>NW_016806447.1:4996788-5078110 GCF_001698545.2 Rhinopithecus bieti
CCGCCTCCCAAAGTGCTGGGATTACAGGCGTGAGCCACTGCGCCCGGCCAGTTGTTTAGTGACCTCTTCTTTGGGTTTGACCTTTGGGAATCCAAAGAAGGAGCATGGCACCATCGCTGCTGTTTGAGTCCTTGCTCTTTTGGACCTCACTCTTCTTTTTTTTTTTTTTTTTTTTTTTTTTTTTTGAGACGGAGTCTTGCTCTGTCCCCCGGGCTGGAGTGCAGTGGCGGATCTCAGCTCACTGCAAGCTCCGCCTCCGGGTTTACGCCATTCTCCTGCCTCAGCCTCCCCAGTAGCTGGGACTACAGGCGCCCGCCACCTTGCCCGGCTATTTTTTTGTATTTTTAGTAGAGACGGGGTTTCACCGTGTTAGCCAGGATGGTCTCGATCTCCTGACCTCGTGATCCGCCCGTCTCGGCCTCCCAAAGTGCTGGGATTACAGGCTTGAGCCACCGCGCCCGGCCAGTCCATACATTTTCTAATTTCCCTTGTAATTTCTTCTCTGACCTATGAATTATTCAGAAATGTTGTTTAATAGCCAGGTATTTAAGGTTTCCCTAGATGTCTTCTTACTGATTAATTTGTAATTTAATTCCATTGTGGTCAGAGAATACACTCAGTATGATTTTGATTTTTTTAGACTCAACGAGACATGTTTTATGGTGTACGGTCTATCTTGGTGATTGACTTTGTTCCCTTGAAAAAACGTATATTCTTTGTTGTTGGATTAATTGTTCTATAAATGTGAAACTAGATCAAGGTGGTTAATAGTACAGTATTCTTTAGATCATCTATGCTCTTAATTTTTTTTTTGTTTAGGTCTATCAGTTCTTGAAAGAGTGCTGTTAAAATCTTTCATTATGTTATAGAATTGCCTATTTATCTCTTGTATCTGTTTAATTTAATTTAATTTAATTTAATTTAATTTATTTATTTCAAGACAGAGTCTTGCTTTCTTGCTCAGGCTGGTCTTGACCTCTTGAGCTCAAGTGATCCACCCGCCTCGGCCTCCCAGAGTGCTGGGATTACAGGCATGAGCCACCATACCTGGCCTATATCTATTTATTTTTGCTTCATGTATTTTATTATTTTATTATTATTTTTTTAGAAATGAGGTCTCACTCTGTTGCCCAGGCTGGAGTGCAGTGGTACGATCATAGCTCACTGCAACCTTGAATTCCTAGGCTCAAGTGATCTTCCCCCATCAGCCTCCTAAGACTTATCGGCACAGCTCACCACACCCAGCTAATTTTTTCTTTTTTGTTCTGAGAGATGGGGTCTTGCTCTGTTGTTTTGGCTGGCCTTGCTGTGTTGTTCAAACTCCTGACCTCCTCCTGAGCCTCCTGAGTAGCTGGAATTACAGGAGTGAGCCACGACGCCTGGCTGCTTTATGTATTTTAAATCTCTGTTATTAGGTATTTGCACAAGATTGTTTTGTCTTTCTGATACATTGTCCCTTTTCTCATTATGAAATGCCTCTCTTTATCTCTGGTAGTGGTCTGTGCTTTGAAGTCTGTTTTATCTGATATTAAAATAGCCATTCCAAACTTCTTATACATATGTTTGCATAGTAAATCTTGTTGATTTCATTTACTTTCACCCTATCTGGTTTTTATATTTATATTTAAAGTGTTTCTTTCACAGACAGCATATAAGTAGGATCTTTCCTTTGTATACATTGTGTCAGTCTTTGCCTTTTAATTGGAATGTGTATTCATTTATTATTTCTGCTACCTTAGAGATATGGTAGTCCCCCCTTATCTATAGTTTTGCTTTCTGCATTTTCAGTTACCTATGGTCAACTGTGGTCTGAAAATGTTAGTGGAAAGTTCCAGAAATAAACTGCTCTTAAGTTTTAAATTGCACACCATTTTGAATAGCCTGATGAAATCTCGAGCTGTCCGTCTCTGTTCTGTTTGGGACATGAATCGTCCCGTTATCCTGTGTATCCATGCTGTATACATATGCTACCTACCCTTTTATTGCTTAGTAGCTGTCTAGGCTTTCAGATAAAAAAAAATACAATACTATGTATTTAGGGCTTGGTACTATCTGAGGTTTCAGGCATCTGCTGGGGGCCTTGGAACATATCCCTCATGGATGGGGGGGACTACTTAACACACTAAATTAATATCCATTTATTATCTCAGTTTCTGAGTCAGAAGCTTGGGCACAGCTGCTTCTCTGCATGAGTCTCACAGGTGGAAATCAAGGTGTCTGCAGGGCTGCATTTTCTGGAGGCATTAGGGGAGAAACCATTTCCAGGCTCACTTAGGTTGTTGGGCTAATTTAGTTCCATATGGTTGTAGGGCAGAAGTCCTTATTTCCTTGTTGGCTAACAGCTGGGGGTTGTTCTCAGCTTCTGGATGCCACCCGCATTCCTTGGCTCATGGCCCACTTCCTCTGCCTTCAAAACCAGCAACAGTGGTCAAATCTCTCTTACACTTAAATCTCTCTGACCACTCCTTCTGCCTCATCTCTGACTCACTCTGATGCTAAGAGCTCACATGATTACACTGGGCCCACAAAGATAATCTACCCTAATTAGTAACATTTAACAGCTAATTAGTAACAACAGCTAATTAGTAATATTTATTCCATGTACAAAGTCCCTTCATATCAGTACTGAAATTAGTTTGATTAACTAGCTAGGGACAGGAATCTTAAGGGCATAGCTTTACAATCCTGCTGACCACAGAATGTTTAGACCATTAACATTTAATGTGATAATTGATGTTTTTGGATTTAATCCTATCTTTTATTATTTGTTTTCTGTTTGCTCCTGTTTTCCTTTCCAGTTTTCTTTTGTTTTGAATAGTTTTAGTATTTTTTCAGCAATATCTTTTATATATTTTTTTAGTGATTGCTCGAGGAATTACAATATACATCGCTAATTTTTCATAGTCTACATTGTACCCCTTGAAATAAAAAGTAGGAACTGCCCATCCATTTCTCCATCATCCAGGAAAGATGTTGGTTCTGAGGCTGACATACCTATAAAGGACGGTAACTACCATGGCTTCCAGCGCTTTGGCGAAACCTCAGCTGTGTGATCTTCTGGCCAAATGTCTGTGATTTCATATTGTTGGAACCTTTATTGTATCCCTGGGGGTTGCAGTTATCTGTAAGATTGCTGTGGCTGAAGCAAGAAAGAAGACACATGCAGATTTCTACAGAAATTATGATTCTGTGAAAGATTTGGAGGAGATGGGGAAGGCTGGTATCTTTCAGAATACAAAGTGATTTTGGAATGCAAAGGATTTCTTTGGGTTGAATTACCTAGAATTTTGTCACTTACCTGTGTTCCTGAACTATGAAACATGAATATGTGGTCTAAGAAATAATTTCTCTTGATAAATAATTAACAACAAAAGAAGTAGGAACCTTGCAAACGTATTCCCCTCTCCCCAGTTTGCACTTTATGTTAGAACTTCATATGTACTACATTTATATGTCTTCAGAACCCCAAATACATTATATGTTTTATTTTAAACGGTCATAAATATTTTTAACAATTTATTAAAAAAAAGTTGTCTTTTATATTTACCTAGCTCTTTACCGTTTCTGTTGGTCTCTCTTTTTCCCTAGATTCCAGTTGTCCTCTAGTATTATTTTCCTTCAGCCTGAAAAACTTCTGTTAGCATTTCTTGCAGAGCAGGTCTGATGGTGACAAATGTTCTTAGTTTTTCTTCATTTGAGAATGACTTTATTTTACTTTAATTCTTCAATTATATTTTATTGGATATGGAATTTGGGTTGACATGTTTGTTTTGTTTTGTTTTCCTCTCAGCACGATAAAGATGTGATTCTTCTGTCTTATGATCTCTGTAATTTCTGGTGGGAAATTCTCAGGCATTTGAATTGTTTCCCTATACATAATGTTTCATTTTCCTCTAGTTGCTTTCGAGATTTAATTTTTATCTTTTCTTTTCATTAGCTTAAATATGATGTATTTAGACATAGTTTTCTTTGAGTTTATCCTATTTGGGGTTTGACAGCCTTTTTGAATCTGTAAACTTACATATTTTACCAGATTTGGGAAGTTGTTGGTCATTGTTTTTTTGAAATATTTTTTTTTCTGCCATAATCTCTCACCTCTCCTTCTGAGAGTCTAATGAAATGTATGGTGGACCATTCAGTATTTTCTCATAGGTTCCCGAGACTCTGTTCACTTTTTCCTAAACTTTTTTCTTTCTATTCTTCAGTTTGGGCCATTTCTATACATCTATCCTCAAGTTCTCTGACTTTTTACTTTATCATCTTCATTCTGCTATTAAGCCCATCCAGTGAGATTTTAAAATTTCAGATACTGTACTTTTTAGTCCTAAAATATACATTTGACTCCCTTTTATAGTGTCTATTTCTCTGCTAAGAATTCCTATCCCTTCATCCATTTCAAGTATGTTTTCCTTTACTTCATGTAGCAGAGTTATAAGGGCTGCTTCAAAGTCTTTATATGATGGTTCCAACAGGTTTTGTTTTGTATTTTGTAATAAGTAGAGATGGGATGTAGTGGGCTTACACTGCCATAGCAGATCAGAATTATCTTTTAACATGTGCATAAACTAAGATCAAAGAATAACATCCACTCAACAGTAATGTTTGGTACTAAAAAAAAGGAAAAGAATAATGTCCTCTTACTTCGTTCTTTTCCAGGTAGGCAACTTGAGCTATGAATAGTTAATTCTAAACATCTAATATTTGAACACATAGAACTGAAATTTTGGGGAAGTGGAACTTTTGCAATTACTGTTAACCTATGATGCTCTGTTATTAATTTACAGGTATCAGGACCTCCCCTGTCAGATGATTCAGGGGCTGATTTGCCTTAAATGGAACACCAGCACTGAGAACCATTTTGGTTCTGAACTGGGTAGGTGTGATTTCCCATACTTAAAGCCGTGCAGCCTTTTCACGGGTACTATTTTGTGGCTTGCTGAAGACCAGTTTTTCAGCTGAAACCTCCAGTGATTGATTCCATGAGAACTTCTGATAGAGAAAGAGCTGTGCCACTTAGAAAACCAGAGGTAGTATTTATCTCTGAGATGAAATCCCTTTTCATAGAGCATATATCTCTTGCTCTTAAACTAATCTCCTGCATTTTATTGGATATAGTAATGTGAATTTTGGGTGACAAGTGCTCAAGAAAGATATATACCTATCTCCCTTATCAGTCATTTGCCCTGTGGGCCTGTAAAGCAAGATTGATTGATTATAGTCATACCTCACTTAACTTTCTGAAAGATGCATCCTTAGGTGATTTCACTGTTATGCTAACATCATAGTCTACTTACACAAAGCTAGATGATATAACCTACTATACTCCTAGGCTATATGGTACAGCCTATTGCTCCTCAGCTACAAACGTGTATAGCATGTTACTGTGCTGAATACTGTAAGCAATTGTAACACAATGGTAAGTATTCATATATCAAAACATAGAAAAGGTAATGCATTGCACTATGATGTTATTGTGTCTATGATGTCACTAGGCAATAAGAATTTTCAGCTTCATGATAATCTATGGGACTACCATTGTATATGCAGCCCATTGTTGACCTAAACATTGTTATGTAGTGCATGACTATAGTTGGCAATATTTTTCCCAATAAGGAGAGATCAGTGCTATACCAAATTATTGACTTCCTTTTAAATATAACTTTTTTAGTGTTAAAAAACCAAAACAAAAATCAGACTTTTTTTTTTTTTGAGATGGGATCATACTGTGTTGTCCAGGCTGGAGTTCAGTGGCGTGATCTCGGCTCACTGCAATCTCTGCCAACTAGGCTGAAGTGATCCTCCCACCCCAACCTCCTGAGTAGCTGGGACCACAGGTGTGTGCCACAAAGCCCGCCTAATTTTTTGTATTTTTGGTAGAGACAGGGTTTCACCATGTTGCCCAGGGTGGCCTCGAACTCCTGAGCTCAAGTGATCTGCCCACCTTGGCTTCCCTAAGTGCTGGAATTAGAGGTGTGAGCCACCGTGTCTGGCCAATCAGACCATTTTGAGTGATAATTTATTTGCTCAAGCAAGTCATTCAATGTTTAATATCTCATTAACTATATAAAATATTATGATGATAAATTCCCACATTCCCGTAACTTTTTTTTTTTTTTTGAGACGGTGTCTTGCTCTGTCACCCAGGCTGGAGTGCAATGGTGCGATCTCCGCTCACTGCAACCTCCACCTTCCGGTTCAAGCGATTCTCCTGCCTCAGCCTCCTGAGTAGCTGGGATTACAAGCATGGGCCACCATGCCCGGCTAATTTTCTTGCATTTTTAGTAGAGACGGGGTTTCTCCATGTTGGTCAGGCTGCTTGAACTCCCAACCTCAGGTGATCTGCCCGCCTTGGCCTCCCAAAGTGTTGGGATTACAGGCGTGAGCCACCGTGCCTGGTCATACACATGATAGTTTTGATTGGTAATTATTCTAAAGATTGTCTTAAAAATTAGCTGTTGACACATCTAATTGAAATCTAAGGTTTTCTTAAACTACATAGTATCCACCAATATTATCAATATATGCAATGTGAGAAAGCAAGTGAGATAGAAATTAATTTTTAGAAAGATTTTATGTAAAATAGTTGATGGTATATCCTCCTGTGCTTTTAGATGCTGCTCTTGCACTTGAGATGACATCTTCTTGCAGCAAGAGTGCTGATATCCCAAGAGGAGAGATTCATGGTTTTGATCATTTCCTTCTGAACTGCCTGAATTTTCTAAGGAAGGCCTTCTAGAAGAAGGAAAGACAAAGACTTCCAAATGTTTCAAAGGAAGATTGAACAAATGGCCCTCCTCAAATGTTATCCCATTACCTTTCACGTCCACCGATGCTATTTCAAGATATATCCAGTGGAAGAACAGTGATATGGTTCTTGTTACACGAATGTGTATTTACTATTAGGAGATTGTATATTTTAAGTTACCCATGATTAAAAGTGAGTTAAAAAGGGGGACAGAGAGAAATATTATAAATGGCCATGTTACTCATGCATTGAACTTTGTGTGTTTTCTGTATAAATGTGTACATTTATTTAGGAGTGGGTTTGGTGGGGGTAGGTGATAATGAGGATCAGTTGAAGAAAATTGAAGAAACTAGGATCAGTAAGAGAAACTGTTTGCTTTGCCCGAATTTAACTATGAAAACACACTTAAAAATCTTACATGTTTCTAGATATTAAGGGAATATGTAACTCCTGTCCATGGGTAGACATGTATCTTTGGTTTCTGTACTTATTGTTGATGTTCTATCAGTATATTATGAGACTCTGGCCTCTCTGCTGATCTTCTAAGAACCACACTAATGCAAGCTTGACAGAGAAACCGCTTTTGAATGACTTACTACAACTCTGGCATTGGTTAGTTCTCTGTATTGTAAGATTCTGGTGCTAATGTTCCATACGGAATTGATCAGGACTGATTACTCTTCTATGAACCAATTGCTATTGAACCACCCAGCTGAAGAGGCTTTGGGGAGAGAATGTTCATGATTATGGACTCCACTTTTGTCCCCTAGTAGTTTAAGGGTGATGCTAGAATCCAGAGAAGTTCCTGTCTCCTTGTGACCTCAAACACTTAGGCCTTCTCAAAAACTTTCCGCCAAGGTGCAAAATCATTTACCTACATTCCACACATCTTTTCCAATGCATGGATCCAGAACTTTTTAGGTGGGAGGAATAAACCAAGTTGGCTACAGGTTCTTGATTTCTGGGTTTCTAGTCATGCTCTGCTTTATCATTTTAGAGAATGGTTGTTTAAGGAATCAGAATTTGTGTGAGTTTTTTTTTGCCTTAACCAGTTAAGAGTGTGTTGCTTTTTTTCCAAAGCCATTGACTAGAACTTAGCTGAAGAATTTAACTAGGACTTTTCTTTTTTACTCTGAGGAGCTTATTATTGAAATTCTGACCTTAGATATTTAAGCCTCAAAAGAGTAGGACATTCAAGAGGAGGCAAATAAGGGGTTTCAATGTACAAGTCTATTTGGTGGTTAAATTAAAATTTGGTCTTGATTTAAAAGCTCTACTTTTAATCTGTGACCAGGTGTTTGACTATATTAGTATGGCTAACATGCTGAAAAAACTAGGGTATCAGCATTAATAGGCTTCATATTAAAATGTTACTATTTTATTTTTACTTTGAAAAACACTGCCAGTAGATTCTGCAGCATGGCAAGCAGGTAATACTTAAAGCCAAATGGCGCTTTGGCTTATTTCGATACTATTTTTATGTAAAGATCAGTGTGAACATATCAGCTCAATGGTTGAGGTTCTAGAATCAATTACCTTACAGTTTTTATACTAGCTTTTGATATCTTTTGCCTATTAAAATACCTTGTGAACTTTAGGATTAAGGAACTAAAAATTATTTACTATAAGTTCAAGTTACGACTTGAGAATCGTATCTAATTAGAACTGTGGCAGAACTACTAGAAAAAGAAGATTCTGCAAATTGGTTTCAGTGATTCTTGATGTAATCATAATCATCAACAATAATAGATATTGAACCAAATTGATCCTTTTTTTAAGTTTAAGGTTATTTAGTTTCTCTTGCAAGGATATGATTTAGTCATACGCTATAGGGAATATGTGTATGTACTGTTGGGGAGCAGTGGGCTTGCTGTGTGTATGTATGTTTTAAAATTAATAAATATTATCTTACTGGGCTCCATAGATGGTTTTAGTTTAGATTAATTAAGAGGCTATAAATAATATATACACTACTGTATGATATTTAACAAATAAGTTTGAAATCTGTTAATTCTTCTTGAAAACTTTGGATGTAGGGGTGACAAGCTAATTTTCTTGTATAGCTGGTGATATAAGCAGCATGGTCATAAAACAACATTTCTTGTAAAGACTAACTGGTAAAAGTTGTGACAGAACCTGGTTTTCCTGACCGAGAATCCCTTGCTTGCTTAGAATATCTGACTTCCCATTGAAATGGAACATAGAAAATGTGTTTTCTTATGTGACTTTCATTATTGGTTTCTTTATCTTAGTGGTGCTAAAATATAAGGCTGGACTTGTAATATACTATGTATTAGACTAGATTGAAAAATGTGATCGATTTGTTTTCTAAGCCCTCCTCTATATAACTGAACCATGGTCAGGGGATTAGAGAAGAAACAGAGCACTGCTCCTAAGACTTTAGGCTAGTCTTAGTGAAACGGACTAAATGAATTTTTCTGTTGTTTTTTGCATTAAGTGTTTTTGCACTAGAAGAGGGTGCTTAACACTCCTCTATATGAATAAAAAATTATGTTCTCACATTGTTTTCTCAAGGGTCTTATTTTTTCTGTTGATAGCTTCAGACATGAAATAACTTGAAAATGTAATTAATGTACAGCATATTTTTTCTTAACATGCCCTCTGAGAAGTAAGTACCTTATGTTATCACTCGTGGGTAACTTGTGTTTTGTGTTTATAGATATTTGTGGATATCTGATGTTGAATATATTCTGAGAAATTTTCTTTTAAAACAAAAACCCATCCACAAAACGGCATTTTTCTTTGTGTTCAGTGAAAATTTAGTTTTGCCCATTGCACATTCTTAATTTCTATATTCTCTACTTTTGCACTCAGGGTCATCTCCTGTAGAAGTGAAGTTTCTGGTAACATTTTGGAAAATGTATTGTCAATTAACATGAACATATAAGAAAGGTTCAGGGAAATGAAAACAATATATCTCAATTCAGCATGTTTTCCTATCCCTAAGCTAGGGTAGGATCTCCTATCAGTCCGGAGAACAGGCTTTCAGATCAGTTTACCTCCATCCAGCTATCCCACTTGCTCTAGACCTGGAAAGTGATCTTCATTAATCTTGCTGCTAGGATTTAAAACTATCCCTTGACTCCCACAAAATAATGTTTTAATTCGTCACTTCCCTCCTTAACCTGTTATTTTATTTTATTATTATTATTTTGTATAGAGACAGGGTCTCACTATGTTGCCCAGGCTGGTCTTTAACTCCTGTGCTGAAACGATCCTCCTTCCTTAGCCTCCCAAAGTGCTAGAATTACAGGAGACAGCCACCATGCCCGGCCTCCTCAGCCCGTTTTTAATTGTCTTCCTTGGCTTCTCACTCTTTTTGTTTACATGTATACTTATCTCCCCTCCAATTTTTTTTTTTTTCTTTAACTAGAAAAGCCATTTATTGAAAGGTGTTAAGTTGCTCCTCAACCCACCAGAAGAGTCAGGGTTAGATTCTGAAAACACAGAGGCAAGAACAATCAATACCCAGTGTCACTGCCTCACTGAATTTTTAAATCTATAAAGATGGGGAACCTTATGTAGCACAGTGATTTCTATGTGACATTAGTAATAACCCTATGAAAGTAGGAATGTTATTTATGTTTTGTAGGCAAGATAATAGGCTTAGAAAACTTAAGGAATTGATTCACTGTCACTCAATAAATGATAGAGCCGTGAGTGTTGAAATAAATATATGATTACGGTTATTTATTTAGAGCTGGAATTATTTTATTTATTTATTTATTATTTATTTATTATTTATTTATTATTTTTGAGAAGAGTCTCGCTCTGTCGCCCGGGCCTGGAGGCAGTGGGCCGGTCTCGGCTCACTGCCAAGCTCCGCCTCCCCGCGGTTTACGCCATTCTCCTGCCCTCAGCCTCCCAGTATTAGTGTTTTAGGTAGCGATGGACTACAGGCCCCGCCACCTTCGCCCGGCTAGTTTTTTGTATTTTTACGTAGAGACGGGTAGGTCTTCACGTGTTAGCCAGGATGGTCTCGATCTCCTGACCTCGGTGGATTCCGGCCGTCTCGGCCTCCCCAAAGTGCTGATTACAGGCTTGAGCCACCGCGCCCGGCCTGGAATTAATTTTTAAAACCTGTTTAGATAATATAACATTGAGAGCTTAGACTCCTGGAGCTACATGCCTCCTCATTTACTTCTAGAGGAGAAGACAAGGGGTTTCCCCAGTCATTAAACAACACTTCACTGTTATTGAGCCTAATTTGGATTAGGCTCACCCCTGAATCAATCACAGTAGTCAGGTGAATGACAATCACTGATGACTTGAACCTTGGGCCTCTGTTAAATTCCTTTCCCGGAATTAATAATGGAATCAAAGGGAAACTGGATCATACTGATTGGCTTAGGCCAATAGCAGCCCACCCATGGAAACACATGGCTTCCACAAAGCAGGGCAGGCACAGAATGGACATTGGAAAAATTATCACAGGGCTAACCAGAGATGGACATTTTTTGAAGCTGCAAAAGGAATGCTTTATTTTAGATTTGGATTGACTCTGCCAAATTGTCCCTCAAAAAGACTGTACTAATTTATATTCTCACCAACAGTATATGAGAAAATTTTCTCACGTTAGATATTAATAGTTTCCATTTTGGCCAGATAGATGGGTGAAACTTACCTTGCTTTGGTTTACATTTTCGTGATTACTACTGAGGTTACACATATTCTGATATATTTTATGTATATATATTGGTCATTTGAATTCCTTCTGTGAATAAAAGATATTAAGGTCTTTAAAAAAGGTAAAGCAGATTTTAGTTTGAGTGTTGGAGGCTTCCCTCTATAGATGGTTTTCCTATATCTGACCATAAGGGAAAAACCAGATTCAGATAATATGGTTTGGCTCAAGACATATTGTGGCTAAAAAATTATTTTTGAGAAATGCAACCCAGCCAGGTTTTTTTTTTTTTGAGACGAGTCTCCTGCTGTTGCCCAGGTTGGAGTGAAGTGGAGTGATCTTGGCTCACTGCAATCTCCGCCTCCCGGGTTCAAGAGATTCTCCTGCCTCAGCCTCCCGAGTAGTTGGGATTACAGGCGTGCACCACCACGCCTGGCTAATTTTTGTATTTTTAGTAGAGATGGGGTTTCGCCATGTTGGCCGGGTTGGTCGCGAACTCCTGACCTCAGGTGATTCGCACACCTCGGTCTCTCAAAGTGCTGGGATTACAGACTTGAGCCACTGCCCCCGACCAGAAAGGTTTTTTTTTTTTTTTTTTTGATACAGAGTCTTGTTCTGTTGCCCAGGCTGGAGTGCGGTGGTGCGATCTCGGCTCACTGCAAGCTCCACCTCCTCGGTTCACGCCATTCTCCTGCCTCAGCCTCCCAAGTAGCTGGGACTACAGGCGCCCGCCACCTCGCCCGGCTAATTTTTTGTACTTTTAGTAGAGGCGGGGTTTCACCGTGTTAGCCAGGACGGTCTCGATCTCCTGACCTCGTGATTCGTTCTCCTCGGCCTCCCAAAGTGATGGGATTACAGGCGTGAGCTACCGCGCCCTGCCCAGAATGTATTTTTTTTTTAAAAACTACACTTGTTTTAAGTAAGATAGGTCCCCTTTCTTCTTCTGGGTTTTGGGAGGAAATAAGTCAACGAGAGATTAACACGTCTCCCTCCTGAGGCAGAGGGATGAAGGAGATGTCAGTTCTGCTTGGATGGACAGGAATTATTTAAGGAAAGTTATGAAAGATCTGAGCGCTGGGATTGCGCCGTTGACCTCACATCCATTTCACTAGGATGACACCGCACTGCCTTGGCTCTGCTCAGTACTGCCCGGTGCTGTCAAGCCGTGATCCAGGAGGTGGCAGTAAAGCCCCTCTCACAGCAAGCCATAGCTTTCCCAAGGGCAAAAATACTAAAATCTGAGACGAATTTTACCCTAAGGGTATTATCTGCTTCTTTTTGTCCATGTATTCAATAAATGGCCTTCTTTTTCCATTTTAAAGAGCTGTGTTAAGGAGTGCTCAATCTATTTGAACTACAGGCGTGGCCAGGGAGAACTGTAAAAGACAGGCAATCAGACGGCACTGCTAGTCGAGGGGCGCCCCCTGGTGGGTAGATGTTGTTAGTTAAACACTCTAGTGCAGGTTCCTAGGTGTTTAGGAAGCGGAAGAAATTCAATGCACTTGACCTCCCCAGTCTCTGTGATTATGTCAGGACCTCCCTAGTGTCAGCAGGTGGCCGGTAAACTCAGAGGTCAGCAAGGTAGAACCAGTGGCTAGAGGGAGATCTAGGCTGGAGGGAGCATGGGGGTGGTGGGGAAGAGCTGTGGACTTCACTGAGAATCCCGAACAAGAAAAACAAGTTGGAGAATTATGAAAGTAAATTTGCCTCACAAAATGAAATGCTGTAGGTGGGTTAAGGCAGAGTGGAAGGAAAAATTTCGCTTCCAAGGATGCCAGCCTAATAAGGGTTCTGAACATCTTTGGAATTAATTGGAAACATGGTTTTCAATTGTGATGTCTGTGTAAGTGGCAAAATGTAAGTCAATCTTCATAAAGCTTGGAAATTTGAAGATAAGTCTGCACTGGTACTAGCTTGCTTTCTTGATTATATTTGGAGTACAGCATAGGGAGTTTGCATGGTGCAACCAGACACATTTCCAACTTTTATAGCAGTTGGTTAATATGTGGTTTTAGCCAGTCGTCAGTGCACTCAAATTCCGAATCTGAAAAAGTGCAGGGCATAATGTTGTTTCGGGAAAATAAGCCATGTATTTTGTGTCTAAAATTTAAACCTTTGACACACTTCTCAACGTGCTGATTTGAAAACAGAATCATCAAAGAAAATGAAGAGGGACTGTAGAAAAGGAGAAACGTATTGCCAATACGGAAACAGAACTTTAAATTTTTATTGCTATTACTCTATGAAATCTACCTCTATCCTGAGTGAGGGTGAGCATCTAATTATCCAGGTGGAGTAAATTGTAAAAAATGTTTCTAAAGAAGTTAAAAAATTTATTATGTGCAGAACATGTAATAAACTTTTAATTGAGAACATAAGCCAGGAAGTAAATAAATTTTGCTGGCAGAAAATCAATTTCTCTGTGCTTCTGGAACAGATCTTTGAAGAATAACTGTTTGAAGAGCGATCTCAAATAATTAGCCTTCCAAGGAAACCTATGTGTCTTGACCTGGCCCTGGAGGAGGGGTTTTAGAAATAGGATTGGACTCAGTTTAAAAAAGAGAGAGTGATAGATTCTGCTAATAGAAGATTTGAGAGAATTACAAAATTAAGTCAACAATTGAATTGGACCATTCTCTATCTTTGGTTGCCGTTCCTACCTACCCTGCAACAGACTACTGAAAGAGAGAAAATTGCATCTACAATGAAACAGATAATTCATTTTAAAAGAGAAATTCATTAAAAAATTCTGAAAGGAGATTGAAAGCATACATTGGTGACCAGTAACTATTTGAGAGAGATGTGTGTGCCTTATCTTTCTCTCCTCAATAGTTCTTTTTTTTCTGAGTGAAGATTTTTAAATCTTGAGGCTTCTCCTGATATATGTGAACTGATACATAGAAGCAAATAGGGTTAAATAGCAGGATGTTTAAAAAATCATTTATTTAACAAATATTTATTGAGTGCAGACCATGTTTTAAGTCCTGGAGATAAAGAAGTGAACAAAGGCCGGGTGTGGTGACTCAAGCCTGTAATCCCAGCACTTTGGGAGGCTGAGGCGGGTGGATTGCTTGAGCTCAGGAGTTCAAGAACAGCTTGGGCAACATGACAAAACCCCATCTCTACAAAAATATACAAAAATTGATCTGGCATCATGGTGCATGCCTGTAGTCCCTGTCCCAGCTAAAGTGAAGGATCTTTGGAGCTCGGGAGGCTGAGCCTGCAGTGAGCTGTGATCATGCCACTGCACTCCAGCCTGGGCAATAGAGCGTGACCCTGCCTCAAAAAACAAAACAAAACAAAAAACAAACCAAAAAAAGTGAGCAAAATGGACAAAAATCTCTACAAATAACAAACAAGATAACAAAGAATACCTGTGGATGCTTAAATGTGAAACATGCTGGGTATAAAAATAAAGCCAGGAATAGGGGGATGAAGTGGGTCTCTGACTGCACATTTTGATAGGGTGGCCAGGGAACTGAGGTGGAATTTTATGAATGTCCTGAAGAAAGGGAAGGAGCCATGTGGATCTCTGGGGGAATGCAGACCGACCTGCAAAGGCACAGCCCCTGAGGAGGGAGTGTGCTTGCTGAGTTTGGGAAACAGCAAGGAGGACAGTGTGTCTGGAGTGGAGTGGGAAAGGAAGAGAATGGTGTGAGATGAGTTCAGAGAGGAGGAGGGTGGGGACGGGGAGTGGGTAGGCCAGGTCCTGCAGGCCACTCTAAAGACCTGTGTGAAAAGCTTGCAGAGGTGATGATTTGTTTGTGATAATCCCTTCCACAAAAATCATTCAACTCCTACTGTCCAGTCTACATTTTTCCAATGATGAAGCTGAGAGAGAGATTTTCTCTTTGGAATGTGTCTCTATCTGTTTTTGTGGTTCTCTGGCTAGCCAACTGTATGATGTGTAAGATTACATTTAAGACTGTTGAAAGATTTCTGGTTTAAATTAACCCTAGCTGGGAAGCACAAATGTTTATTGATATATACTAAAAAATATTCAGGGAAATCCTACTTAATACAGCCTTGGTAACTGCCAGTCCACAGAATATTCAAATGCTTGTTTGATAAACAAAACTACAACTGTAATAAGGGTGCATTTACTGATTTCCTGTACACTGCAGCAATTTTTTTTTTTTTTTTTTTTGAGACAGTCTCGCTCCATCGCCTAGGCTGGAGTGCAGTGGTGCGATCTCGGCTCACTGCAACCTCTGCCTCCTGGGTATAAGTGATTCTCCTGCCTCATCCTCCCGAGTAGCTGGGACTACAGGTGTGTGCCACCACACTGCAGCATTTTAAATTCTTCCAATTAATATGTAACTTATATCTAGTAAAATACATAAATCTTACATATATCACATGATAATTTTTATAAATGTATACACCCCTATGACCACCATCCAGACCAAGCAAGGTACAGACTACTTCCAGCTCCTACCACGCTCTCTCTTGCCCCTTTCTCAAACCAAGGTCATCATTATTCAGGCCTCTATCATCATGGATTAGTTTTGCCTGTTCCTGAGTTTCATGTAAATGGAATCTTACTATATGTATTCTTTTGTGACTGATTTCTTTCACTCAGTATGAAATCTGTGAGAATCATCTATGTATTAATAGCAGTAATCTGTTGGTTTTCATTGATGTGTAGTATTCCAGTGTAGGAAAGAAAAGCAATGGATTTACCCATTCTACTGTGGGGTGGAGATTTATGTTGTTTTCAGTTTAGAGCTATTTTGTCACACTTTAGTGTTTTTTTTTTTTTCTTTCTTTTTGAGACAGTTTCACTCTTGTTGCCCAGGCTGGAGTGCAGGGGTGCCATCTTGGCTCACTGCAACCTCCGCCTCATGGGTTCAAGTGATTCTCCTGCCTCAGCCTCCCAAGTAGCTGGGATTACAGGTGCCCACCACCACACCTGGCTAATTTTTTGTATTTTTAGTAGAGATGGGGCTTCACCATGTTGGCCAGGCTGATCTCAAACTCCTGACTTCAGGTGATACACCTACCTTGGTCTCCCAAAGTGCTGGGATTATAGGCGTGGGACACCGCGCCTGGCCACTTCAGTGGTTTTACTTGATAATGACCCTACACGTTGTTGAGGTTTATAGAACCGAGTGCCCCACGCACATTGTTCAGTTGTGTCCACTCTTTCATACCGCCCACCTTGGTTGGTTTGTCTCTCTGCTGTTTAGAACAAACCTGCAGCTTCCTATAGGAATCTGATCTCCACTTACATTTGATTGTAAAACTAAGTAAAATATGCTCTGTGCTTGAAAGAGTGGTGGTTCTCTTTATTTTATCTTTATTTCTTATTCTTATTATTTTTGAGACTGGGTCACTCTCTGCTGCCCAGGTTGGAATACAGTGGTGTGATCATAGCTCACTGCAGCCTCCCAAGCAGCTGGGACTACAGGCACGTGCCACCACACCCAGCTAATTTTGTGTGTGTGTGTGTATATATATATGTGTGTGTGTTTTTTTTTTTTTGGTAGAGACTGGGTTTTGCCATGTTGCCCAGGCTGGTCTCAAACTCCTGGACTTGAGCAATCTGCCTGCCTCAGACTCCCAAAGTGTTGGGATTATGGGTGTGAGCCACCATGCCTGGCCTATTTTTTCTATTATTATTATTATTGTTACTATTTTGAGATAGGGTCTCCTTCCATCATCCAGGTGGGAGTGCAGTGGTGTGATATGAGTCACTGCAACCTCAACCTCCTGGGCTCAAGCAATCCTCCCATCTTAGTCTCCTGAGTAGCTGAGACTACAGGCACATGCCACTATTCCCAGCTAATTTTTTATTTTTGGATTTTGTTGTAGAGATGGATTTTCACCATGTTGCCCAGGCTGGTCTCCAAATCCTGGGCTCAAGTGATCTGCCCACCTCAGCCTCCCAAAATGTCAGGATTACAGGTGTGAGCCACTAGGCCTGCCTGGCCTATTTTTCTTACGTATAACAGTGCTTGAGCTGGGTGCGGTGGCTTACCCCTGTAATCCCAGCACTTTGGGAGGCCGAGGCAGGTGGATTACTTGAGGTAAGGAGTTCGAGACCAGCCTGGCCAATATGGTGAAACCCTGTCTCTATTAAAAATACAAAAATTAGCCGGGTGCGGTGGCACACACCTGTAGTCCCAGCTACTCGGGAGGTTGAGGCAGGAGAATTGCTTGAACCTGGGAGGCAGAGGTTGCAGTGAGCTGAGATGGCACCATTGCACTCCAGCCTGCCTGACAAGTGCGAAACTCCATCTCAAAAAAAAAAAAGTGCTTGAGCATTGTAACCCTGTTTTCCTTAGAATCAGAGCCACGTTTCTCTAGATTATGTAGCTACTCTGGGAGTTTGTAGTTACTGCTATGAAAATTGGATACTTCTTGTTATGGACTGAAGTGTGTTCCCCCAAATTCATATGTAGAAGACTTAGCCTCCTCAGTAGTTCACCATGTGACTGTTTGGAGATGGAGCCTTTAAAGACGTGATTAATCTAAAATGAGGCTGTTAGGTGACTGGTGTCTTTATAAGAAGAAATCTAGTCACATAAGAGAGACACCCGCAGCACATTTGTACACAGAGAAATGACCATGTGAAGAGGAGGAAGAGGGTGACCATCTGCAGGACACAGAGAGAGGCCTCAGAGGAAACTGAAGCACGCAGCAGGACTGGACTCCAGAAGTGGGGCTTAGACATCAGACCAGATGGAGGACTAGCTAAAACGGTGGTGGAGAGTGAGGAGGAGGCACCCTTCAATACCCTTCAATCAGACACACCCATCAGTGTGCTGTGTCAATTTACCATTGTCATGGCAATGTGCCCAGAATTGGTGGGTTCTTGGTCTGGCTGACTTCAAGAATGAAGCCACGGACCCGTGAGTGTTACAGTTCTTAAAGATGGTGTGTCCAGAGTTTGTTCCTTCAGATATTCACATGTGTCCAGAGTTTCTTCCTTCTGGTGGGTTCATGGTCTCACTGGCTTCAGGAGTGAAGCCGCAGACCTTCGCAGTGAGTGTTACAGCTCATAAAGGTAGTACGGACCCAAAGAGTGAGCAGCAGCAAGATTTATTGCAAAAAGCGAAAGAACAACCCTTCCACAACCCACAGTGTGGAAGGCGACCAGGGTAGATTGCTGCTGCTTCCTCAGGCAGCCTGCTTTTATTCCCTTATCCGACCCCACCCACATCCTGCTGATCGGTCCATTTTACAGAGAGCTGATTGGTCCCATTTTCAGAGAGCTGATTGGTCTGTTTTGACAGGTGTTGATTGGTGGCGTTTATAAACCTTTAGCTAGACACAGAGTGCTGACTGGTGTGTTTACAATCCTTTAGCTAGGACAAAAAAAGTTCTCCAAGTCCCACTAGATTAGCTAAGACACAGAGTGCTGATTGGTGCATTTACAACCTTATAGCAAAAAAAAAGAAAAAAAAAAATAGACACAGAGTGCTGATTGGTGTGTATACAATCCTTTAGCTAGACACAAAAGTTCCCCAAGTCCCCACTAGATTAGCTAGATAGAGAGTGCTGATTGGTGCATTTACAAACCTTTAGCTAGACACAGAGTGCTGATTGGTGCGTTTACCATCCTTTAGCTAGATACAAAAGTTCTCCAAGTCCCCACCCGTCCTGGAAGCCCAGCCAGCTTCACCTCTCACCAGCACTCACCGCAGGACTCTGCTGCACCTAGCCTGGGCACTCCAGAAGCCCAGAGGGAGCTCATTCCCTGATCTATCCCAGCAGGCACCGGCCAGCTGTGCCAACTGCAGGCCCACTGAGCCCACACCCACCTGGAACCCCTGCCGGCCTGAGAGTGCTGCACACAGCCTCGGCTCCCGCCCTCGCCTCCCCCTCCACACCTCCCTGCAAGCAGAGGGAGCCAGCTCCAGCCTCGGCCAGCCCCGGAGAGGGCCCCCCACAGCGCAGCGGCAGGCCGAAGGGCTCCTTGAGCATGGCCAGAGTGGACACCAAGGCTGAGGAGGCGCCAAGAGTGAGCGAGGGCTGCTAGCATGTTGTCACCTCTCAATCCCACCTCTAAATAGGACACCCCAACTGCTGTTGGGAATTTGGCTGATGACCGCTCTGGCTACTTCCTGCTGGATAGGGGCAAAGAAGGGGTTCTGCAGTTGTAGTGTCCTCCAGAGGGGAACTCTTTAGGCCAGTGGAAGGGCCAGTGGGGTTGGTCCAGGGGTCCTTGGTAGAAGTTGCTAGTTGAGCTCATTTGGAGTTCCATTTGTAAGACCATCTGTAGCTTGATGGCGTTGATTCTGGAGGAAACAAATTTGACAAGAAGTTTAAAAATGCAGGGTCCAAAGGTGAGTAACAGCAAGATGGTTGCCATGGGACCTAGAAAGGGGATAAACCATGTTACCTAACTCCAGAGGTTGGTATAAGAGTTTGAAAGGCGTTGTTTGATTTCAGAAGCCTTTTCCTTTAAATGCCAGGCGGCACCTCATACTATCCCTGACTGGTTAGTGTAAAAGCAACACTCTTCCCCTAAGACAGTGCAGAGTCCTCCTTTCTCAACAGTGAGGAGGTCTAGGCCTCGGTGGTTTTGGAGAGTCACTGCTGCTAAAGAGTCTATTTGGGATTATAGAGTAAGGATAGATATCGTTATTTCTTGCAAACTGTCTGAGAAATCCTTTGAGAGTGTGTGGTAGTAGGATAATGAAGTAGGTAAACTGGCTATTTCAGTTCCTGTAGCAGTAGTCATTCCTAACCCTATAAGTAGGGGTATTAGTGGTATGACTCTGTGCTGACGGACTTGAGCTTTGAGGGGTACTGATAACGTCTGATTTCCTGGGGCAAGGCTAGTGCTGGACTTAGAAGGACTAAGGTGCAGGTGTCTGTCCAGTTAGTGAGGAGGCAGATACAGGTTGATGTTCCACATAAGAAGAATATACCTTGGCTGGGTAGACAGAACTGGTTGTGTATGTTAAAAAAGTGTGTGAATTTGTTGTTTTCATTTTCCCATACTCCTAGAGTACTTGCCAAGGGAGGTCCAGTGAGTGGCTGGAAAGGGGTGTTGGGAGCAAACTGAGTAGCTCCCTGTGTTCTATCTTCCCATTAGAGAAAAAAAGTTTACAAACCTTTAGCTAGACACAGAGTGCTGATTGGTGCATTTACGATCCTTTAGCTAGACACAAAAGTTCCCCAAGTCCCCACTAGATTAGCTAGACAGAGAGTGCTGATCAGTGCGTTTACAATCCTTTAGCTAGACACAAAAGTTCTCCAAAACGCCACCTGACCGAGAAGCCCATCTGGCTTCACCTCTCACCAGCACTCGCCGCAGCATTCTGTGTCACCTAGCCCAGGCACTCCAGCAGCCCAGAGGGAGCTCGTCCCCTGATCAAACCCAGCAGGTGCTGGCCAGCCACTGACAAGTGCGGGGCCCCAAGCCCACACCCACGTGGAACCTGAACTAGCCACGCACAGCCCCGCCTCCTGCCTGTGCTTCCTGCTCCACACCTCCCCATAAGCAGAGGGAGTCAGCTTCGGCCTTGGCAAGCCCCAGATAGGGGCCCCCACAGCACAGTGGTGAGCTGAAGGGCTCCTCGAGCGTGACCAGAGTGGACCCTGAGGCCAAGGAGGCGCTGAGAGTGAGTGGGGGCTGCTAGCACGTTGTCACTACTCAGCAACACCCACGAGTTACTGCCCCTTTCCATGGCACTGACCCAATGACACAAAATTTACTAGAACTTATGCATAAGTCACCCCTTAATCTGCATGCACTTACAAGTGGGTATAAATATGACTGCAAAACTGCCCTGGAGTACTACTCTCTGCCTACAGGGTAGCCCTGGTATGCAGGAGCAGTCACAAAGCTGTAACGCTGCCTCTTCAATAAAGCTGTTTCCTTCTACCTCTGGTTTGGCCTTGAATTTTTTCCTAGGCAAAGCCAAGAACCCTCACAGGCTAAGCCCCACTTTGGGGCTCGCCTGCCCTACAGCAAAAGCAATCCTGATGGCATTTTGATCTTAGACTTCTAGCCTCCAGAAGTAAATTTCTGTTGTTTAAGCCACCCAGTCTGATATTTTGTTATGGGATCCCTAGCAAACTAGCAGACCTCCTCAAATAATTTTTCAAATAACATGAGGTAACATTTATAGAATAAGTAGCCTCTTTAAACATTTTTTATTTTTAATCAGGAACCTAGGAAACTCCATTGTTGACCACGGTTTAAATGTGTCACAAACCAATTGTTCAGTGGCAGACCCCACACAGCCTACATATCCTTTTGGCTAAACTGTCTCTTGCGGACACGTGCTGCCCACAAATCCCTGCAAGGCACTTCCTCACTGCTTAGGTGGACACTATCCTTTGTGATGAGACCAGTGTTCAATATAAGGTGCTGCTGTTTCCTAATTGTCCAAAAGTTGCTGCTGTTTTGCAGGGTGCCAGAGTAGGAGTGGGTTCTGTGCAGAGGTGGAGATAACAGCCCTCCCTCAAATCTGTGCCACACTGTGTCATCTTGACCCCAAATCAATGCTGTTATGTTCAGAGGCCCCCAGTAGCTCTTGAAACACTGACATCAGCTTCTGGTGCTCACTGCCAACTATGGAGGCTCAAATTCAACCCAGGGGGCTGGCTGCTGGTGGTGGTTGTGGGAGGTACATGCTAGTTCATTTCTTCTCTTCCTTTGCACCCAAACTTCCAGCTAAACTTTTCTTCCTCCCCAATTAAAACTACTCTGCCCCAAATAATAGTGCTCATCTGAGTCTCAGCTCAGCCAGTCTCCATGCCCCATCACTCTTATAACCAATGTGAGTCACCGAAAGGCTGTTGTTAATGTGGGAAAGCGGGAATGGGATTTCATTTTTAACTTATCCTCAAGGGCATGGATACATCTGAGATTAATTTTTTGTGTTGTTTTCAGCAATGCTTTTTAAATATTGTTCTTGAAATAATATCAAACTCTAGAAGAGCTGCAAGAATAGTACAAACAACTCCCATATACACTTTAATCAAATACATCAACTAGAAAAACATTTTGCCACATGTCATTTATTACTTCCTATCTGTCTATCTATAGGTCTCTGTATCTATGTGTCATATATATGCACATATCTGCATATATATGTATATTTTTCCTGAATCTTTTGAGATTTAATTGTAGAAATCATGCTTATTTACCCTCAAATGCTTCAAAATCTGTTTCCTAAGAACAGGAATATTCTCTTACACGATTATGAAATTCAGAAAGTTTAATATTGACAGAATGCTATTACCTAATACATGGTCCAAATTTAGAATTTGCCAGTTGTCCCAGCTATGCGAAAATGGCCTGTCCCTCGACCTCCAGGATCTAATTGGAGGTTACATATTACACTGAATTGTCATGCCACTTCAATCTCCTGTAACTGCTGTCTTCCATGACATCTACACTTTTGAAGGTTTTGCGAATGTTCCTCAATTTGAGTTTATTTTTGACTATTAGATTCAGGCTATGTGTTTTGGGCATAATTAGAACTTTAGACTTACAATACTATTGTTGTAATTCCTGCCTCAAAGAAAAAAATGCATGGAAGAGTTATGATACCCTTCCCACAGACTCCCATTGCTTCAAACACAGCTAGTTGAAAGGAACTCATTTGAGAAACTAATTCACTTGGAGGTATTAGTTGTTCCACATTATCCTTCTAATTCAATAAACCTGCTAGGAATCTCTGTATTTAAAAAGCAAACTGATGAATCCAAGGGAATGATGCAAATTTTTCTAAGTCACAAAAGCATATACTTCCCTCCCCACAAATAAGCCTTTTGCACTCCTAGGCCTATACTTTTAATTGCAGGTGTGGGCTGCTTCTCATATTCTATGCGTGTTCCAGGGTGAGGAATAGTGAAATTTTACCTAGAGCTATGTTGAAAAAGCCCTTACGCTGAAACTCTATAGGAATAGCCTGCCTTCTATAATAGATACAGTGATTAATGCATTGAAGCTGTTCATCCATCATTAGTTTGTCTTAGCTTACCTGAAGCTTACATATTACTTAGCAAGTCCTTCAAGGACTAGATTTCAGAACGATTAAATTTTGAATTGCAAAAGTCCTAACATTTGGGAAGAGAAAGCCCAGTCAAAGGCAGGTTAGTTTTTGGCCACTCTGTAAACATGGCTTCCTGTTTATGCCACTTATCTTGCCTGACACCGAGTACCTAGGTGAGTGGTGAGCATGCCAGAGAATAAAGGAGGAGAGTCAGAAGGGGAGGTGGGTTTCAAATACAAACCTTTATCTGTCTTCAAGTTTGCCCGAAGCTGGCCCTTTTCTGGTATGTCCCCATCAACCAAAAAAAGAGAGCAGGTAGGGTTTATTTCAAAATATAGTTTTGTTTTGTTTTCTGATGAGGTTTTCAAGTAGGTTTTATTGAAGCCTGTAAATTTGAAGCAAAATCTGTTCTTAAAATGAATATTTTCTACAGCGTGAATTAAACAGTTTTTTTCTTTTTTGATCATTTTAATAAAGCAAAGAAACATAGCATGATGATTTTAACTCTCTTTTCTTTTTCAGGGCAACCATTCCCAAAGTCCTTTCATGTCTTTGTGCTGATTTTTTTTTTTCTGTTTTTTTTAGCAGCAGTAGTAGCAGCAACTTTTGCACATAGATCTTGGGAGGAAAAAGTGCAAGCCACTGACCACATATGCAGAACTAAAGTTCTTATGTTACAGGCAAGATAAGTGGCATAAACAGGAAGCTGTGTTTTACAGAGTGGCCAAAACAAATAACCAATGAATGCAATCTGTGGGATTTGTTTCTCATATTGCACCCTGAGAATATAAGGTTCCAAGGATTGAGTGAACTTATGTCTGTAGAGTTCTAGAGGTACCAGAATATTCTTGTAGCAGTTTAATCAGGCTTTTTGAACCTGGAATTACGTTAAAAGTTTGAGGGGAAGTTTATCATTTTAGTCAGCATCTATGTAATGATAACGGCAAACAGTGAGAAAATTATCAAATTAATTTGCATCAGTTGAAGTCAACATTAAAGTAAATTTAGATGCCATAGTTTAAAAGTAATTATTTGGGGCTGGGCGCAGTGGCTCACGCCTGCAATCCCAGTACTCTGGGAGGCCGAGGTGGGTGGATCACCTGAGGTCAGGAGTTCAAGACTAGCCTGGCCAACATGGTGAAACCCTGTCTCTACTAAAAATACAAAAAATTAGCCAGGTGTGGTAGCGGGCGCCTATAATCCCAGCTACTTGGGAGGTTGAGGCAGGAGAATCGCTTGAACCCGGGAGGCAGAGGTTGCAGTGAGGCGAGACAGCATCACTATACTCCAGCCTGGGCAACAAGAGTGAAACTCTATCTCCAAGAAAATAATAATAATTATTTCGGTTAGACAAGTCAAGTTTATATCTTTAAAGTATTACCTACAGTCAGACTCTCCATAACTTTTTAATTGCTTTAAGCTTTATAATTTTTTTTTAAAGTTTACTTTGTCATTGCACCTTGCTCTGTACTTTTTCCAATGAGTATAAAACGGTGTCATCAGCGTCTTCATGTGGTTTATAATGATCTCAATTTATTTAAATGCTGTTTAATTTAGAGGAGGAGATGGATTCTTTCAGCATCTCAGTATGGATAGGAATTACTGGAGCTACCCATTTTAAGATTTTATTTGCATAAATATCCTGTGACCATAAGAAGTTGAGGATAAAAATAACGTGGTTATTGTCCAATTTTGCAAACATCAATAACCTGTGATCCAATATCTTCACTGCTGACAAAGAGAAGAGTTTCTAGTCAGTGGTGTTTAGGATATTTAATCTTCATATCCAATAGTTAGTTTGGAAAGATAAAACAAATCTTTTGTTGCTTTTCTGAAGGATTGGCTTTTTTTGCTTCAGTATGTTTGGGTTTCTCTTCCCTCTCAGCTTTCCTCAGATGAGCTTCCTCTCTGGAGTCTTCTTCTGGGGAAATATCTGTAAGGAGTAAGGCGACGGTGTGGCCAATAAAATCGCTGGAGTGGAAAACGGTGGTTACACCTTGAAGGCAGGAAAGGTCTGTTTGGAAACCTAAAATGGATTCTGGGCCTTCGTGGAAAAAAATGGAAGGGACACCTAGGTGTCTTTGTGATGGGCTGGACCCTTGTGACCGGACTCCTCGTGGCGGGTGGAGGGGTGAGTGTAAAGATCTGGCAGTCGGTAGGGTTTGCGTTATTTTGTGAGTCTCCAGGAGGGGTAAATATCTCTTCTTGTCCTGTGGAGAGGAAAACGCAAGTCAGGAAACAGGTCTGGTAACAGAAGCAGAAGGGTGGTTTAGAGTGGTGGCAGAGGAGAAAGATGGGAAGAGAGAATTAGAGAAATCTCAATGTATATTTGAAAGAACTGCCAACGTTCAATGAAATGAAACACAGACACACCTGATGACCCAGCATTTCCACTGTGGGGAATTTACCCAGGAGAAATGAATGTTTATGTCTATAAAAAGACTCGTTCAGGGGTGTTCACAGTAGCATTATTCATAATAACCTAAATGGAAACAATCTAAGTGTCCATCAACAGAGGAATGCATGAAGAAACTGTGTATATTCATACAATGAAATAGTACTCAGCAGTGAAAAGGAAGAACTACTGATACCCACAACGTTGATATATCCCATGAATGTCAAGCAATACAAGTTAGACACAAAAGTGTACATACTGTACAACTCCCTTTATATGAAGTTCAAGAGCAAGCAAAACTAATCTATAGTTTAAAAAAAAGTCAAAATAATAATTCAGCTTAGGGCAAGGATAGGTATTTTTTAGCAGAAAGTGTAGCCAGGGAACTCTTTAGAAATGTTTCATATCTTGATCTGGGTGGTTGTTACATAGATATGGTTATCTATATATCTATATGTATACACACACAGGTGTACACACACATATATAATTTGTATATAAACACACATCTATGTGTACATACGTATGTTTGTACACATACACATGTTTATATGTAGCCATATGTAAAATGTGATCAAGCTGTACCTTTAAGATGTGTGAATTTTGGCTGGGCGCGGTGGCTCAGGCCTGTAATCCCAGCACTTTGGGAGGCCCAGGCAGGCGGATCACGAGGTCATGAGATCGAGACCATCCTGGCTAACATGGTGAAACCCTGTCCCTACTAAAAATACAAAAAAATTAGCCTGGCGTGGCGGCGGGTGCTTGTAGTCCCAGTTACTGGGGAGGCTGAGGCAAGAGAATAGCGTGAACCCGGGAGGCAGAGCTTGCAGTGAGCCGAGATTGTGCCACTGCACTCCAGCCTGGGTGACAGAGCAAGACTCCATCTCAAAAAAAAAAAATGGATTTTATTGCATGTAAATTATAACTAAATAAAGAAAATTCAGTAGAAAAAAGGAACTTAATGTTAAGAAAATCAAAATAACTGCCCCCAAAGGCCATTAATCCAAAAGTTCTGCTTCAACTGCCCAAGCAGTGAAATAATTTCCTAGGGGAAGGGAGGGGCCATCTACAAGCAGCAGGAGAAAGAGCACTGAGAACCAGGATGCAATTATCTTTTGAGAAGAAATTTGGATCAAACTCAAGCGTCATAGTCTTCCTTGACTGTATCATTGAATCAAATTGGCTATGAAAAAGTAATCTTTTCTTTAGAAAATTGTTCCTTCACTCCCTTAGAGGCTTACATATACAGCCTGGAAAGGGCTGCTCATGTGAATGATGATAAAATGAACTTCCCCTGTAATCCCAGCACTTTGGGAGGCCTACGTGCGTAGATCACCTGAGGTCAGGAGTTTGAGACCAGCCTGACCAACATGGAGAAACCCCATCTCTACTAAAAGTACAAAAATTAGCCAGGCAAGGTGGCACATGCCTGTAATCCCAGCTACTTGGGAGGCTGAGGAAGGAGAATTGCTTGAACCTGGGAGGCGGAGGTTGCTGTGAGCCGAGATCATGCCATTGCACTCCAGCCTGGACAACAAGAGCCAAGCTCTGTCTCAAAAAAAGAAGAGCTTCTCACAGGAATTTGAGAGTGCTGAGGCACTTACCACCTCCCCACCAAGGACTAGATTCCCCTCTCCTTTGCGACAGTTTAATTCAGGTTTCTTGGCTGTATTGGATATGCTTGTTATTTGCCTATGTCCGTAGTCCCTTCTACATATTCTGTTTCATCCATGAACCCTGGAAATGTCAGTTGTCAGTCCTATACACCTTCTGGCTATGGCTGATTAGACCACTGATTGACACTCAACTCATTCATTGGCTGGTCAGTGACCAATCAGATTCTCACTTGAGAATTGAGTCACAGTGGAAGACGTCAGTGGAAGGCGTAGGGCAGGGGCTGGAGTGTCACGTTTTGACCTTCGGAATGTTGAGAATGCAGAGAAGCCAGTCTGCACATAGAAGCAGCAAAATAGGGAAGGCCTCTGGGACAGAAGAGACCAGAGGCCTTGTGGTAACAGAGTGATGTTGGGAGCAGCAGCCTTGGTGTTGTTTTTTTTTTTTTTTTTTTTTGACGGAGTCTCCATTTGTTGCCCAGGCTTGAGTGCAGTGGTGTGATCTCGGCTCACTGCAGCCTCCACCTCCTGGATTCAAGCGATTCTCCTGTACCAGCCTCTTGAGTAGCTGGGATTACAGGCGCCCACCACCACACCCAGCTAATTTTTGTATTTTTAGTAGAGATGGGGTTTTGCCATGTTGGCCAGGCTGGTCTCAAACTCCTGACCTCAAGTGATCCACTTGCCTCGGGCCTCTCAAAGTGCTGGGATTATAGTCGTGAGCCACCATGGCCGGCTAGTTTTTGGCTTTTCAGGGAGCCCTAGCTATTCTTAAGTTTCTTGGAGATATCCTTATAATAATCCACCTCCAGCTCTACTTGTTTCTAAAGCTAGCTTGAATGGGTATCTCTTCCTCGAACAAAATGCCAACCCCTTCTCCCATAGCTACTCAGGGTACATTGAAATTCTATAACTGAAACTAGATTGAGGCACTTTACAGAAAATGACCAAATCCCACATTAGTCGCTTTTTTTCTGGTAAGTTCTGAACCTTACAGGAAGACATTCTGCCAAGAATCCAGTCGCTAGGAGAGAAATTAGCCTTTGGTTTTTTTTTTTTTTTTTTTTGAGATGGAGTCTAGCTCTGTCGCCCAGCCTGGAGTGCAGTGGCGCGATCGGCTCACTGCAAGCTCCGCCTCCTGGGTTCACACTATTCTCCTGCTTCAGCCTCCCGAGTAGCTGGGACTACAGGCGCGTGCCGCCACGTCCGGCTAATTTTTTTTTTTTATTTATATTTTTAGTAGAGATGGGGTTTCACCATGTTAGCCAGGATGGTCTTGATCTTCTGACCTCGTAATCCATCTGCCTCGGCCTCCCAAAGTGCTGGGATTACAGGCCTGAGCCACTGCGCCCGGCCCAGCTGGCCTCTGTTTTAAGCCCCATCTTGACATTTTGCTGTCAGCTCAGGCTTAAGGAGGCCTTGAGCTTTGCCACTAGGTTAACTATGCTCCAGCTGTTAGAAACCATCCACCCACTCGCCTCTTGTGCTTATCTCATTTCTAGAAACCTGAAGATACTCTCTAAATCCCCCTCTAACAGTTGGGTTTCAGAGCCTGCAAGGCAGGTTTTCTCTGACTCTGGGATGTCCAGTAGTGTTCAGTGCTCTCTTTTTCTGGGATTTTCAAGGGTGTAAGATCAAGGTATAAGCTTGCTTCAATCACTTACCCAGGAGTGTGGGCAGGACCACATAAAACCACATTCTTCCAAACAAACTAGACCTATGGTGATTCTATTGGGTCACCAGTTAGCTAACACAAGTGTCCTAAAATGTGGGAGTAATAGTGATTGGTTTGGGAACCTGTCACATCTCACAAAGTTACGGCCACACATCTGAGAAAGTGGGTTGATGCCATTTATGGTCTCTGATGTCAGCTGATCTAACACTGCTCATTAATTCTTTTATCTTTGTTCTTCTCTGTTCCTTATCTTCTAAACCTTTGCTATCTCCTCAAATTTCCCTCAAAATTTTCATTCTTCATTCATCTAAAGAATTTGCTTTGAAACGCTCTCTACCTCTCTAAGTTGATTTATCAGCTTCATATTCCAGAGAGAAAGCTGAGGTAATCTGCCATGAACTTCTTTGGTTCCTCCTCCTCTCTCTTTAAAGTCTGTAAGCTTACTGATTCTGCTTCTCCCCCTATTTAATCCATTGGAATCTAACCCTGCCTCCTCCACTCTCCAAAAGCTACTTTGGCAAAAGTCATCAATTGTCCTGGGCTTCTGAAAAGGTGGTTGCAGATGCCTAGAGCACCATTTCCTGTACTCTTTGCTTGGCTGACTCCTATTCAATTTCAAGTCTCTCTCTCTCTCTCTCTTTTTGTCAGGGAGGTCTTTCCTACCCAGAAGCTTGGTTAAAACCCCTTGCAACATGCTTTTGTAGCGCCCTGTGAGTCCACTTTCATCATACTCATCAGCTGTGTGATTATTATTCAGTGGTTATATGCCTGCTCTACTGAAAGATCTACGTGACTGTCTTGTAGACTGCTGCCTCCTCGTCCCTAGCACAGCGTCTCCAGTACAATTGAATTGATTGAGAGAAATCCCAGTTTCTGTAACTGCAAAGTTACCAAGTTCCTACTTCTCAGGAGTAGTGTGTTGAATAATAAGCAAATATTTCCCCTTATGTAACATACTGACGTGCTCTCAAAGGCACTGGATGTCAAAGATGAGAGCTCTTCTGCAAGCTTAATAAGACCAAAGTAGGTCAAATATTTAAATGCAGATTACAAACATTTTGAGAGGCAGAACAGTAAAGTGTTTAAAAGGACAGGCTCTAGAGCCAGGCTCCCTGAGCTCTGCCATTTAATAACTGGGTGAACACAGATAGATTCCTTAACTTCTCTGAGTCTCATTTTCCTCCTTTGTAAAATGAAGAAAATAATACTACCCATCTCATCGTCTCTTTGTGAGTGTTATCGGAAACAAAATGTATAAAGTGCTGAGAACATTGCTGGATGTATAGTCTGCACTTAATAAGTGTTAGCTACGGTTACTAATCTTGAATATTATAGAAACATTCTGTTAGCCTGAGCCCCATTTTCTTAGGCCCATAACATTTGTGCATTAAAGATAGGGCTATTGGGGATACATGTTATTAGAATAGGACCTCCCCAATGACAGGGACTGTTGACTCGTGGTTACTGTCTGTGTCTCCAGCACCTAGAATAGTCCCTGGCTTATAGTGGTACTCAGTAAATACTTGATGAATTAAATGGTCAGGCTGACCTTGAATGTTCCTCTCTGTGTATTTTTGTGGAGTTCAGTGAGTATTTAATTTCAGTCCCAGAAAATCTGTAACAATAATTTATATTAAAAAATGGCTGGGCGTGGAGGCTCACACTTATAATCCCAGCACTTTGAGAGGCCAAGCCAGGCAGCTCACTTAAGGTCAGGAGTTCAAGACCAGCCTGGCCAACATGGTGAAACCTCATCTCTACTAAAAATACAAAAAGTAGCCGGGCATGGTGGCAGACACTTGTAATCCCAGCTACTCCGGAGGCTGAGTCAGGAGAATCATTTGAACCCAGGAGGTGGAGGTTGCAGTGAACTGAGATGGTGCCACTGTACGCACTCCAGCCTGGGCAACAGAGGGAGACTCTGTCTCAAACAAACAAACAAAAAAATAGAGCATAATAGAAGAAACAAAGCAAAATATTGCTTGGAATTTGAATATCAGTTTTAAGGTGGTTTATTATAGTCTAGACATGAAATTCATAACATACCAACAACTACTTTAAAAACAAGTACTTTTTTAAAAAAAGGTAATGATGAAATACCTTTTTTTTATAATTACCTATACTCTGTGGTTGTTTGGGCAGACAAAGCTGGCTTGCAGTGAACTATACTGATTTTAAGAGAAGTCAGCTTTCTACTTGAAATTTAAGTGTGCAGTTCTTCCCTTACATGGCTCATGGAGTCTTAGAAAAATTCTCATGTGCTTTCAGACTTGAGTCAGAAAGAAAAATAAGTTCTATGATTGATTTACTCACAATAACTGCAAAACTCAATTTATTTTGTAGACTCAGAGAATGACTATCTTGGTTAAATCTCTGATTTCACAGATAAAATATCAGAGCCTAGAAAGTATCAGACAGGCAGGCCTCTTTCAATTCTACCCCGTGAGTCAAGTCGTTTCAACAAGGTACATGTTATCACATTAGGGGCTGTAGCAAATGCAGAGATGATTAAGATTAAAAGCATGAGCTCAAGGAGTGGGCAGATGCTATGAAGCCGGGGATCTGCAGTACAGAGCAGATGCTGTACGTGCCGTAGGTGATGCACAAATAGCTGTAAGAAGTCAAAGGTGTCAGAAAGAGAAATTGCAATTTTTACATTATTACATCTTAACAAAGACTTTGTAAAGGCAAAATCATAGTGGCATTTAAATGTTGTGCCTTAAAGCAGAATTGCAACAAACAGAGGTGAAAGCAAGAGGAGGGAGCAGCTGTGGTTGCTGCTGTGCAGCAGTGAGAAGAGGGTGAGTTTGGAGAGCCACACATGACCTTGTTTGGCAGACCCCAGGTGTGTGTGAGTGAGCGATGAACTGGAAGCAGGGCTGCTGGGATAGAATGAAGCTACATTTGAAGGACTTTGAGGGATTGTAGGGAAAAGTGAGTCAAATTCAGAAACCAAATCTGATGTTTCAATGGGTGCAATGGGTGTTTTGTTTTTTGAGACAGAGTTTCACTCTTGTTCCCCAAGCTGGAGTGCAATGGCACGATCTCTGCTCACCACAACCTCCACCTCCCAGGTTCAAGCAATTCTCCTGCCTCAGTCTCCCGAGTAGCTGGGATTATAGGCATGCGCCGCCACCCCTGGCTAATTTTGTATTTTTAGTAGAGATGGGATTTCTCCATGTTGGTCAGGCTGGTCTCGAACTCCCGACCTCAGATGATCTGCCCTCCTCGGCCTCCCAAAGTGCTGGGATTACAGGTGTGAGCCCAATGCACCCAGCCTCAGTGGGTGTTTTTAAGATGTGAATAAAATAAATCTCTAATCTCATTATAACTTGTTTAGCTATGTGTTTACAAAGCCTCCTGAAGAGCGGTTCACTTTTTGCAGAGAAAGTGGCAGGTGGCTAGTTTTGTTTTATGATGCTTCTTTTAGATGTCATTTTTAGCAGGTGAGGCTTGGGGACCTTGTCTTGGGATATGGGAGGCAGGTTTTGTTCATAATGTATGCTCTGTCCCCTGATTGCCAGAGTACGTGGAGAGGTTGCATCAGGGGGTTTCTGAGTATTCCACGACCAGCTCTGATGTCTCTCCCCTTCTCCTGTCTATTGTGAGCTCTGAGGGATGGTAACAGGGAATCTGTCTGGGGATGAGCAGGGTTTGGCTGAGCCCCTGCAAAGCCCCCTCCCCAAGACATGTGAAAGGGGCGAAGGGCTCTGTTTGACTCCTAGGTCCATTTTCCCTAAACAGCATCTAGTTTTGGAATTAAAATAAACTGAAAAAAGGTTAAATCTAGGCTCCCCAAGATTTCCTCCCCTTGTATTTCCCTCTTTTGGTCCCTTCCCCAGCCTTTTCTTTCCTTTCCCTAGGGGTTTGCAAAACAATTCTAAGGCTCAGGACACATTTTGTAGTGGGAACAAAGAAACAGAATTGGAACAGTTGAGAAATTGAATCTAACATAATCCTAAAGAAAGAAACCTGTGTCCAACTCTGTGACACCAAAATGCAGCTCAGTAGATGTGATTAATTAAGCAATGAACAAAGACTAAATACCCACCATGTGCAAATTACTATGCTGCTGGAGATAGAAAGTGGACAGTGCTGTAATTCAAAGTGGAATTGTTAGCTTTGTATCCGTAATAACTAGTATTTGTACAGCGTTTTTAGCTTGAAGAGTTTTTCACAGATGATAGCTCATTTGGTCCTTGCAAACCCCATAACGATGGATAATATTAATATTGTCACTTCACATATGAGAGTCTGATACTCAGAGACGTTAAGCGTGTCTAAAGTCACAGGGCTATTGCCGAGACGAGGACCAAGGTCTTCAGGTGACAAAATCCAACCTCCTTCTCTTTAACCACACAGGCTGATGGAAGCTGAAGTAGATATTTCCAATTTACGGGAATATATAATCACGGAGCCAATTTTGTCTTTTCCTACAACTTATTAATTAGTGGACCCAGAGCAGAATAAAAGCAAAACCCTTACCTTCTGCCACAGTTACCACCAACCAGCAGACCAGTAACGAGTAGGAGAAGCAGTGTCTGCGAGCCATGGCTTCTACGCTGAGCTGTCACTGCGTTGAACCTGATGTTGCTTTAAAGGAGAGTTGGTGAGTCACCAGCAGCCTGATTCAGGTAATTTGCATTTGCACAGTGGACCACAGTGATCAGGGCTTGCGGTGTGAGGGTAAGAAATCAGCAAGGAAATACCAGACAGTATTTGTCAACCAGAAGCTTCTTGGAATGACAGCCAGATATCAATCATCTCTCCTCAGAGGGGGATTTTGGACAACCACGCCTTCACCATCCTTCTAATCCCTCAAATCTTCTCCCATGTTAATGCCTTTCAGTTGTGTATATGAGTCTTCCTCTGCAAGAGAAATAAGCTGTCCAGAAATATGCAACAGTGCTTTGCTCTGTGCAGCTTACTTACTTAAAAAGCGAAACAAGAGGGAGAGGGCATTATCCGGAGGCTTCCTGACCCTGGTGGTTTGCAGTGGAGAGTTGGGGATCATTCTTAGGCCCCCAACCAGGATTTATGCTGCTTCTCTGCTCTGCTTTTGTCCAGGAGACAAGGGAAGCAGAATCAGAAAACTATCTTCCCTAGTGGTCATGACGGTCACTGTCTAAACAAACATAAACATTTGGGAGAGTAGCTTAGTGAGTTGTCCTTTCACAGCTCCTCCTGATTCACCATATTGCATATAAGATGGACGTGACATATCTATGTCCAGTTGGTTTCCTGAGGGAAAGACTTCATCAGCTGCTGGATATATGAGAGGGGATTGTCACAGGTGATTAACAACATGGACCTTGGAGTTAGGAAAAATTCCAGTCTTTGTTCCTTTCCTTACTAGATGAGTGACTGTGGTGAGTCCCTGAGACTAGCTGAAGCCTCAGGGGCCTCATCTGTAAAATGGGACTTGTGGTACTACCCTCAGAGGAATTTGTGAATTAAGGAGATGCTTTTTAAACATTTTTTTTTTTAAATTTCAATATCTTTTGGGGTACAAGTGGTTTTTGGTTACATGGATTGATTCTATAGTGGTAAATTCTGCGATTTTTAGTGCACTCGTCACCTGAGCAGTCTACACTACACCCAGTATGTAGTCTTTTATCCCTCACCCCCTTCCCAACCTCCCCCACCCCTAGCCTCTAAAGTCCCTTATATCATTCTGTATGTCGTTGTGTCCTCATAGGTCAGCTCCCACTTATAAGTGAGAACATACGATATTTGGTTTTCCATTCCTGAGTTACTTAACTTGGAATAATGGCCTCCAGCTCCATCCAAGTTGCTGCAAAAGACATTATTTCATTTTCTTTTTATGGCTGAGTGGTATTCCATGGTGTATTTCTACCACATTTTCTTTATCCACTTATTGGTCAATGGACACTTAGTTGGTTTCATATCAAGGAGTTAATTGACATACAGCTCCAACCACAGTGCCTGGCCTGTGAAAGGAAGTGTTTGTGATTGTCATTAAATTATAATAACCTCAACTGATAATTTATTCTCTTAGGAGGCTGTACTTGCCAAATCAATTAATCACTGAACAGACCTCCACTTTAAGGAGAACATATTCCTGGGTATCATATGGAAAAAAAAAAGAACAAACTAAACATGGTCCTGTCTTTGAAGGACTGACAATTTAACAAGAGAGGCTGTGCAAACTGAAAATCAAAATGAATAAGGATGCAAACACTCACAGATAGAAAATGGAAAGTTCCTTAGGCTTGATGTTAGTCCTAGGCAAACTTCCAGAACAGATAATCAGATGGATGATTTGTCAGCAGTTTGAAAAGGAATCAGGAAACATCCAGGACAAGTTGAGTTCCTTAGACTTGCCACTCATTCAATAATTCTGTATTGACTTTTATTTATTCAGCATCAGACACTGGCCTAGGTGCTGGGGCTAAAGATAAGATTCCTGTTCTCATGGAACTTATAGTCTAGGAGACATTAAATATTAACTCAGGAGTAACAGTAAAGGGTTTTGAGTGCTAAGAGAGAGGAAGGACTGAAGGTTATGGGAAAATGAAGCAGAGAAACACAGTCTATAATTTTACACCAATGGGTCAGTATCACATATGCTACTTTGTCCCCTTCATTGGAGATACACTACAATGCCAATAGAATTAGATTCACATAATCACTTTAACCACTGCCCGGTGTTTCATTTTATAGATTTACTATAATTTATTTAACCAAACTTTAAACTGATGGACATTTCTATTATTTCTTCTGATTCTCTTTCTTTTTTGTTTTGGAGTGCTAATGAGCTTTCATCTTAAATGTTGATGAAAATAAATAACAAAAGCAAAATAACTTATTTTTTCATTCAAATCTATTGTTCTGAAATTTATAAAATAAAGGAACAAAATTTTAAAAGGAATACATTGTTTTTTTTTTTTTCTTTTGAGATGGAGTTTCACTCTGTTGCCCAGGCTGGAGTGCAGTGGTGCGATCTCAGCTCACGGCAATCTCTGCTTCCTGGGCTCAAGCAATTCTCGTGCCTCAGCCTCCTGAGTAGCTGGGATTACAGGGCTACTCGGGAGGCTGAGGCATGAGGGTGTGCCACCACACCCAGCTAATTTTTTTGTATATTTGGTAGAGACGGGATTTCGCCATGTTGACCAGGCTGGTCTCGAACGCCTGACCTCAGATGATCTGCCCACCTCGACTTCCCAAAATGCTGGGATTACAGGCGTGTGCCACTGCACCTGGCCAAGGAACACAATTTTAAAAATTTTATCAAATTCTTATCCAGCAGAAACTTGAACATTTCTTTATTATTGGTGTATAGAATAATTAAGTCTCGGCATATCTTATTTCTTTGTATGTTACATATAGAGTAGAGCCAAGCGTTTCACAACACATAAAATCAATGAAACTGGTGTGAAGTTTCACATTCATTTGCCAAAATCCTTATACCTTAAAAGTATGAAAATATTTCTGAAAGCTTATTTCAAATGCAGTAGTTTTGGTAAAATATCTTTTAGTCATATACTTTATCCACAAATCATGTACTTGCAGATTGATCAATGAGAATCTAATGTCTATGTTTCCCAATGTCAAGAAGGCTATAAATGGCTTTGAGTCACAGTTGTTAGTCCAGTGTGTTAAGGGGAAGGACCCATGTACGTAGGCCAGTTTGTGTTAGGTCTTTTTCTCACAATGACCTTATGAGGTATTGAGAGGAGTTACATTTCTTTCCTCAAGACTGAAAGATATTAAGTGGTAATTACGACTGAGAGTCAGAACTGAGATTTTTCTGATTCCAAAATTCATGTTTTTTCTTCTAATTAAATATACAGTCATATGCTGTATAATGACTTCTTGTCAATGACAGATTGCATATATGACAGTGGTTCCATAAGATTATAATGGAGCTGAAAAATTCCTATTGCCGAGTAACTTTGTAGATGCCCTAAAGTCATAACACAATACATTACTCACATGTTTGTGCTGATGATGCTGGTATAAACAAAGCTGCTGCACTACTAGTCATGAAAAAAGTGTAATATTTACAGTTATGCATAGTACATAATACTTGGTAATGATAAATGACTATATTACCGGTTTATGCATTTACTATACTATAGTTTTCATTGTTATTTAAGACTGTACCCTTTCTATTTATGAAAAATAAGTTTGTTCTAAAATAGCTTCAGGCAGGTCCTTCAGGAAATATTCCAGAAGAAGGCATTTTTATCATAGCAGATGGCAGCTCCATGCATGTTATTGCCCCTGAAGATCTTCCAGTGGAACAAGATGTGGAGGTGGAAGACAGTGACAGTGATGATCCTACCCTGTGTAGGTCTAGGCTAATGTATGTGTTTGTGTCTTAGTTTTTAATAAAAAAGTTTAAGTAAAAAAAAAATTTAGAAATAAAATAAAACTTACAGAATAACAATACAAAGAAAGTATTTTTGTACTACTGTACAATGTGTTTGTGTTTTAAGCTAAGTGTTATTACAAAAGGTCAAAAGGTTAAAATTTTTAAATTTAGGCCGGGCGCAGTGGCTCACTCCTGTAATCCTAGCACTTTGGGAGGCTGAGACGGGCAGATCACAAGGCCAGGAGATTGAGACCATCCTGGCCAACATGCTGAAACCCTGTCTCTACTAAAAATACAAAAAATTAGCAGGGCGTGGTGGCAGATGCCTGTAGTCCCAGCTACTTGGGAGGCTGAGGCAGGAGAATGGCATGAACCCGGGAGAGGAGCTTGCAGTGAGCCGAAATTGCATCTCTGCACTCCAGCCTGGGTGACAGAGCGAGACTCCATCTGGAAAAAAAAAAAAATTAAATTAAATAAATAAAATTTATTTATTTATTTATTTATTTATTTCAGACAGAGTTTCACTCTTTTGCCCAGGCTGGAGTGCAATGGCATGATCTCAGGTCAACACTGCAACTTCCACCTCCTGGGTTCAAGCAATTCTCCTGTCTCAGCCTCCAGAGTAGCTGAGATTAGAGGCATGCAACACCATGCCCAGCTAATTTTTGTATTTTTAGTAGAGATGGGGTGATACTATGTTGGTCAGACTGGTCTCGAACTCCTGACCTCAGGTGATCCATCTGCCTCTGCCTCCCAAATTGTTGGGATTATAGGCGTGAGCTACTGTGCCTGACCAAATTTAATGTTTCTAATTTAAAAATTTATAAAGTAAAATAGTTATAGTAAGATAAGGTTAATTTATTATGGAAGAAAAATATTTCCATAAATTTAGTATAGCCTAAGTGTGCAGTGTTTATTTTCATTTTATTTTTTATTTTTTTTTGTTCGAGAGGGAGTCTTGCTCTGCTGCCTAGGCTGGAGCGCAGTGGTGCGATCTCGGCTCACTGCAGGCTCCGCCTCCGGGTTCACGCCATTCTCCTGCCTCAGCCTCCAGAGTAGCTGGGACTACAGGCATCTGCCACCACGCCCTGCTAATTTTTTGTATTTTTAGTAGAGACAGGGTTTCACCATGTTAGCCAGGATTGTCTCAATCTCCTGACCTCGTGATCCACCCACCTTGGCCTCCCAAAGTGCTGGGATTACAGGTGTGAGCCACCATGCTCAGCCTGTGTGCAGTGTTTATAAAGTCTACAGGAGTGTAATGTCCTTCACATTCACATGCCACTCATTCACTCACTGCCCTACCCAGAGCAACTTCCCATCCTGCAAGCTCCATTCATGGTAAGTACCTTACACAGGTGTACTTTTTTAAAATCATTTATATGGTATTTTTACTCTTCCTTTTCTATGTTTGGATACATAAACACTTACCATTGTGTTATAACTGCCTACAGTATTCAGTACAGTAACATGCTCTACAGGTTTGTAGCCTAAGAATAATAGACCTATACCATATAGCCTAAGTGTGTAGTGGGCTATACCAACTATGTTTGTGTAATGCACACTATGATGTTGGCACAATGACGAAATTGCCTAATGATGCATTTCTTAGAGAATATCCATGTTGTTAAGCAATTCATGACTGTATTCACTTTGTTTTAAACATTCATTCCTTCATTCATTCATTTACTCACTAATTCATTAGTGGATTTGTGTTCTTATTTTAATGGGCTCTTCTGTTTTATATCCTTCTTCTTAACAACCTGTGTGGAAGGAGGCTCTTTCCTGCCAACACCACTTAGGAAAGTCCCAAGGAAGACCTCTGGTTGGCCAAGCATAGGTCTTATGGCTAGGGAGGGTGGGAAGGGTCCATTACTAGAGGAAGTCCGGGGACAGCAGAGACTGGGCCACTAGGGATGTCAGCCGAGTAGCTACCCTGATCTGTGCCTAGTACACCTATAGCATCAAGTGGCCTTCCCACCCAATCAATCCCAGTATGTGTGTGTTACTTAGAAAGCCGGATAACAGGTATAGGACAATCAATGTTCCGGTGAAAAAGAAAAGAGAACAACTTTTCATGACCCAAAGCCTGGGACTGCTATAAACTAATATAAAGCGTTATACTGTAATGCTTCCTTGTGGGGAGAATGTTAGGAAATAGTTGTCAGTGACTAGGATCTTGTGGTTCAGTGACATCTGGGCATGTGAACTTGTCCCAACCAATTGTCAACCAAGATGGAATTATTCACTGGTTTCAGTCTATTCAGTGTCTGTATCTAAGTCACCTTGAAAAAACGTTTCCAATATATATAGTGAGACATGTTGTCACAGAAGGAATACTAATCTAAGAAGGCTTTGTTGAACTTCTTAGGGGAAAGTTCCTGATGTCTTCCACCACAGGTTTGGAGCTCAGAGAAGCAGGGCCTCTGGCACCTGGGAGCATAGCTTTGGGAGTTGAACTTTGCTGTCTCATCACTTAGTTCATTCAACAACTATTTATTGGGTGCCCACTATCTGCCAGACACTATTCCATGGGCTTGGGATACAGGTAAAAATACCTGTTCCAGTGGAGTTAACATTCTAGTGTGGTAGAGACAGAGAATAAACAATAAATACAACACATGAGTAAATCAGTTAATATGTTAGAATATTCCAAAATACGTGCTATAAAAAAAAAAGATGATCAGTGTAAGGAATGTGGGAGAGTTGGAATTTTAATTAGAAGATGATATTCTGGTGGGCACCGTGGCTCATGCCTATAGTCCCAGCACTTTGGGTGGCTGAGGTGGGCAGATCATTTGATTCCAGGAATTAGGAGTTCGAGATTGGTCTGGGTAACATGGGAAAACCCTATCTTTACAGAAAATACAAAAATTATCCAGGTGTGGTAGCCCATACCTGTAGTTCCAGCTACTTCGTAGGCTGAGGTGTTAGGATCTCTTGAGCCTGGGAGGTTGAGGCTGCAGTGAGCCGATTGCACCACTGCACATCAGCCAGGGTGACAGAGTGAGACCCTGTCTCAAAAAAAAAAAAAAAAAAAAAAGAAGAAGAAAAAAAGGTATTCCAACAAGGACTTGAGGGAAGTGGGTAAATTATCCATGTGCATATCTAGAGGAAGAATGTATCAGGCAGAGAGTACAGCCAATGGCAAGGTCCTGAGACCAAAGTAGGCTTGGGATATAATGCAGGACAGCAGGGAGACTGTTGTCGCTGAGGCTGAGTGAGTCAGGGGGACAGGCATAGCAGAGGTCAAGGATTAATGGGAGGGGAGATCATTATTCTGAGTGAAATGGCAGCCACTGGGGGGTTTTTCAGAGAGGTGTAACATGATCTTACATTTAAAAAGGACAACTCTGGTCACTGTGTAGAGATGGCAGGGGGCGGGATGGTTCAGCTACAGCTGACTGCTGCAGTAGTTTTGTGGCGAGATTATATGACTCATATTGGGGTGGTAGTGGTGGAAGTGTGAGAAATGGGGAGATTCAGGGCATACTTTGAAGGTAGAATTGACAGGATTTCCTGATGAACTGGAAGAGGGTGTGAGAGACACGGGGGAGTCATGGATAATATCATGGCTTTTGGTCTGAGCCTTTGACCGCTGGAGTTAAGTGTGTTCAGATGATGAGATTATGGTTGAATTTTTAAAAACTTATTATTTATTTATATTTTTGAGACAGAGTTTCGTTCTGTTGCCCAGGCTGGAGTGCAATGGCGTGATCTGGGCTCACAGCACCTCCGCCTCCCAGGTTCAAGCGATTCTCGTGCCTCAGCCTCTGGGATTAAAGGCACATGCCACCACACCCGGCTTTTTTTTTTGTACTTTTAGTAGAGACAGGGTTTCACCATGTTGGCCAGGCTGGTTTCAAACTCCTGACCTCAGGCGATCCACCCACCTCAGCCTCCCAAAATGTTGGGACTACAGGTGTGAGCCATGGCGTCCAACCCTATTTTTCTTTTAATAAATAAAAAAATTGAGAGAATAAAAATGTCTTGTTTTGGAAGATACCCAGGCACTTTAGTGAGTAAATACTAAGAGGCACTTTAGTGAGTAAATACTAAGAGGCACTTTAGTGAGTAAATACTAAGAAATTTTACAACAAGTCATTGAAAGAGTGTATGGAGAGGGCCTGGCACAGTGAGTGGTTCACGCCTGCAATCCCCGTGCTTTGGTAGGCCCAGGAGGGCAGATGGCTTGAGCCCAGGAGTTTGAGACCAGCTTGAGCCACATGACGAAATCCCATCTCTAGAAAAAAAAAAAAAATAAAACACAAATTAGCCAGGTGTGGTGGCACCTGTAGTCTCAGCTACTTGGGAGGCTGAGGTGGGAGGATCGCTTGAGCCTGTGGAGGTCGAGGCTACAGTGAGCCATGATCGTGCCACCACACTCCAGCCTGGGTGACAGAGTGAGACCCTACCTCAAAACAAACAAACAAACAAAAAAAAAAAAACGCATCTGTGGAAGGATGGATAAGGGGCGAGTGCTGTGGAATGTCAACACTGGAGAGGTGAGATTTCCACAACCGGGCATGAAGGCCAGGTTGGCAGTGTGCCAGGAGCCTTGTGTCCAGAGCAGCTTTGTTTGAGGAGAAAGGACGAGGCGAGCAGATGAGTCGATGAGTAAGGCATAGTTTCTGTTGACCCACATGGGCTCTGCATTCTCTGGCTTGCCCTGTTTTACCACCTGTGACCTCCTATATAGCAGGCCCTTGAATAACGAGGTTTTGTTATAAAGTTGATGAGGGGGAAAGAAAGTTGATTTCTGGCTCCGGCCGCTGTGTGTGTGGAGTCTGAGTATTCTCCCCAGGTCTGCATGGGTCTTCTCTGGGTGTTCTGGTTTCCTCCCACTTTCCACAGCTGTGCAGGTTAGGTGACCTGGCATGTCCACTTGGTTCCAGTGTGAGTGAGTCTCGCTGTGTAAATGAGTGTGCCCTGTAATGGGATGGTGTCCTGGCCAGGGCCGGTTCCCACCTTGAACCCTGAGCTGTCAGGACAGGCTGCGGGCACCTGTAATCCTGAACTGGAATCATCGGGTGAATAAATAACTTACTCATTTTTATTAATCTTTCTTAAGTGTATGTAGAGTTCACACTTGTCAATGTTTAATATTAGAAGTGTTTTGGCTTTGACATTTACTACTTTATGTAGTAAGGTTGGATGGTATTTTTATGACTAGAAATAAGCGGTAGAATCTTAACTCCTGTTTCTATCCATTAGCTTATGGTAAAGTTGGTTTCCTTATAGTCATTTCGTTTAAAGTCACAGTTTTCAAGAACCTATCAATGCTGTTAGCGAGAACTTAGACTGAAATTGTGTTTTGTGCATGTCCTCCCTCTCTGGACGCTGGGACCCTTGATGGCAAGAACAGTCTTTTAATTTTTTTTCAAATTCATTTTAAATTGTAGTAAAATATACATGACATAAAATGGACCATTTTAACCACTTTTAAGTGTACAGAAGAACCAAGTCTTGATTGGTTTTAGCCTCAGGGTTTGGCACAGTGACACTCAGCAAATGGTTGTGAAAGGTATGGAGGAGGAGGGAAGGAAGAAGGGTCTGCGCCTGTACCTGCATGTTCACACACCTGGTTGTCCAGCAAGTCTGCGTCAGGGAAGGACTCTGGGGCAGGAGGTGGCTTTACCCAGGGGTCTTTAGCTCTCTGTTGTGCTCTGCTTTCTGGATTTGGGCTCAGGGCAACCTCATCTCTTCTTTTCTTTCCTGCTCACACCCTGCAATAATTTGATGTGCTAACTTGGCTGGGCTTTAGTACCCAGATAGTTGGTCAAACATTTTTCTGGATGTTTCTGGGAGGGTGTTTTGGGATGAGTGGGCTTTGAGTAAACAGATGGCCCTCTGTAATGTGGATGGGCCTCATCTGATCAACTGAAGGCTGGAATGGAATAAAAGACTGAGCTTCCCTGAGTAAGGGAATTGTGCAGCAGCTTTTGGACTGGAACTGTAGTATAGGCTCTTTTCTGAGTCTTCAGCCTACTTTCTGCAGGGTAGGCCTGCAGATTTTGGACTTGCCAGCCTCCATAACTGCCTGAGGCACTTCCTTAAACTAAACCTCTCCTCTCTATATACTCATCCTATTGGTTCTGCTTCTCTAGGGAATCCTAACACATGCCCATATTCTTTCTCTGTCATGCTTAAATGTGTTGCTTGACAGATTTAGTGAACAAATACATAGGAAAAGATTTGATAAATCAATTGCTTCTAAATGAGAGCTTGGGTGTTTATGGACAATGAAGGGGCATGGCCAGTGCTCCTCGACTGGAGATGTGTGGGAGGACTAAGAATTTCAGGTTGGTGTGTGAGCACTGAACTGCCTCTAACACAGACACTTCAGAAAGATGCTGGTGAAAAGAGCAACCCCTCTGTCTCAGCATGGAATGTCCTTCACCCAGAGGCTGAACATCAGGATTTTGGGGAGAATCTCGTAATGACTTCCTGCTTCAGTCCCCCTCTTCTCAGTCTCTCTTTCCCTCTTTCCTGGTGATTTGAACATGTGTTTGGAATTTCAGGGAGCTCAAACTGAAGACACTGGGTTTGGATACAATGAAAATGGTTTATGCTAAGTAATTTATTTCAGATGCTTAAATTGAGACAATGGCAACCATCCTTCTGTATTAACTGAGATGGAAGCTAGCAGCCTGAGAAGGAAAAAAAACCCAAAGATGAAACCTCTTGGGCCAGCAATGTCAGAAAGGCTAGGCTGTTCTAGCTGTCCACATGCGGCTACAGGGTGGGCCTACAGAGCTGCCTCTCACATCCTCCAGGGCCCACTGGAGGTCTGCCTGAGGCTGGATCAGCTTTACCTGCTACTTTTATCGCTCAAGTTCTGCTCAGAGAAAGGCCCTGTCCTGCTGCTGGGCCTTGAGGAAGCCAAGGTGAGCTGCTGGTAAGTCCGATTAAGCTAGTCTCCCATCTGTGGTCACAACTGCAGATGCTGCCTGGGAGAGGCATTCTTCTCACAGGGCCACGGTGAGTAATTCGGGGAAGCTGCTATTCAGGCTGCCTCAGTCAGGATTATGTGTGTCCGGGACGATGGGGAGTGGTGGGCACCCCTGAGTCAGGTTGAGGGAGGCCTAGCGCTGCTCGGGGTTCTCTGTCAGAAGCACCATGAAGGGACAGGTGCTCTTTTGGGGGATCTAAAGGTTCTGTGGTTGGCACTGATTTGAAGGTGGCCTGGATAACTTCTTGCAAGGCTTGCTTGGGCATCTTCTGCTGGGATTCCTCCTAAAAGGGGGTTCAGGCACCTTAACCACACCTCCAGTTCCCTCAGTTTGCATAGCAGGAGCCTGAGGCCTGCAGAAGGTTCCTAACCTCATCCCAGTGATTTAGCAACAGAATGGCAGTAACATCCTGGTGAGGGGCAGAGTAATGACAGCCCACATTCACTGATGGTTTGAAACAGAGTATTAAACCAGTGGGGTGAATCCATGCTCTGCTCTCTGCCCTGCCATTGTTTAGCTGTGAGATCTGGGACCAGTCAGCTTCTCTGCCTCTCAATTTCCTCATCTATGTTATCATTTACTATATTCTAAGCATCACTGTTGTAAGAATGTCCAATTCTTACAACAGTGATGCTTAGAATATAGTAAATGATAAATTGGACATACATTAAGATATTTAATTCTTTTTTTTTTTTTTGAGATGGAGTCTCACTCTGTTGCCCAGGCTGAAGTGCAGTGGCACGATCTCAGCTCACTGCAAGCGCTACCTCCCGGGTTCATGCCATTCTCCTGCTTCAGCCTCCCGAGTAGCTGGGACTACAGGCGCCCGCCACCACGCCCGGCTAATTTTTTGTATTTTTAGTAGAGACGGGGTTTCACTGTGTTAGCCAGGATGGACTCAATCTCCTGGCCTTGTGATCCGCCTGCCTCGGCCTCCCAAAGTGCTGGGATTATAGGCGTGAGCCACCACGGCCAGCCAAGTCATTTAATTCTTAAAACAACCCAATGTGGTAGTTACTATTGTCATCCCCATTTTAGAGATGAGAAAACTGAGGCACAGAGAGGTTTTCCTGTGGCTAACAAGTGGCAGAGCCATGCTATGAACCCAGGCAATTTGGTTCCAGAATTCTTGATTTTAATTTCTGTACTAGGTGTGCTCTTGAGATTCTGGCTGTCGTCCTATTGCAGTGAGAGCTCTGTGATAGCATCCTTAAAATTCACCCAGGTCCTGTAGGACAAAACACTTGGTTAATTTTTTTTTTTCAAGGTAAAATAAATAATGGAGTGGGAACCTACAGATTAAAAGAGACTTTAGAGACATATCAACCCATTACAATGTTTGGAGGGAGATTATTGTTAAATGTTTTTAGGTGAAATAGTGATATATATGTTTGTCTAAAAAAAAAAAAATAGAGTCCTAGGCCAGATGTGGTGACTCACACCTGTAATCCTAGCACTTTGGGAGGTCGAGGTGGCGAGGGCTATCACTTGAAGCCAGGAGTTCAAGACCAGCCTGGCCAACATGGTGAAACCCTGTCTCTACCAAAAAATACAAAAATTATCTGGGCATGGTGGTGCACTCGTGTAGTCCCAGCTAATCAAGAGGCTGAAGCATGAGAATCACTTGAACCTGGGAGGCGGAGGTTGTAGTGAGCTGAGATTGCGCCACTGCACTTCAGCCTGGGTGACGGAGTGATGACCCGAGATTGCGCCACTGCACTCCAGCCTGGGTGACGGAGTGAGACTCTAAGAAACAAAAAAAAATTAAAAATAGAGTCCTTATCTTTTAGAGATATATGCTGAAATAGCTACAGATTATATGTTGTTTGGGATGTGCTTCAAAATAATCAGAGGACGGGAGAGAGTGAGGATGTGGATAAAACAAGACTGTCCATGTTTAATAACTGTTGAAGCTGGTTGATGGATGCATTAGAGTATATTATACTCTCTACTTTTGTTTGGAACTTTCCATTATAAAAAGTTTTTAAGAAATCACCATATATAAATGTTTGTTTTATTCTCTCCGAGAAATGTGAAAAGCACATGGACCTACCTCATGGCTTTTGAGAAGAGCAATAGTCCACAAGGAGGGAGTGGATGGGACATTGCTAAGAAGAGTCAGCTTCTAAGAGTGTAGTTTATTGGGGGTGACCCATAGTGCCTATATTGTCTATCATGGTCATAACAAGGATAGAATACTTCTATGCTGTTCCCCTTGTTCTGGTAAACAAATGTACATGAAACGATTTACTAACAAAGTCTTCACGCTGCAGCTATCCTCCACCACTACAGAGCCAGCCCACTCTCTTCTCTCTGCCCCACTGCCATTATTTTGGCTTGCCCAGCCCAGTACATATCCAGTTCTTCTGATGACGTAACCCTGATTTCCGTCTGGAAAACCATCATTTCTCTACTCTCTTGGTTCCAGGACTCGGCTGTAATCTATGCCTGCCAATCACAGCAAAGCATTCCTAAGCCACAGATATTTGTTTAGGGTTGAGTATTTGATTCAAGCCATTTCAGTCAGACTTAGTCCAAACTAGTCCTGGGACTGTTATATGAATGACTGGAAAGGAGGCACACATTTTGTCTTTGGACTTGAAGTTGTGAAGGGAGAGGCTGCTTGATAGAGCAGAGTGGAGAGACTCCAGATTCTGATAACATCATTTGAACTCCTAGATCCAGCTGTACCTGAAGCCATACACAGTATGCCACAAGTGGTTTGCTAAAACTTGTTCTGAAATATTACTAATATACTATAGTAGCAAATCACATAGAGAATGAAAATTCTTAAGCCTACTATTAAAACGTAGAAAGAAGAGCTATTAATTTTTATGCTCTTGTATTTGATTATAGGCTAGAGATGTAGACGTAGAGTAAAAAATGGTGTCAGTTCCAGTGGTTGAGTAAAGCATTAGCAGAGATCAGGACCAATCTTTCATCATTCCATGCATTCTTTCTGAGAGCTGAGAGAAACCAGGTGACTAGACAGACTCCTGTGCTGGTGAAACCCATGGATATTTGAATGTTTTGCCTGTGTGTGTGGTAAGGTGACTTCATCCTGAGTGTGCATCTGCCCTGTTTATGCTTGACCGTAGCATCAGACAGATCCAGATTGTGGTAATGAGTAACTGTGGGCTTGCCTCAGCTTCAGACACAAGATGAGTTCACATTTTATCCTTCGGCCTCTAAATGCCTCAACCGGAGCTTCCAAATGGAGTGACTGAAGTCTGGCCTTTGAGACGTTGTGAATGTTCAGCAACAATTCAACAATGAGTGAAGCAAAGTCTCTGGGTCTCCCAGAATAAATAAAAAAAGATGAGACAAAACAAAAGTCTCTGGGTCTTGCATTGTAGATCGGAACTGACAACAACATGACTTCATATTATGATGTGAATGATACCAGCTGTGAAACCTTGGGCAAATTATCTAGCTTTTCTCTGTTTAATTTCCTCATCTGTAAAATGAGAATAATAATAATAATACCTACCTTATAGGGTTGTGGTGATGTTAAATGAGTTAATAAAGTTTAAGTGCTTTGAATAAAGATTGGCACCTTATGTTAGCTATGATGTTTACTGAGAAATAATTTTTTGCCTTGAACAAACATTTCTCTTGAACATGGATATCTGAAACAAAACATAGGCAGAAATATGAGGATTTACGAAAATTGTGATCAGCTCTGTGAGAGCGTGTAATACTTCTCAGATATCAGTACTTTAAAGTCACATTCTTTAGTTTTCTGAGGTATTGGGTCAGCTGGAAAGCTGAAAGTTTGAGGTTCTCATTTGTAGGCAGTCATTTGTAGGGTTTTGCTGGTGACCAGTCACAGGCAAGCTAATTAAAATCTTAAAAACACACCTACTCAGACAGTGGTTTATTTAAATCTCAAATAGATGGGCTGGCAGGGGTTTGGGAGATTTCTTTAAAATATGTAGGTGTCAGTAGGTGTCACAGGAAATACTAGTAATTCAAGACTTAGATCCAACGTTAGCCAATGTCCCAGGGGGATGATGAAGGTAATGATAACAAGTAATGCCTCATTTTTCAGAGATGAAATGGTTTTGATTTTTTTTTTTTTTGGAGATGGAGTCTTGCTCTGTTGCCCAGGCTAGAGTGCAGTGGTGCAATTTTGGCTGACTGAAACCTCCGCCCCTCTGGGCTCAAGTGATTCTCCTGCCTCAGCCTCCTGAGTAGCTGGGATTACAGGTGCCTGCCACCATGCCCAGCTAATGTTTGTATTTTTAGTAGAGACGGGGTCTTGCCACGTTGGCCAGGCTGGTCTTGAACTCCTGACCTCAAGTGATCCGCCTGCCTCAGCCTCCCAAAGTGCTGGGATTACAGGCATGAGCCACTGTGCCTGGCTGGTTTTGATTTAAATTTGTAGAATGCTATTATTATAACTTTCTTTTCCTCCCTTCCTTCCTTTTTTTGTTCTCCTTTCCTCCCTCCCTTCTTCTTGCTTTCTTTCCTGTGCACTCTCTCTCTGTTCCCAGGAAGTATATAACCCCCTCTCTAGAAGTAACCACCGTTAACAGTTTGCATACATCTTTTCTTTCTTTTTCTATATACTTACAGACACACACACACACACACACGTGTACACTTATAAATCGTTTTGTAGGTGGGTTTCAAAACATTTTATATAAATGAGATACTATTTTGAGTTGCGCTTTATATTGCTTTTATCCACGTTAAGGTCTTGTCTTCCCATGGCGATAATATGGATTGATTTCTTTTTGAATTGGTGCTTATTGTTTCATTCCATGGGCACGCCACGGTTTTATTTATCTATTTACTGCTTGATGGATATTTGGGTTGCCTTCCACTTTATGCTTTCACGAACAATCCTCACGTAGCCCTCATGTGGCACATACAGAGTCCCTTTGCTATCAGGTACATTTAAAAATAACTTACTAAAATGGTTTTTAGTTTTAATATGTAGAATACATTTGCATTTCCTCCTAAAATTTACCAGTCTTTATGGTGCCCTGGTGAGTTTGATCCTTTGGATAGCCACGTCTTGTTTCTAGTTACACCCTTTTCCCATGTGATTTTCAGTAAAATATGTCCAGATGATGGTGATGGCCATAGAAACTTGAATTGTACATCTCAATAATATAGACATTCTCTACTCTTAAGACCCATCTGCAAGTGTTATAGTAAGAGTGACAACCAAAATTTTTTTTACATCCTCAGGATTTCAAAGGTAATTTATTTCAGCTGTATAGCCTGGCAACATTTTATACTGTTATAAAATCTACCTGTTTAACAAGCACCAGTATCCTTCATTTTTATTGAAATTTTACGTTGAGTACATTTTACTGGCAAGTCTGTAGCTGAATGCTTGTCTCCACAAGGTACTAATCACTAGTATCTGTGGTTAGCATCCTGCACAGCACGTACACTTCACTCTTTAATAAAATTCTTGTTTTACAGAGCACAAGGGCCCAAATCTGCACATTCAGATGTGATATTACCTTTCAACTGCACAAGCTGTACACAAGGATTTGAGAAGTTTATTATTGGACACAAATCTGTCAGGAACTCCTTTGCTGTTAACTAACCACAAACCATGGAGCTTAGGTGAGTTCAAGGATTATCTGTTTAGCAAGTAACTTGATACTCTGAGACCGTAGCTAGCCTGTGAACTCTTTCTGACTGGTTCAGAATGAGAAAAAGCTCTTGTTCCAGAATATAAACCAACATATGATTTCATTTACTAAGGAAGACTTGCTCAGAAAAAAAACTGACTGAGCTAAATGGTGTGCTTTGTGATGTAGTTGACCTACATTCTGCTCCAAGTGCCTTAATTTGTACACTGATCTGTGAACATTCTAAGTAATACTATCAAGATGTTTTATAAAGTTGAATGAATGGGTGAATGAATGAAACATATCTTAGATAGATTAAATGGCTTGTCAGTATTGGAGTGAGAGGATGAAGAGGAGGAAGGTGATTAAAATTTTCCCTTTCAGTGATACAATGTTCCTTGCCTGCCTCTGAGCTGCCACAAGAGAGGGAAGATTATTTAAGCCACAAATAGCCTACCTGACCACTGTTGCCTGTCTACTTGCCATTCCCTACGAAATGCATGTCTATCCTCTTGGTTTTTGTTCTTCTTCCTGTTCTTGTTTCTTTTTCCTGTGTTTCTGGGATGGGATAGGATTCAAAGAAGAAAGAAAGACAATATATGGATGGCTCATTGTATGGTCTCTATTTTACACACAATTAAATTCTCACCACTAATGGGTAAGATGCTATTGTCTACTTTGTAAGTGCTCAAATTCAGCAAGTTGACCCACTTCTCATATATGATGAAGTGGGAGACTGGGGGACTTGAACTCAAGTCTGTTTGATTCTCCCCAGCTGGTTTGGTCTCCTACTCTCACTTCCCAGGAAGGTGCCTACAGAATACAGGTCCTGGGACAGAACTTTCAAAGTGCCCGCACTGACAAACTTATGTTCGATTTTGTACTTTTGAAGCTCCATTAATTTCATAGTTTCAGTACCTTTAATTGCCACAGACCCTGCTATATTGCCCACTTATCTGTATTTGTGTTATATACTCGTACGTCCCTGTAGGTTGTGAATGTCTTCAGCTTATTCCTGTTTGTTCCCTCACACTACTGTATGGGGCTTCAAAAGCAGTGTATGTGATGGGTTACTACATTAAATATGTTAGTCTGTAAACTTCTTTATGTATCTGAGAAGACAGATATCAAATGATAGACCCAAACACTTAAACTGCAAGATGCTGTGGGTATAAATCTATTGGGCCATGTGTGTTGTCCAATAAAGTAATGCACAATGAGGAGAAAGGCATTAGGCTGAATTCAAGAACCCATTGTCTTGAGATATGAGGCTGCGCTCCCTGGTGTCCTTGGATTATGGTTTCTGGAACTTCATACTAGTGTGTAATCTCCTTGAAGACAGGAAGTGAATCTATGTTGTTTCTCCAATGCCTAGTGTATTTCCTGGCATACAGTTCCTGGCTCCTGAAGAGTATGTGTGGAAATGTTGAATGCGCTCGGTTCTCAGCATTTCTTCCTCAACTGCTCTGACTAGTGCTCATCATGGACCCTCCTGTGGTTCTTACATTACAAATTGTAGGTCTTCTGCTCTTGGGTTTCCTGGTCCTAATCTAATATTTTCTTCTTTCATTTCAATCTCTGTCAGCTCCTGCTCTGCATCAGGCACAATTCTATGATCAGAAGCACAGCTAGTGGGAAGGTGAGGGATGTGGCAGCAGGCGGACAGTTGTTTATCCTGAGCATGTTCTCCAAAGGGAGCTGTGACAGTTTTAAAATATTAAATGAAGGTTGAGGCAGCAATGTGAAAGTAAAATCATGAGACCTATGAAGAGGGTAGAAGTCAACAAGTGGCATCAATGGCTCAGGCCCTACCCAGGCTTGCCTTTAGGTTTTAGAAACTTGGCTTCCCTTTCCCCATTAGTCCAGTGGAAGAGCCAATTATACCTCTCATCTTCTTAGGGATAGAATATATTTTCTTTTGGCCAGAGAATCAGGCCCTCTACAAGTAGAATTTATCTTCTCAGGCACAAGCCAGGTTTCCCTGGCCCACTCCAATGACATTCTTATGCTCCTGGTTTTTTTTTTTTTTTTTTTACAATACTGAGGCTGTGAAACACAGGGCTTCCTAGTTCAGCTCACCTTTATTTGTTTTCGAGAATCTCAAATCCTACAATCTGGGTCATGTACGTAATTTCCTGTTTTGAGGCACTGTATATGCATGTCCAGAGTCCCTTGTTAGAGGAATATGAAACTTTTGAGCATTTCAGGATATTTTTTAATGCTGTCTCCCAAACTGGGGCTGTCTACGCAAGTGCCATGCCCTATCTGGCTCATCATAACAAGCCAGAACCAATCTTTCCTTTAGATTCTCTCTTTGCCTCTTGTTACATTTGACTAACTTTGCAGTTGCTCCCACTTCTTGGCTTGGTTCTCTGATACTGTCTTAGCCTAGTATTAGTTCCCTATTGCCACTGTAAGAAATTACCACAAACTTAGTGGAGTAAAACACAACACAAATTATCTTACAGTTGTTCTGGAGGTCCAAAATCTAAAATGGGACAGCAGGGCTCCATTCCCTCTGGATGCTCTCTGGGAGAATTCATCTCCTTCCCTTTTCCAGCTTCTAGAGGCTGCTCACATTCCTTAGCTCATGGCTGCTCGTTACCACAACCTTTGCTTCCATAGTCACCCACCACAACCTTTGCTTCCATAGTCACATCTCCTTGGACTCTGAATCTCCTGCCTGTCTCTTGTAAGGACTCAAGTGGAGAATCCAGGATAATCTCTCCATATTTTAGATCCTTAATTTAATCAAATCTGCAAACTCTCTTTCACCACATAAGAAATGTGATTGTATTAGTCCATTTTCACATTGCTGATAAAGACATACCTGAGACTGGGCAATTTACCAAAGAAAGTGGTTTAACTGGACTCGCAGTTCCACGTGGCAGGGGAGGCCACACAATCATGGCAGAATGCAAGGAGGAGAAAGTCACATCTTAAGTGGATGGTGGCAAGCAAAGAGAGAGAATGATAGCCAATCGAAACGGGTTTCCCTTTATCAAACCATCAGCTCCTTTGAGACTTATTCACTACCATGAGAACAGTATGGGGGAAATCGCTCCCATGATTCAATTTTCTCCCACCGGGTCCCTCCCACAACACATGAGAATTATGGGAGTACGATTCAATATGAGATTTGGGTGGGGACACTGAACCAAACCATATTAGTGATATTCACAGGTTCTAGGGATTAGGACCTGGAGATCTTTGCAGGGGGCATTATTCTTTCACAGTCCTCATTAGTTTTGGTGCCCCCCTAGATTTCTGAGACCATGGTCCTCTCCCTCCAGGACTGTTTTCAGCTCTGCCCATACTCATATATATATTTTTTTGACAACTGTTGTATAAATTTATCTATTTCTTCTTGCAGTTCTGCAAGTTTTTGCATATGAATTTTAAGCTTTCTAATTAGGTGCATAAATATTAGGACTGTATATCTTCTTAATTGACCCTTTCATCATTATGAAACAACCCTCATTTTCCCTGTTTATATACTTTGCTCTGAAATCTATTTTGTCTATTATTACCCCAACTTTCTTTTGATTAGTGTTATCACAGGGATATCTTTTTCTATCCTTTAACCTACTGGATTCTTTGAAACTAGCTGCGGCCAGGTACAGTGGCTCACACCTGTAATCCCAGCACTTTGGGAGCTGAGGTGGGCAGATTGCTTGAGCCCAGGAGTTCAAGACCAGCCTGGGCAACATGGTGAAATCTTGTCTCTACAAAAAATACAAAAATTAGCTAGGCATGGTGGTGTGCACCTGTAGTCCCAGATACTCGGCAGGCTGAGGTGGGAGGATCGCTTGAGACCAGGAGGTGGAGGTTGCAGTGAGGCGTGATCATACCACTGCACTCCAGTCTGGGAGACAGAGCGAGACCCTGTCTCAGTAACTAAATAAAATAAATTAAAAAATAAAGTAACTGTCTGTATCCAGCATATGATTGGGCTTCTCTCTCTCTCTTTTTTTTTTAGATGGAGTTTTGCTCTTGTTGCCCAGGCTGGAGTGCAATGGTGTGATCTCGGCTCACCACAACCTGTGTCTCCCAGGTTCAAGCGATTCTTCTGCCTCAGCCTCCTGAGTGGCTGGGATTACAGGCATGCACCACCACACCTGACTAATTTTGTATTTTTAGTAGAGACGGGGTTTCTCCATGTTGGTGAGGCTGGTCTTGAACTCCCGACCTCAGGTGATCCGCCTGCCTTGGCCTCCCAAAGTGCTGGGATTACAGGCGTGAACCACTGTGCCTAGCCTGGGCTTTGCTTTTTAATCCAGTCTCACAATCCCTGCCTTTTAATTGGGATTTTTAGATCACTTGTGATTAATGTAATTATTGACATATGCATTTTAGAAAAACCCCTCTGGAGACAGACTGGAGACAGGGAGACCAAAGAATTTCTTGCAGCAATCAAGTTAAGAAATAACAGCTTAAACCAGGGAAACGGTCCTAGAGATTGAGTGGGAAAGGGGCTGTATCTGAGAGATGTTAAGGGTATACAATCAATAGAAGTGGAGCTAGGACAGAGAAATTTGTCAGTTATGATGTAGGTACCCAGATAGATTGCAGTGTACAGAAAGGTACTGTTTTAGATGTCTGGATAGTTTTGCAGACTGCCTGGTATTATACCAGCTCATGTCTGATTTTCCATCTTTACCCAGTTTACGTTGAATCTAACGCAAAAGGTATAAAAGTATCTTAGTACTTAGTACTAAGTAAGCACCACAGTAAGTTAACATATTATATTATTATGTTAACTATGGTTAATACCATAGTGAGTCTCCGACATACAACAGATCTTTGGGAAATGCATCTTTTCATAACTAGAGGGACCTGCTAGAGCAGTTTTACTCTGAAGTTGGTTGACATATCACTAATTCTTCATTACTGAGAGCATTAGATTACAGAGTAACTCTGGGTTACAGCAGAATAGAGAGAAGTGAGTGCTAGGGAGTTCAAAAGGACAATGGGCACTCTGAGGTACAGAACTCCCTTCAGGAACAAAGGACTTATTCCTCCAGCTGCTGGAAGTGCTCCTGGCAGACAGACCTCAGCCTTCTTCAGAAATTGCTTCAGTTGAACTGCCTTGCTGGATGGCATGCCCTCTTCATGGGGCAGCCCTCATCAAATAACTGGTGATACAAGTGTATAAAGGCATAGCTTCTGATAATGGTTTGGCTCTGTGTCCCCACCCAAATTTCATCTTGTAGTTTCCCATGTGTTGTGGGAGGGACCCAGTGGGAGATGAATGGACCATGGGGGCAGGTCTTTCCTGAGCTGTTCTCATGACAGTGAATGGGTCTCATGAGATCTGATAGTTTCTTAAAAAACAGGAGTTTCTCTGCACAAGCTCTTTTTGCCTGCTGCCATCCATGTAAGATGTGACTTGCTCCTCCTCGTCTTCCACCACGATTGTGAGACCTCCCCAGCCATGTGGAAGTGTAAATCCATTTAACTTCTTTGTAAATTGCCCAGTCTTGGGTATGTCTTTATCAGCATCGTGAAAATGGATGAATACAGTAAATTGCTACTGAGAGTGGGTTGCTGATGAAAAGATACCTGAAAATGTGGAAGCAACTTTGGAACTGGGTAACAGGCAGAGGTTGGAACAGTTTAGAGGGCTCAGAAGAAGATAGGAAAATGTGGGAAAGTTTGAAACTCCCCAGAGACTTGTTGAATGGCCTTGACCAATATGCTGATAACAAAATGGACAATGAAATTCAGGCTGAGGTGGTCTCAGATGGAGATGAGGAACTTGTTGGGAACTGGAGCAAAGGTGACTCTTGTTACGTTTTAGTAAAGAAACTGGCAGCATTTTGCCCCTGCCCTAGAGATTTGTGGAACTTTGAACTTGAGAGAGATGATTTAGAGTATCTGGTGGAAGCAATTTCTAAGCAGCAAAGCATTCAATAGGTGACCTGGGTAATGTTAAAAGCATTCAGTTTTGTAAGGAAAGGAGAGCATAAAAGTTCAGAAAATTTGCAGCCCGACTTGTGATAAAAAGAAAATCCCATTTTCTGAGGAGAAATTCAAGCCGGCTCCAGAAACTTGTGTAAGTAATGAGGAGCTGAATGTTAATCCCCAAGACAATGGGTAAAATGTCTCCAGGGCATGTAAGCAATCTTCAAGGCAGCCCCTTCCATCACAGGTCTGGAGGCCTAGGAGGAAAATGTGGTTTTGTGGGCCAGGCCCAGGGTCCCCGTGTTGTGTGTAGCCCAGGGACTTGGTGCCCTGTGTCCCAGTCATTCCAGCCATGGCTCAAAGGGGCCAAAACAGAGATTGGGTCGTGGCTTCAGAGGGTAGAAGTCTGAAGCCTTGGCAGCTTCCACATGGTGTTGAGCCTTTGAGTGTACACAAGTCAAGAACTGAGGTTTGGGCACCTCCGCCTAGATTTCAGATGTATGGAAACGCCTGGATGCCCAGGCAGAAGTTTGTTGTAGGGGCAGGGTCCTCATGGAGAACTTCTGCTGAGGCAGGGCAGAAGGGAAATGTGGGGTTGGAACCCCCACACAGAGTCCCTACTGGGGCATTGCCTAGTGGAGCTGTGAGAAGAGGACCACCATCCTCCAGACCCTAGAATGGCAGATCCACCAACAGCTTGCACTGTGAGCCTGGAAAAGTCACAGACATTCAATGCCAGCCAATAAAGGCAGCCAGGAGGGAGGCTGTACCCTGCAAAGCCACAGGGATGGAGCTGCCCAAAACTACAGAAACCTACGCCTTGCATTAGCATGACCCAAATGTGAGACATGGAGTCAAAGGAGATAATTTTGGAGCTTAAGATTTGACCGCCCTCCTGGACTTTGGATTTGTAGGGGACCTGTAGACTTTTTGTTTTGGCCAATTTCTCCCATTTGAATGGCTGTATTTACCTAATGCCTGCACCCCATTGTATCTAGGAAGTAACTAACTTGCTTTTGATTTTACAGGCTCATAGGCAGAAGGGAATTGCCCTGTCTCAGATGAGACTTTGGGCTGTGGACTTTTGAGTTAATGCTGAAATGAATTGAGACTTTGGGGGACTGTTGGAAAGGCATGACTGGTTTTGACATGTGAAGATATGAGATTTGGGAGGGACCAGGGGCGGAATGACACGGCTTGGCTCTGTGTCCCCATCCAAATCTCATCTTGTAGCTCCCATAATTCCCATGTGTTGTGGGAGGGATCCAGTGGGGGATGACTGAATCATGGAGGCGGGTCTTTCCCATGCCATTCTGGTGATAGTGAATGGGTCTCATGAGATCCGATGGTTTGAAAGAAAAAAAAAAAAACAAAACAAAACGGGAGTTTCTCTGCAGAAGCTCTTTTTGCCTGCCACCATCCATGTAAGACATGACTTGCTTCTCCTTGCCTTCTGCCATGATTGTGAGGCCTCCCCAGCCATGTGGAACTATAAGTCCATTAAACTTCTTTTGTAAATTGCCCAGTCTTGGGTATGTCTTTATTAGCAGCGTGAAAACAGACTAATATAGCTTCTTTGCCCTAACTCAGGACAAGTTTGGAAGGACATCTGTGTTGAGGTCCCCAAGAGCACGCACAAGTTTCATGATTCACTAGAAGGACTCACAGAATTTGGCATATAGTTGTACTTAAGGTTATGATTATAGCAAAAGGATACAAAGCAGCAGCACAATCAGCTAAGGGAAAAGGCACATGGTACAAAGTCTAGAGGAAACCAGGTGTAGCTTCTGAGTCCTTCCTCTGTGTAATCACACAGGACACATTTATAGCACTGAACTGTGACAATACACGTTGTCTACCAGGGAAGCTCATTAAAGATTCAATGTTCAAAGTTTTATTTGGGGCTGGTCACACAGGTCCCTTTTACCTAACAGATTCTCAAATCCAGACTCCCAGAAGGAAAGTAGGTGTTCCGCATAAACCACATTGTCTGTACAAACAGTCTGGCACAGTGAACTACTCTTAGCAGTTAGGGAATGGTGGGAGCCCTCCCCAAATCCAAATTTCCAGATGCCACTCAAGAACCAACCTTGCAACCTTGTAGGCCTTTCCGAGGATAGCATTCTCATGACTATGTTAACTCATTTTTGTGTACTACTCCAGTTTCAGAGTTTTCTGTGGGGCTCACTAAGGTGCTACCTTTACAGACATATAAGATAGACATGAATGGTGGCCTCTACCATCTCTCTTCATTTAATTCACTATTCTGGCCCCTGCAAAATTTAGACAGATCCTGCAAGATGACAGTTGGACTAAGGAAAATTCAACCAACTAGTAGCCCTGATTACAGCTGCTGTGCCAGATGTGGCATCTTTGTCAGAGCAGATTAACATGTCTATGGGTAGATGCCATACAACCATTGGGTGCATAGTTTCCATTCCTATTAGAGAAAAGGATCAGAAACAGCCCACATTCACATGGAAAAAATGACAGTATACATATATGGTCTTGTCCCCAAGGCTTGTATGTTAATGATCTTGCTTCTGTTATAATTGAAAGAAGTCTAGACTGGACACACATTTCATGGAAAATCACTTAGTTCACTCTACTGATGGATTATGTTAATCCAATGGGAGGACTAGTTAATTGGAGGCCTTGATAAGGCACATGTGCTCCAGAGGGTGAGATAAAACTTAGGAAATTCAGGTGTCTAAAACATCAGTAAAATTTTGAGGGAGAAGTACCCAGTGATCTGGGGCATGCTAAGACATCCCCTCTAAAGTAAGAGACAAGTTATTACAACTTGTATGTTCCACTATGAAGAAGAAAGCACAATGCCTGACAGGCCTCTTTGGGTTCTAAAGGCAACATATTTCACACCTAGGAATGCTGCTCTCCTTTATATACTGGATGACATCAAATCTGACAGTTTTGAGTGAGGGCCAAAGCAGAAAAGGGTTCTATGGTAGGTCCATGTTGTGCTGAAAGCTGGCCTGTTATGTGGGTCATGTAACCTTGCAGACCCCATATTAGAGTTATTGTGGAGGAGAAATTAGAGCAAAACCTCTATGTATGTACTCTCCATTTTTCTCTGCCCATTTTATTGAATAACTCAATGTATAAAACCACATAACACATTACTGGAGAAAATGTTTTATTTTTCAAATAAATAATAGATTTTCTATCAATTATTTCTGTAATAATTTTATCTTTTTATTAAAACTAAATATATATTTAATACATTTCACCTTTTCTCAAATTACAGACTATGGCATAATTTTAATTATCGTTAGCAACCAAAGCCTATTTCCAGAAATTTGAACTTGACATAGAGAAAAATTCCACATATCAAGTGCTTTGGACCTGACTTGGTGCTGAGGTTGAACTGTTGTATTAATGTGTTCCTGGCTCTAGAGGCCACTCCTATCTTTTAAAGCAAAGTGGAACCCTTAGGGTCTGCCTTGGCTGCCAGAGAAACTTCTGGAGGGGGATGACTTGGGTTTTGTTTTATACAGCACAGTTCTTTCCTGGGCTAGGTTGGAATCTCTGGGAACAGAGGACTAAGATACATACTGTGCTTAGGCAATTGTTTGCAGCAGCAGGGAGGACCCTATTTTAAATCTCAGATTTCTATCAGTAATTATTTTCCCATTAGAATAAAGAGAAAATGCGCAGCTCTGGGTCCTTAACGATAACCAATACTTTGCACACAGTTATTTATTTCTCAGTTATACTAGGTCCAGTGAAAAAGAGGTACTGAGTCTACTATGAACACAAGTAGTAAAAGCGACTGTGGCAATTTTGATAGTGGCAGACTGGGATTTTACTCTTGGAAAGGTCTTCCAGGTTTGGTGTATTCTAAGCAGCCAGTAGAGTGCTGGAATTTAGACATACTGTGTTTGGATCTACCCTCTTTTTCTCCATTGTCCACTGACTTACTTTAATTTATATACTCACAAATAGGGTGAGGGAAAAATAATCTCTATTGAAAACATCTCCATAAAACCTAAGATCATATCCAAACTTTCCATTAGGGTGTTCATTTATGAACTCAAAATGAGATAATTAAAATAAATAATGGGTAATTAATGAAAGAGTTTTTTTTTTGAGACGGAGTCTCGCTCTGTTGCTCAGGCTGGAGTGTGCAATGGCGTGATCTTGGCTCACTGCAACCTCTGCCTCCTGGGTTCAAGCAATTCTCCTGCCTCAGTTCTCCCAAGTAGCTGGGATTACAGGAGTGTGCCACCACACCTGGCTAATTTTTTTTTGTATTTTTAGTAGAGATGGGGTTTCACCATGTTGGCCAGGCTGGTTTTGAACTCCTGACCTCAAGTGATCTGCCTGCCTTGGCCTCCCAAAGTGCTAGGATTACAGGTATGAGCCACCACTTGGCCTTTCTTTTAACTATCTTTTTACTACTTTTTTTTCAGGTTGTAAAAAGATATGGCCTCAGTGATTTCCTCTTAGCATAACGCTGATCTCGCAGATGTGGGTTAAATCCCGTTTAGAGGGAAGGTTTGGAATCCTACATAAAAGTGTAACATGCATTAAAACAGAAAATTCTTAAATACAAAAAATTCAAGTGACCATATCTTAACTAATATTAATGTAACAAAAATAAAATTACAATAAACAAATGAGCACAAAATGCAATTCAGTTTTTGTTACTACAGTGAAACGGCTGATACTCAAATTCTAACTGCTACAGCATGGACTTCTGAATGAGGTTCATGTATGTACACGTGCTCCTAAGTAGAGTGTTGCTTTGGCAAATGGTTTTTATTCTAACCTACAGTATTTATGACTCTTAATTTCAGTTGTTTTGGGTAAGGAATTATGACAAAAGCTAAATTTATGAGACTTGGATCAATTAGGAAATAACAAGGAATTATTCCTTTGCATATTCAGTAAGAAACTATTCTAAAGCTACTATTTTAATTACCCATTTCTCTAAATAAAAGCCCTTGGACAATAATCTACTTCCCTAATTAAAATATTCTAATCCTTTCTCTCCAATTCCTATTTCAACTGGAAGAGCCACAATTATTAATTTTAATGGTTTCTTTCATAGTTTGTATTTTAAAAAATGTCAGCAATACTACTTTATATATAAAATACAAAGCAGTATTAAAAGTATAGAGCTAGTACTGGCTTTCAGATTTTGAAGATATACCTTTATGATGAAATAGTCATGAAGCAAAGTGTTCAGACCTGTTAGAGCAACTAACCATTTAAAAATCAGATATATGACCCTTTTCGTCTTTCAAAGCTATTCTGGTTTACATCAAAGTGCTCCTAGTGAGGAGGAATGATGTACTGTACTGAAAACTGAGACTTCACGAGGGCTCTTCTTAAATTGGCTCTGAACAATTCTAAAAGCCAACAGATCTTCACCATGTGTTATTCTCAGAGTCAATATCACAGTAAGCCTTGTAAAAAGATCCTTTGGTATTATTGATAGCAAAAGCATCTTGGATTGAATCCAAGATGGGTATGTATTATAAATGAATTGTGCTTTGTAGTAAAATGCATTTAAAGTAAAATTCAATGTACTTACCATAAAGCACATGTAAGTAAAGGTACTCCTTTGAAGCCAAAAATCTGATGTTGCTGGAGAAGTGTCCAATTCCTTCTACTACAGCTTAATGTGACTAATTTGACATCATTTCTTTAGCTCTGTGAAATTTTCTTGAGATTTTAACATCTTACAGTAGTGACCTGGCACTAGTGTAGGTCTACAAAACATAATTGTCACAAGTCACACAAATACATAATTACCACACATTTCTGCATATTTTCAAAAAAGTCTTTGGATAACAACTATAATGCATAATGCTCCAGAGAATCCAAAGCAGCACTTTAAATGATGGATATCATTTAGTGATGATAAATGAGATTTTATAAAAATTTGTACCAATGACAATTTTAGGTAGAACACAACATGAAATTATTTCATGCAATATAGTCCTGTTCTATGCTCTCCTGACAACACTCCCAACAGAAAGCGTCCAGTCTATTTGCTGTTTCTTGGCTGATCAGACATTCATCCTTTAATTCCCTGATTGTCTTCCTCAACGATTTCTGAAAACGTTTTTCTCGGTCTAAAACATTCCGTAGACTTTCCTTCGTATCCTCTAGCTCGCCGATCACATGATCTAATTTATGCTTAAGTTTCTTTGGACTATCCATTACACTGTAGCTATGTTCCTAAAAATATAAACACCAAGTTATTAATCAGATAGACATGTAGTTGGATAAAAGCTTATAACTAGGTCTAAGCTGTTTCTTCATTTACAATGCTTAGAGAACATCTTTAAGTTGGTGATATTTACAGGTTAAGGAACATAGGAAGAAGATGGGGGTAGAAGCAATATTTAGGGTGCTAAGGGCCTCTCTTCTTTTACTAAGGCCAGGCATACACAAGGACTACAGAATATTATGGATGGGAAGCACTTATCTCTATGAATAGCATGACACTTGCAATGACTCTACAGCTTTTGTTCCTTCAATGTGGTGCTGCTAAGTTTAATTTTTACCTATCAAACAAATTTAAATTTTTAACTGGGTTACTTTATTGGATGGCTATTGCATTTATTAAGATATGACAGGAAAGGAGTACTGCAGCAGGTTCTCAGGCTGGGTGTTGGGGATTTAGAGAGGACTCTGGTTTTGGAATTTTTAAGAGACAACTCCTCTCGGTGTTTACTATGGTTATGCTTAAATTTGCTGGATACGCTTTTATTCCTTTTTCATTTGAAAATAGGGAAAATAACACTGACATAGCTTATAAAGGCACTATAAAATAATCTTTAAAAGTTGTTATTTAATATTAAAATTAGCAGAGAAGACTTTTATTTCCAGCCAAGATAAAGTAATAGAGACTGGATTGACCCCTACCTCAAAGAACCAACACAAGGCTAAAAGACAGAAAAAAATAGCTTTTAAGATAATGGATATTTGGCAAGGACAGCAGCTGTTGTGGACAGATGGGAAACAAAGAGGTAAGACCTAAGCCTGCTCCAGCTAACTGCATGAGAGTTTCCAGGCCTCAGGGCAAGGAAGGGAAACCCAGGCAGAGCTTAGCAGACTGAGTTGAGGAGGTAGTGCAAAATGTCCAGGGAGACCAACGTGGCTACAGTTCACAGGACAAAGTACTAGACAGATGAGAGCTGCACAGAAAAAACTTGAGATCTTCAGAGGCTCCCCCTTGAGTATTCCATGGAGTAAGATGAGCACATGAACGTGAGGAAACTACTCAAGGCTAAGGAAAGAACAACCAGAGATTAGGAGTGCCCTGTGCTCATGGGGCATAGTGACTATTCCCATTAGCCAGACTTGAAAATGTCAAGATTCATGGACATTAAGTATACAAAATGTCTTGTCAAACAAAGTAAAATCTGAAAGGGTCGAACAGTTTCTAACTAACTGTACCCCAGAACAATGCTCAAGAAAACATGATACAAAAATATCTAGCATCTGGCAAATTAAAACTCAAAATTCATGCCACGCAAAATTTACCAGGCATGGAAATAAGCAGGAAAACATTAGTCATAATAAGAGATAAATCAATCAATGGAAACCAAGCTGGAACTGATACAAATGTTAGAATTAGCAGACAATATAATTAAGAAAGTTGTTAAAACTGTACTCCATCTATTCAAAAAGTTAAGTACATAAAATATATAAAAAAGACTCTAATAGAATATCTACAGATAACTACGATGTGTGAGGTAAAAAAATACACTGGAGAGAATGGCAGTGTATTTTTTGAAATTTAACATTTCAGAATAAAAGATTTCATGAATATAAAGTTATAGCAACAGGAACTATCCAGTATGGACTAGAGAGAGAAAAGGAGATAGAAAAAAAATAAAGCATCAGCAACCTGTCGCACAATTTCAGACAGCCCAATATACATGTAATTAGAATTCCTGAAGAAGAGGAAAAATTGGGATAGAAAGAAATATTTGAAGAAATCGGCCGGGCGCGGTGGCTCAAGCCTGTAATCCCAGTACTTTGGGAGGCTGAGACTCCATCCAGATGGAGACTATCCTGGCTAACACGGTGAAACCCTGTCTCTACTAAAAAAAGTACAAAAAAACTGGCCGGGCGAGGTGGTGGGCGCCTGTAGTCCCAGCTACTCGGGAGGCTGAGGCAGGAGAATGGCGTGAACCCGGCAGGCGGAGCTTGCAGTGAGCTGAGATCCAGCCACTGCACTCCAGCCTGGGCGACAGAGTGAGACTCCGTCTCAAAAAAAAAAAAAAAAAAAAAAAAAGACATCATGGCCAAAATTTTCCAAGTTTGATAAAAACTATAAACTGATAAATAAAAAAGCTCAACAAATCTTAATCACAAGAAATAGGAAGAAAATGAAACCAAGGCATATCACCATCAGATTAGGCAAAAGCAGTAGAAAAACCAAAAATTCTTGTCCAGCACAGTGGCTCATGCCTGGCCTAGCACTTTGCGAGGCTGAGGCAGGGGGATTGCCTGAGCTTAGGAGTTTGAGACCAGCCTGGGCAACATGGGGAAATCTGGTTTCTACAAAAACAAATATAAATTAGTCCGGCATGGTGGCACATGCCTGTAAGTCCCTGCTACTCAGGAGGCTGAGGTGGGAGGACTGCTTGAGCCTGGGAAGTTGAGGCTGCAGTGAGTCGTGAGTGTGCCACTGCACACTAGCCTGGGTGACAGAGTGAAATCCTGTCTCCAAAAATAAATAAATAAAAAATTTTAAAAAACAGACAAATTCTTAAAAGCAAAGAAAAAAAGAAGTATTAGGTACAGAGAATAAAAGTATGATAGTAATTAAATTTTTCATTAGAAATGGTGCATGTAAGAATACAGTAGGGCAACATCTTCAAAAGTACCAAAACAACTGCCCCAGCCCCAAAACTGTTAACCTAGAATTTGATTACCTAGTAAAATATCTTTCAAAAGTGAAGCTTAAACTTTTTAAGAAATAGAAACATTGAAATAATTCATCACCAGCATAGTTGCACTACAGGAAATGTTAAAATAAGCCCTGCAGGCAAAATGATAACAGGTGGAAATATGGACAGACACAAAGGAATGAAAAGCTCTGGAAATGGCACCTACATGGATAATATCAGATTTTTTCTTATTATCCAAATCTCTTTAAAGAATAATTTACTGTTTAAACAAAAATAACAACAATATGGTGTGGAGTCTATAGCATATGTAAAAGTGAAATGCTTGACAGCAATAGCACAAAGATTGAGAAAGGAAAAATGAAAGTATATAAGATTTCTGTATATAAGGGAAATGATACTTTAACATAGCCTGTGATAAGTTAAAGATGCCATAAACCTAAACACAGACACATAGACCAATGGAACAGAAAAGAGAACTCAGAAACAAATCCACACATCTACACTGAACTCACTTTCAACAAAGGTGCCAAGAACATAAACTGGGGAAAAGACAGTCTCTTCAATAAATGGTGCTGGAAAAACTGGATATCCACATGCAGAAACACTAACCTAGACCCATACTTCTTACAATATACAAAAATCAAATCAAAATGGATTAAAGAATTAAATCTAAGACCTCAAACTATGAAACGACTACAAGAAAACATTGGGGAAACTCTCCAGGACATTGGTCTGGGCTAAGATTTTTTTTTTTTTTGAGACAGGTTCTCACTTTGTTGCCCAGGCTGGAGAACAGTGGGTGCGATCAAGCTCACTGCACCCTTGATCTCCTGGGCTCAAGTGATCCTCCCTCTCAGCCTCCTGAGCAGCTGGGACTATAGGCATATGCCACCACCCCCAGCTAATTTTTTTGTATTTTTAGTAAAGATGGGGTTTCACCATGTTTCCCAGGCTGGTCTCGAACTCCTGAGCTCAAGCAATCTACTCACCTTGGCCTCCCAAAGTGCTGGGATTACAGGCATGAGCCACCACAACCGGCCTAAAGATTTCTTGAGTAATACCCCACAAGCACAGGCAACCAAAGCAAAACGGACAAATGAGATCACATCAAGTTAAAAAGCTTCCGCACAGCAAAGGAAACAATCAACAAAGTGAAGAGACAACCCACAGAATGGGACAAAATGTTTGTAAACTATCCATCTGGCAAGGGATTGATAACCAGAATATACAATGGGCTCGAAAAACTCAACAGGAAAGAAATCTAAAAATCTGATTAAACACTGGGCAAAACATCTGAATACACATTTTTCAAAAGAAGACATACGAATGGCTAACAGGCATATGAAAAGGAACTCATTATCACTGATCATCAGAGAAACACAAATCAAATCTACAATGACAAAATATCTCATGCCAGTTAAAACGGCTTTTATACCTAAAACAGGCAACAACAAATGATGGCAAGGATGTGGAGAAAAAGGAACCCTGTACACTGTTGGGATAAATTAGGACAACCAAAAAACTAAAATAGAGCTACTGTATGATCCAGCAATCCCACTGCTGGGTGTATACCCCAAAGAAAGGAAACCGGTATATCAAAAGGATATCTGCACTCCCATGTTTGTTGCAGACCGTTCACAATAGCCGATATTTGGAAGCAACCTAAGTGTCCATCAACAGATGAATGGATAAAGAAATGTGGTGCTTAAACACCATGGAGTACTATTGAGTCATTAAAAAAATGAGATTTAGACATTTGCAACAACATAGATAGAAATAGGCCAGGCACAGAAAGACAAACATTATATGTTCTCACTTATTTGCAGGATCTAAAAATCAAAACAATTGAACCCACAGAGATAGGAGAGTAAAATGATGGTTATGAGAGGTTGGGAAGGGTAGTGGGATGGGGGGAAGTGGGGATGGTTAATAGGCACAGAAATATAGTTAGACAGACTGCATAAGATCTAGTATTTGATAGTACAACGGGGTGACAATAGCCAACAATAATTTATCATATATTTAAAAATAACTAAAAGTATAATTGGATTTTTTTGTAACATAAAGGATAAATGCTTAATGTGATGGATACCCTATTTACCCTAATGTGATTATCATGTATTGTATACCTAAATATATCTCATGTATCCTATATATATACATACTTACTATGTAGCCACAAAAAGAAATTATTATAAAGCCATGTTAATCAAGATAGTAAAAGAGATCTAGATTCCATGCCTGCCTCTAACATGAATAAGCAATGAGATGAATAAATAAATGCAAGCTTGAATACTCTGTATGTGTATAACTGAGAAAACTTAGAGAAATAGCTATTTTTTACTACATATTTCATATGGAAATTACAGCAGTTAGAGAGAATTATTTCCTTGGTAGAAATATCCTTGCAAAAAGCTTTCTTCAATGAACTACATATGTAAGCAAAGGATTAACTACCTCTCTTTTGATGTTGCATATATACAAATTATAATGATTCTAGGAAGCAATATTATTTGTAGATATTACATATTAACCCCTAGATTTTGCTAGGATTCTGAAAAATTTGATTCTAATGGAGAGGACATATTCACCTTAAAAGAATTAACATGAGCTCAGTAAGTAATTTACTTACAAAAATGAACTGGGATTGGAATTCTTTAATATATGAGGAAGCACCAACAAGATGATGATTGTAGTTAGTGGCTGGAACGGTTTTGAGGGGGAAGTTTTTTCTACAATGAAGTTTTCTCTTTTCCCCTGTTAAGAATAGTTAATAACAATCATCAAGTGAGACACTTTTGTCCTTTCTTACATTTTTACTCCTTCTTAACTTTGTATAGTGAAGTTAATACCACATTTCTTTTCATGGAAATTGCTTTTAAAAGTCAGTAAATTCCACCCAGATAATTTTAAAAGAACTTCCTGAAAACAACTCTAAGGTTCATCTGAAAACACAAATTTTCCTAAAAGGAAGAGTGTAGGAGGATACACTCTACAAGCTATTAAAATATAATACACAGTAACAATAATTAAAATAGTGTGCTCCTTTCTTAGGACTAGACAGAAAAACCTAGAAACAGATCATCAAGTAGATAGATGCCTTTAGGATAAAGGTGGCATTCTAAATAAGGCCACAAATCATGTAAAAATCAACTAATTAAGAAAAGTGGTTGTATCCTTTATATAAATAAACCACAATGAAATTCCATGTACTGAAATTTTATGTAAAAAAGAAAACCATAGGTGGTAGAAAAAATATAGAGAATATTTATATAATCTTAAGGTGAGGAAGGCTAACGTCATATAACACAAGAGAAAATATAGAATTGACTACACTGAAAAAAGCCTGAATTTCAAAAAAAATAAACCCATGCCATAACTAGAACTGAAGACAAACAATAAAAAGTAACTGGGAAGGAAAGTGGGAGAAAGGGGAGAAAAAAAAAGGAACTGCAATGTAGATGGCAGTTAAATGATTCGTATCCTCGATATCCAGTGTTTTTACAAAACAGCATAGGAAAAGATAATAGAAGAGGACCTGAATAAGTAACTCACAAAACAGTACACTTATCCAATAAACACATGAAAAAATGTAGACACGCACGAGTGTTCACAGATAAATTAAAACAATAAGATGCCATTTTGCCTATCAATTTTAGCAAAGTTTACAAACACCACTTATACCAAGAATTAGGGTAGGTAGACATTCTTATGCATAGCTAGTAGGGTGATAGATTGGTGCAAGCTTTCTAATGAGGCTTTGGAAGATCTTTATCAAAAGCAAATCTTTAAAAAGCGTATATAGTCTTTGATCCAACAATTCTGTTTGCAGAATTCAGTTCAAGGAAATAAGGATATAAGCCCGCTACAATAATGTTCATTTTAGTCCTGTTTAAAATAAGGAAAGATGACAGCCCATACACAATATTGAAGACTGATTACATATACTATTGTTCATATGTAGGATCAACTACTATATGGTCAGTAAAATATGGTCTATATAATTGACACCATTAACTACTGTCAACGATATGGACCCAAAGGAATTCTTATACGCTGATGGTGGGACTACAAATTTGCAAAAGCACTTTGGAAAACAAAGGCAATATGTATTCAAGCTGAACATCCACATCACCAGGACCTAGTAATTTCCTCTTCTAATTGAAGCATATATATACCCTATAGAGATGTGTACATAAATGGACCAAAAGACGTGCCCCAAAATGTTCAGAGCTGCACAAGTTATAATAGCCCCAATGTGAAAAACCACCCAAACATTTATTAATAGTAGAATGAAGAAATTAGTTTATTTGTACATCGCAATACTATACAGCAAAGAAGATAAACGGACCAGTATCTCATGCTACAATGTGGATGAATCACACAAAATGTTGAGCTAACAAAGCCAGAGTACATACTGTAGACAGGACTCTATGTATATAACTGACAGTGATAAAGTCAAGACAGTAGTGACTGGGAAAGCATGTGAGGGAGGCTTCTGGGGCACCTGTAATGTTTCATATCTTGGTCTGAGGGGAGTGACATGAGTGTACCCACTTTGTGAAAACTCATTGATTTGTACACTTATAAGCACTCTTCCATAAATATGTTTTACTTCAATATAAAGTTTAGTTTAAAAAAGTGATGGTCTATATAGGTTTCTCTTAAACATGTGATCCATAGATCTGCAGCACAAACAGATTGCGATGTTAGAAAGTACACTCCAACTTACTGAATCTAATTCTCTGGAAGATGCAGGATTCTGTATTTTAAACAAACTCACTGTATAATCCTTATGTAGACTAAAGTTTGAAAGCTATGGTTGTAGGAAAATATTTAATGTCATGGAGAGTAGTAGTTAATAGTAGACTCTGAAGCCAAAATGCCTGGGATCAAATCTAGCCTCTGCCATTTAATAGCAGTGTGACCCTGGAGAAGTCATTCTAGTTCTCTGGGCCTCAGATTTCTCAAGTGATTAAATGAAAATAATAATAGTACTTACCTGACATGATTCTTTCAAGGACTGAGTTAATAGATTAATGTAAAGTACTTGGAATAGTGCCTGGCACACAGTACACACTATGTTAAAAAACCAAATAAAGCAAATAAAGGAAAAGGTATACAGTGTAATTCTATTTCCAGAAGATTATCTATATATAGATGAATTTATATAAAGCATATTTATAAATAATTACAGAGATACAGATCAAAGTGTTCACAGTATTATCTATGGATTATGTGATTATTTATTTTATTTTTGCTCCTATAATCTTATTTTCTAAAGTGAAAATTTATTTGTTATAAGAAAACCAATAGTTTTTTAAAAGTTAGTAACTTATGATTTACTTGATTTATTATGCCCATATTTCTTAAGGTCCTCTTAACATTACAGCTAGATGACACCTTGGTGGTAGGAAAAAAACAAAAGCCCTAGAGCAACTTTCCCAAGATACTGTATATTTATTAGTGAGGCACTCTCTACCTGATCACTCAGGTTCTACAATATGACCAACTGCAGAAAGTGACCAGGACTGCATGGGAGCGGGTATGCTTCTGGCTACTTCTCTTGTTTTTAGCTGCCAGGAAGGAGATCCCTTTCAATGATCTCCCTGAATTTTCCACATTGGAATCAATCAATCAATGTCTATAGGCTCTGGAAATACTAAGAGATACTGAGAATGAGGCAGCCAATCCATGGGAATATTACTGAGAAAAAAACACAGAATTCAATTAGTGTTTACTTATTCGACTGTTCTTTCTTTTCCTGACCTTTTCTTCTCCTGTGCTTATATCTCTTTTTTGGTTTTCTTCCTTTTGATCATACCTAGACTTTACGCTTCCATGTATGTGGCTCTTACAAGTACTTTAGTCCTGTTAGTGGTTCTGCTCTTGACTTCTACCCAGTGTTAGGGACTGCCAACTTGGAACATCAGCTCAACCTTCTTATGAGGCTTTGGAAGATCTTTATCAAAAGCAAATCTTTAAAAAGTGTATATAGTTTTTGATCCAACAATTTTATTTGCAGAATTTAGTTTAAGGAAATAAGGATATAAGCCAGCTACAATAATGCTCATTTTAGTCCTGTTTAAAATAAGGAACCTTATTCAACCTTCTTATGTTAACTTCAATTTTAGACAAAATCTTGAGTTATGCTAATTCCTAAAGTCAGTCCATTTCATCAAACATTAGTAATGTACAAATATTTATGAGTGGTTACTGGTAAAACACTCCTACTACACATTACAAAAGTTGAAGATGCAGTCTACAAATTTAAAACTTCAAGAATGGACTTCAAATGAATAAGCAAACAATAAAAATGTTAGCGAGAGCGGTGAATAGTATCATAAAAAGTGAGCAATGGCCAGGCGCGGTGGCTCACGCCTGTAATCCCAGCACTTTGGGATGCCGAGGAGGGTGGATCATGAGGTCAGGAGTTGAAGACCAGCCTGGCCAAGATGGTGAAACCCCGTCTCTACTAAAAATACAAAAATTAGCCGGGTGTGGTGGCAGGCGCCTGTAATTCCAGCTTCTCGGGAGGCTGAGGCAGAGAATTGCTTAAACCTGGGAGGCAGAGATTGCAGTGAGCTGAGATCATGCCACTGCACTCCAGCCTGGGTGACAGAGCGAGACTCTATCTCAAAAAAAAAAAAAAAAAAAAGTGAGCAATGATGGTAAATAGTATCTTATAAACAAACCTGTACGTGATATGGAGAATCAAAGATAGAAGGTATGACTCCAGGTTTCAGTTTAATGTTTGGAGCACTTCTGTCAAAATCTGTCTTTTTAAAGTGCCTCGAACACAACACATCTCCTTTTTTAGGCTCCCAAATGCCAGCTGCATTCACATCAAGTCTTTTCATTGCTAATACCCACTTCCTTTTGATGTTTTCATCTGTGGGGAATCTAGAAAAAAAATACAAAAAATATTTTAAAGTCAAATACTATTGCTATATAATTGAATTAAAGCTGTCTTATACAACTGACTAAATTGATTCCTTAACTAGTTTGTTATTAGTCTTGAGAATAACAGTATTTAGGAAACCATAATTCATGCTTTGGTAACTTTCCATTTTAATATTCAGATTTTCTGCCAATCATGCTGCAGATATATGGCCCTCATTTTAATTTTCTCATAAGGACGAAAATTTCAATGGATATTTAACATCTTATAGTAAGATCCACAATTGAAAGTATTTATTCATCTATAGATAATAAAAGAATTATCACTTGGGCCTTTTCGTATCTGAAATGATATCCACAATTTATCCTCGATAAAAAGGGCCCTTTGTAATTCCATTCTTCTGTTAGCATCAGAAAATTGCTTAGTACAGCATTTAATACATAGCAGGTCTACAGATACTTAGTGAATGAATGCAGAGAACAGCTGCAGAGTGCGGAGTTCTGGAAATCAGAACTATTTTGAGAGATATGAAGGCCAATAGCCATATCGACTCAATTTTCCAGCTGGTTCAAATTTTTCTGAAACAAGGTAGGACATATATATGCTCATTTTTGATTTCTTTATATCTAACCAAATAGCTAGGAGTTCTTTCTCTAACACATAGCACAGCGCCTGGAACAAAAGCAGCAAAATAAACCTTTAACAAGTGAACAATTATTAAATCTTATTACTCTTTCACGGCTCTCAGGAGAATGGCTAAAATATGAAACTAAAATCATCTTGATTTATTTGCAACACAGCTAAAGATCCCTTGGTCTGAACTTGTAATTTATATTTTTTTCTGTATAACCTATGCTTGATCTATTTCTAAATAGAAACGGCAATATATATGAGCAAAGCTCCTGCATTCAGATTGTAAACTATATGTAAACAACATTGAATTTCTTTGGCGATATGATAAAATACAAAGTAATAATATTAGCAAAAGTTAGTCTTATGGTATTTTTTGTAAACCAGTCTCTCATATCTTAAAGTATCTTAAAACTTTTAAACTACATTATAAACATGTAAAGGTATCACATTGTCACTTCAAATTTTAAAAAAAGGTTATTTAAAAAGGACTCGGGAACTAAAGTTCAAAATTGAAGACAAGTAGAACTGTCTTTTGCTTTTTATAACATGGCCAAAGTATTTGGCCTAACTACAGCAAAATCTTACACGTGAAATGTCAGTCCTTTTAACTTCGAATTTGGCAAGCAGCGAGAAGCACATCCAATGGCGGAGCAGCATTTCACCATTTTAGCAACTCATAACAGAACTGAAAGAAAATTAGAATGTTGAGTCAGTAACTGGAAAGCTGAAGGGGAATATATTCCCTTTCCCGGTGTTTTAGAAAACATGAAATCAGGTTAGAAAGCTAAAGACAAATATCTTCTTCTAACACCTGCAGCTTTGCTTATAACATTTTCCAGGGTCTTGCCTCTTTAATAAGGAGAAACATATTTAGCTATGTACCCCGAGTCTGATTTCAATTTTGTTGGCTTGATACATTTCCCTTCCACCTTCTGACAGGTACCATGTTCTCTGTGCCACAAAGCTTTTTGCACACTAACTCCTACCCATCTTTCAGCTCTCAGCTTGCATCGCTTCCCCAGGGAAACCTTCCCTGACTGACACCCAGATGGTCAGAGCTGCTCTAATATTAGCTCTCAAAGGACACACACTTCTTCCTAGCACTTCTCCAAGTTGTAATCTTACATTTATTGCAGTAATCGCTCTTATTAATGTCTTCCTCCTCCACCAGTCTTAGTTCCATGAGGTCATGGTGGAGTGTGTCTATTTTTTCCTACTTTTTGTCCTTACGGTTTAGCTGGTGACTGGCAATAGTGAATGTCAGTACATACTTTGAATGAACAGCAAATAAACGGGAAAAGGAGGAAGCAAGAAGCACTTCCAGGTGTTAGCGAATGCCCTGGCGTCCAGGAGCGGCGCGCGGGACCCGCTGAGCCCAGGGCCCGGGACGAACTCCGCCCCTTTCTCCAGGCTCCCCGCCACCGGAGGGAAAGAGGGAGGGGCCACCCGTCACAGGTAACGATGCACCTAGTGAGCGTCCCTTTCCTCAGCCGCCAACTGGCGTCTCCGCGCCGCTGCCGCCCACCTCGCGCCGAACCACGCCCTGAGATTTGGGCGGGTAGCGATGGGGAGAAAAACAGGCAACCTAAGAGTTATTACCGTTAGCAGCGAAGACGGCGACTAACGTCAACGACGGACACTGCGTCTGCCTTCGCTTCCGCCTCGTGGCCCCGGGAACCGGAAATCCGTCTGCCCCGTGTCACGTGCTTAGGAGCCATATTGGCGCTGGTGGCTGCTGAGGCTGGGAGGGGGTATGCTAGAGAGGCGCAGCTTTTCTGGGCGTGGTTTTTATCCTGGGGGAAGGATCGGTGGAATGTGAGGGGCGGTGGAGGAGATGGCGGCGACGGCGCGGGAAGAAGGCGCCAGCGGTCAAGAGCGAGGGCAGCGGGGCTGCGAGCACTATGACAGAGGATGTCTCCTGAAGGTGACGCCTTCTATGGGTTCTTCCCCGACAAGCTTCTTCCGGGCTGGGCTGGGGCGGACTGGACAGCTGGTTAGGCTTGGATTTAAGTTTGAGGTTAACCTGCTTTTCAGGATACCTTTTCCACCTGGAATTGGGTTCCTCTTGAGGAGAACGTTTTTGGCAAGGCGGTAAGCCCCACCTTTCCTACCTGCTTCGTACCTTGAAAGCAAAACCCTTCTTTATTGGGAAGTGATTAGGCTTGCACAGTGGTCTTTTTGCCAGTGGGCTTATTCGTCTTTTGCTGCCGAAGTAGACTGAGGCAGCCCCGGGCCTGCACTGGGTTTTCCGTTCAGGTGTGTGATGAAATAATGGAAGTGGAGATAATGGAAATAAACAAGTGGAGAACCCGAATACGATTTCAGCTCCTGTAGTAAAGTTTTATAGCCTGCCAGCTTAATTTTAGAGGCAATGCGTATGTTCAGACCTATGTAGCAGAAAACATGTGTTCCAAAAAAGAAGACAATCATGTAATTGGCATTAAATAGAAAATTATGTATAGGAAAGTGCCTAATAAGCTTGTATTGTTACTTTGGGAAAACTTCTTAATCTGTATTTGTTTTAAATTGACGCGTATTCAATTGAAGTTTCCGGATTTTCCTTGCAAGAAACAGTACAAAAATTTCGCTTGGAAAACTTGGTCTTTGGAACCTCAACCACCCTATCCCCAAATCTTAGCTCTTCTCTTTAATAACTGTGATTTTAGCTAGCTCCTCTTTACCTCGTGTGAAATGGAGATGATAGCGCCTGTTTCATAAAAGTGTATGAGGATTATATACTAAAGGGCATGTATAGTGTTTAACAGGGTGCATTCCCTGAAGTAAATGAGTAGTAAATATATACCACCATGACTATTACTATCATGTATTACTACTATCTATCATCTATTACTGATATCATGACTATTACTATCAATCTGAGTATTATTATTTTTTGTCCTTTCACTTCACAAGTCAGCCTTGCTGGTCATTGCCTCATTATTAGAAGCAAGTTCTAGTCTCAGGCCTCTACGTGCATCCTAAACTCTTTTCTGTAGGTCATGGCTTGATGAACGTTGCTCCACTGCACTGGATGAAGCTCCTTAAAAATGTTGGTCAGCCACCAAATGTTGTGTAAGGAAATTGAATGCTATCCTTATGATTCAATTTCTACTGAGATGTATTATTACTCTTTCAAACTTGAGGTCTAAAACGGAATTTAACATCTTGCCTGCCCCCCATAAACCACACAACTAGATCTGTGTATCATAACACTAAGATACTTTGCCCTGGGTGTCAAACAGGCTTTGCGCACCCCCTCCCCCGCCCCCCACCCCTTAAATACCAGAGGCCAAGTGAAGCATTTCAAGGAGGATGTGGTCAACTAGGTCAAATGCAGCTGTTTGAGTAAGATAACAGAATTGCCCTTTGGATTTGGCAGGAAGAGGTCACTGGTGATCTTGACAAGAAGAGTTCTAGTGGAGAGGTCAGGATTGGAGTGGATTTAAGAGAGAATGGGAGGAGTGTTTTTGAAAATAGCACTTATAGGCTATTCTTGGGGTTTTGCTGTAAAGGGGAGCAAATAATAAGGTGTGGTTGCTGGGAGATGTGGCACGATATTTTTTCCTCTTTAAGAGAGGAATTATTACAGCATGTTTGTATATTCTAGGAAATGATACAATAGAGTGAGAACATTTTATAATGCAGGAGAGAGAGAGAGAAAACTGTAAGGGCATTGTCCTTGAGTAGCCAAAGGGTATGAAATCCAGTGCACAAGTGAAGAAGTCGGCCTTAGAAACATAGACTGTCGGTTCTTCGTAAGGGAAGGCAGAGGATGAGGTATATCTGCAAGTAAGTTAATAGAGATTATAGGAGGGTGTTCTTTTCAGGCCTATCAGCAGGAAGTAGGTTTACTGTTTTTATAGTGAAATAAGGTCATCAGCAGAGTGTTAAGGAGGAAGAAAGAGTTGTTAGAGTTTTAAAGCCAGAGGAGAAGTGAAATGATCATCTAAATCTTAGGTCTTAGACTCTAGAAGAGTGACAGAATTGATTGGGGAAACGTGATAGTAAGTGTCCACTTCATATGAACCAGCAAGGATGGTGATGCTTTTTCTCTAGCGATATTCAGCTGCTTCTGATATAAGTCAAATAGGTTTTAACCAGGGTTGGGATTGTTATCCGTGAGTGTAGAGGAAGAGAGAAGGGAACTAGGGTGTTGCAAGGGGAGACTTGGAGTAAGTTAGGGAGGAGTTAATGGTTAGAGAATTTCATGCTTGGAATTGAGATGCAGAGAGGGTGCGCTGCTGTTCTGTAGCAGTGGTTTTCAAAGTGTGGTGAATGGACCCCTGGGGATTCCCGAGATCCTTTCAGGGGGTCTGCAAGGCCAAAACTACTTTCTGTGAATACTAAGATACTTGTTTTTTTTTCAGTCTGTTGACACATGCACGGATGGTGGAAAAGCACTGTTTAATACTGCTAGTACCTTAGCTTGAATCAAGACAGTGGCACTGAACTACACCTATAGTTTTTTAAAAAAGCCAGCTTCTCTTAAAAATGTTGATAAAGCAGTAAAATCATTAATTTTAATCAAATTTCAACCCTTTATATGTCTTTTTAATATGCTGTTCAATGACATGGGAAGTTTTGATCAAACACTTCTGCAAACTGAAATTAGAGGGTTGTCTTGAGGAAAAGCTCTTGTGCAATTGGATTGTAAAGTGAACTAGTTATTTTTTTTCATGGAACAACTTTTTTACTTGAAAAAACTGTAGTCATTCACATTTGGGTGTTTGGCAGACATTTTCTCAAAAAGGAGAAAAGTGAGACTCACTACAAATGAAAATGACAGTATTTGTTGCCAGTGATAAAATTCAAGCTCTCACACAAAAATGAGAGTTTTGGAAAACTTTTATTAGCTTTTGAGAGATTGGAAGCTTTTAAAAGACTTTTTTTTTGGTTAGATTTTCTTCAGTACCTAAAGACTTTTAATGAATATGATTTTTTGATATTACATGTTAAATGTGTGAACATTTAGAAGATGTAAATAACTCACTGAACTGGTATTTTCCAGATGACCAATGCATGAGCAAAACATCCATTTGAAGTGCAAGATAGATCAATAGATTTAAATGTAACCAAGGAAGAAAAGTTCACTGATATGATTTCAGATTTCATGTTGCAACTACCCTTTAAGAGTTGTTGTTCTAGTGTAATATCAGAGAATAATGTCCATAATTCTCCAAAAAGGCTATTAAAATACTTCTTTCTTTTCCAGTGTACATATTTGTGTGAGGTCAGAGTTTCTTCTTGTACTTCAGCCACAACTGTTTGAATGCATAAGCAGATACAAGAATTAAGCTGTTTGGGGGGAAATATATAGTTATTTTTCATCAAAATATGTTATTTATGTTAACAAGTAATGAGTTTGTTACTTTTAAAAGAAGTAATATTTTAAAACCTATCCTTTTAATTTATGGTATGGTATATGTCAATAGTTAAAATCCACATAAACCAAAGCTCTTGGGGATTCTCAATAATTTTAAAAAGTGTGAAGGGATCCTGAGACCAAACCATTTGAGAATGACTGTTCTACGGTATAACTGTGAGAATAGTGGGTTGGAGGACAAGGTTATTGGAAGTGACAAAGTCAAGGACTGAGAGTTGCAGAAAAAGGAAACCAGTTAAATGTTAAAATCTTTAATGAGTGAACTATGTTATGGTAAGTCAAGGCGTAGGAAGCCTTCAGAAATGAGTGGATCTGCAAGGTCACAGTGTATTGAAAAGTACTGAGTTAGCTCACTGGCCTGGAAATCTCTTGATATATTTGTAATGGTAAAGTTGCTGTAATGAAAAAACCCAACAGTGATGTAGATTAAAGAATAAAGGTTTTATTTCTTCCCATTTAACAATTCCAAGGCGAGTGATGCAGATTAGTGATGGGGTTTGTTCCACATGGTCACTCCAGGGACGCGATTTTTCTGTTGGTATCATTTTGTCATGTTTTAGGGCATATGGCCATCTGTCTGATAGAGCTGAACAATTGTACCTAGGAAGGAGAGGATAAATTTTGGTGGACAACTGGCAGTCTTTGCCATGCTTGAAAACCAGGACTATCTCTTATATTTGTTGCATTTTCTGCAGTATTAGATATGAGGTTGATGATTAGTAAAAGCTAGTAAAATAAGAATATAATCTTTATTATTTTTAATGTAAATGAATTTATCTGGAAATGTGTAAGAAGAGGTTGCCTGTTTGCTGTTTAGGCTCAGAATGAAATTAGGGTGTTATATTAGTCTGTTTTCACACTGCTGATTAAGATATATCCAAAACTAGGAAGAAAAAGAGGTTTAATTGGACTTACAGTTCCACATGGCTGGGGAGGCCTGAGAATCATGGTGGAAGACGAAAGGCACTCCTTACATGGTGGTGGCAATAGAAAATGAGGAAGAAACAAAAGCAGAAACTCCTGATAAACCCATCAGACCTCATGAGATTTTATTCATTGTCATGAGACTAGCACGGGAGAGACTGGCCCCCGTGATTCAGTTACCTCCTACTGAGTCCCTCCCACAACACGTGGGAATTCTGGGAGATACATTTCAAGTTGAGATTTGGGTGGGGACACAGCCAAAGCATATCAGGTGTTGTGGGATTAGTGTTTAAATCTGGGGATTTCCTTCATAATTCTTTTGTTTTAAAGTTGTGTTCAACTTCATACAGACATAGTGACGTTGAAGGGAAGAATTAATATAAAATATGCCAAGAAACTAGTGAAATGTTATGTTTAGGATCAGTTTAGCAGCTGATCTATTGGGTGTAATCTTTCAGTTCCATCCAGGAGGAGGAGGAAGAAATTTTCTTTTTGCATTGCACACTTGGTTTCTCTTGCTTCTTACTATATCTCTTTTCTCTTCATGGGGGTTAGGCACCTTGCTGTGACAAGCTTTATACTTGCCGCTTGTGTCATGATAACAATGAAGATCATCAACTAGATCGCTTTAAAGTGAAGGAAGTGCAGTGCATAAACTGTGAAAAAATTCAACATGTAAGATTTTATGACTTTTATTTTCTTTTAAAACTGTATTAAGGTGGTTTGAAAACATTTAATCAAAAGTATTATAAATAAGACTTCTTTAACTTCTAGAATAAGCAATATCTTTGGTTTAGGTGTTTCAAACTTGTAAAAATAAACTGTATATACTTGAACATAAGTTCTAGATATTCCAATGGTAACTCAAAATGTTTTGGTTAGTTTATTGCAGTTTTTAATTATGTGTCTTTTTTAGGCCCAACAGACTTGTGAAGAATGTAGCACATTGTTTGGAGAATATTATTGCGATATATGCCATTTGTTTGACAAAGATAAGAAACAGTATCACTGTGAAAACTGTGGAATTTGTAGGTACTGTATGTAAAACGTTCTTATCTAATTGCTTCTAATGTATATGCAATAATTGTTTTTAAAATCAACTTTATTTAGGTGTAATTTACATCTGATAAAATACATTCATTTTAAGTGTCCAATTCAGTGAGTTTTGATAAATACCGGTATCTCTTTTACTATCAGCACAATCAAGCTATAGAACATATCCATTCTAAAAAGTTTATTCATGCCTTGTTAATAATTTAATTTACCCATCAATTATTGTATAGCTTTTTAGAATTTTACCTTTGGAATATGAAAGATGTTTTGTATAAAGTGTTTTATGGGCAACTGAGGTAGAGAATTGGGATAAATTTTCCTTTGTAAAATTAGGATTTAAAAAATTATCAAATACAGGGTGATTTTATAAAATTGGAAAAAACAGAAAAGTAGAAATAATAAAATAAAATAACCTACAGCCTAACTGCAGACAAGCTACTGTTGACATGTTGGTGTATAAGGAATTATTTTTTTTCTTAAAAAAACTCAAGTATTTTAGATGTATATTAAAGCATGTATGTAAAGTGTGTCTAAAGTACAGTACAGTGAATAAGCCACTGAGTTTAGGAAAGGAGTGTTACCAATACTGTCAAAGCCCAAGGTGTTCCATGTTCAGTCCTTTCTTCTTGTCCCTGCTGGAGGTAATCACTGTCTTAAATATTTTAAATCACTTTCTTGCTTTTTTTTTTTTTTAATATAATTTGTTTTAAGGAAGGATAACCAACCTACCAAAATATACAGAAATTATAAGCAAATGACTTTATGAATTTTAACAAATGAACATACCTTTGTAACCACTACCCAGATCAAGAAACAGAACATTCATAGCACCTTCATAGCTTCCTGTGTGCCCCCTCCAAATTAATACACTTCCCCAAAGGTAACCAGTATGCTGACTTTTGGAAGTTTTTAATAAATGGAATCATACAGTATATGTTCTTCTGTGTTTTATATGTTTTAAGGCCATGTCTTTCAGTGGTCACATACTTAAAATTATTACATTTTCCTGTATGATTGACCCATTTATTATTATATAATGTGTCTTTTTATCTTTAGTAATATTTCCTGCCCTAGGCTCTACTGTATCTGTATCAGCTTTCTTTTGATGAGTTTTTGCATGTATATCCTTTTCCATGTAGACATTTTTGTACATTTATATTTAAGGCATGTGCCTTGTAAAACAGCATATAGTTGAGTTTTAATTTTTCAATCCAGTTAGATAAAACTGTGTTTTACTTGGAGAATGTAGTTTGTTTTTTATTAATGTAGTTAGGATATATTTGTGTTTCAGTCTACAATTTTGGTAGTTTCTATTGCCTTATTATTTGTCTTTTTTTCCTCTCCTTTCTTTGGATTAATCTGTTGCTTTCCTATTTTGCTTTTATTCTCTATAGGCTTGTTAGTTATACGTTTTTCCATTATTTTCTTAGTGGTTATCTTAGAAATTATAACATACATCATTGGCTTACTAGAATAATATGTTTATCACTTCTTGGACAACGTTAGGACCTTAAACACTAAGAGTCTTTATATATAGTGCTATTGTTGTTATATATTTACCGTTTCTATTGCCCTTCTTTCCTGTAAGTCTCCAGCATTGTCTTTGGAGTTAATTTTCTTCTGCTTGAAGAATTGTCTTTAGTGTTTCTTTTAGTGAGGTCCTGCTGGTGATACATTCTCTCAGTTTTTTTTTTTTTTTTTTTTTTTTTTTT
>NW_016806447.1:5078496-5091453 GCF_001698545.2 Rhinopithecus bieti
GTCTCTGAAAATGTCTTCTTTTGCCTTCATTTCTGAATATTTTGCTGGGTGTAGAATTCTGAGTTTACAGGTGTTGGTTCCCCCTGACCTTCCAACACTTTAAAGATATTTTGGTTCCATGGTTTCTGTTTAAAAATATCACCTCTCAGGATTATTATTTCTTCTTTGAAAGTAAAGTGTCTTTTATCCTCCTCTTGCTGTTTTTTAAGTTGTTAGCACTTTTTCCATGTGTCCAGGTTTGATTGAGTGTAAGATTTATCTGGCTTGGAGTTTGTAGCATTTCTTGAATCTGTGGCTTGATGTCTTCTGTCAATTTTGAAATATTTTTGGCCAGTTTCTGTTCAGATAATGTTTCTTTACCATTTTCCCACCTCTTCTGAGACTCCATTCCATAGATCTTTTTACTACATCCCATATCTCTTTTTTTTCCTGTATTTCTCCTACTTTGATTTTCTTTATGCTTCAATTGGACACTTTCCACGAATTATCTTCCAGGTCTCTATTCTGCTGTGTTGAATCTGCTGTTAAGCCTACCAAGTTATCTATTTATTTATTTAAGTTATGAAATTTATATCGAATTTTCATTCTTGTTATTTTCCAGTTGTCAGGGGAAATTGTTTACCTTTTTTTTCTTTGAATGTATTGATCACATAATTTAAAGGGTTGTGCCTTATAACTCCAATATCTTGATTACCTATGGGTAGGTTTTGTTTTCTGTTTTTTCCCCGTTGGTGTTTGGTTCTGCCTTTTGACATGCTTTTTTTTTTTAGTTGATTGTTGGACATAATATGTAAAAATTTATTAAGCTCTGGAAGCAATTTTTTTTCCAGAGAGAACTTATTTTTCTTTCAGAAGGCAATTAATGTAGGGATGGATAACCTTAATCCAATTTAGCATTGATATTATTAGAGGCTAATTTTTGTTTTTTTTGTATGTCCTGTTCTATTTTGTTTTTTCTTTTTCCCCCTTTATTCTTATGCTCCTAGGACTTGGTCCCTTGGAGATCTTGACTTAAAGCTAGGGTTGCTTACCAGGCCCATCTCTTTTGTGGTGGAACCTGGACTCCAAATTTTGGCCCCCTAGCATAGGAATACTTTCAGAGAGTTTACTCAGTTTCTTAGGCTCTTACCTGTTGCTCTCTGTTTCGTTTCTTAGCTTGTCACAGCACAGTTTAGGGTCTAAAAATCTCTCAAGGAAGAAAGAAGTAGAGACTATTGACCTTGCCTCAGTATATTTCCTTTCTTTCTGATATCTTTGCCCTTCAAGCACTTAGTTGCTCTTTACTACTTTTAAACAGCTTGTTTGTTTTCTTTAAATTGAGTTTTTCTAGTTCTCAGTAAGACTTTTAGTCCTGTAGAAGCTACTTTGTCATGTGGAAGTGGAAGGTATATGTTTCGTTTTGCTTATTTTAAAAATCATATATATGGCCTTTCTTGCTGTTTTTTTTTTTTTTTTTTTTAAACTGAGCTCTGTTTCTAAGAGTCATCCTATTTGATTAATTAACTCTAATTTATTTTCACTTTTGTAGTGTTATTTTGTATATCACATCTACACATAGCTTCTAATTACCATACACAACCAAGAAAATCATACCCTCTTTTATTAGTTGATTTATTGACTTTCAAGTTATTGTTACTGCAAAGTACATATCTCATGCTACATGGTAAATATTAAACTTCATGAGATCACGGTATTTTCATATTTTAAATTTCTACACCTGGGGGTGCTTTATGTCAGTGTCCCCAGTGCTTGGGGTGTGGATTCTGGTGCATGCCTTGTTAGGAACTGAGCTACACAGCAGGGGGTGAGTGGTGGGTGATCGAGCATTGCTGTCTGAGCTCTGCCTCCTGTCACATCAGTGGTGGCATTAGATTCTCATGCTCCTGTCACATCAGTGGTGGCATTAGATTCTCATGGGAGCACAAACCTTATTGTGAACTGTGCATGCAAGGTATCTAGGTTGTGTCCTTATGAGAATCTAATGCCTGATTATCTGAGGTGGAGCAGTTTCATCCCGAAACTATCCCCCAACCTCGGTCCATGGAAAAACTGTCTTCCATGAAACCAGTCCCTGGTGCCGAAAAGGTTGGTGACCACTGCCTTATATACAGTAGGTGCACAGTAATGTGTAGGCAGTGTATCTTTGGCCGTGTTTTCAGTATTATGATAACCCTGAATATACTAGAAAAATTAGTCATCACCATTTACCATTTAAATATAATGGATTCTTTTTATGTTACAAAATATTTTAAAGCCCTTTTATGAATAATATGCAGACAAAAGAATAAAGGGTAGTGAAAAACAACTTCATTGGAAATTTTACTAAGAATTTGAACACTACAAACCCAAATTTTAATTCCATGTATTTCAAGTTGAAGATAATGTGTGCTCAAATATGTCAGTGTCCTTTGTAACTGCAGTTGACCCTTGAACAATGTGGGGGTTAAGGGCACCAACTGCCAGCTCAGTTGCAAATCTGAGTATAACTTTCAACTCCCCACAACTTAACTACTTTTTTTAGCCTGCTACTGACTGGAAGTCTTGCCAATAATACAAACAGTCAATTAATACATATTTTGTATGTTACATGTATTATATATTATATACTATATTCTTACAATAAACTAGAGAAAAATATTAGGACAATCATAAGGAGAAAATATGTTAACTGTTCATAAAGTGGAAATGGATCATCATAAAGGTCTTCATCCTTCTTCATGTTGAGTAGGCTGAAAAGAGGAAGAAGAGAGATTGGCTTTGCTATCTCGGGTGACAGAGGTAGAAGAAAATCTGCTTATAAGTAGGCTTGTGTATTTCAAATTTATGTTGTTCAAGGGTCAACTGTATTTACTTGTCAGTTGTCATGCTTGAATCTGGCACATGTGCATCGTGTAAATAACTGATTCTAGATTTTAGACACATTTCTGATAGGTTCTAGCTTGTAATTACTTCTGGTTCTTCTTGTATTTGCATCATCAAAATGCAATACTAATTCCAGATCTCAAATACACCACCAATAAGTCTTGGCTTATCATTACTTCTGTACATACATTACCAAATTCAAATCCATTTGAGAACTTTGAGAGTCATAATTTGGTTGAAGAAAAGATGACTTTCTTCATAATTGCATGCTTTGTAATTGCAAAACATTTTGATGAATTTTTTTCATTTTTACATCATCTGTTTCCTTCTAAGTACTTTTACATAGGTACCTGCTTTGAACATTTGTCCACTTATGAACCATATTAAGTGAATTTTGGTATACAAACATCATAAAAGATGGAAGAATATTACACACATCCTTTTAGCAAAATAGGATGGTCCAGGTTTTTGTCATGAAATAATGTAATTTGAAGTCCTTCCTAGTAAATGACTAAGTGAGGATACCATTTTTTGTTTTTAAATTTTTTTTTGGAGTCTCGCTCAGTCGCCCAAGCTGGAGCGCAGTGGCGTGATCTTGGCTCACTGCAACCTCCGCCTCCTGGGTTCAAGCAGTTCTCCTGCCTCAGCCTCCCGAATAGCTGGGATTACAGGCACTTGCCACTATGCCTGGCTAATTTTTGTATGTTTAGTAGGGATGGCACTTCACTGTGTTAGCCAGGATGGTCTTGATCTCCTGACCTCGTGATCTGTCTGCCTTGGCCTCCCAAAGTGCTGGAATTACAGGCGTGAGGCCACTGTGCCCAGCCACCATATTTTCTTTTTGTCCTTGAGATATATTGTTCATTCCTTTTTTTCAGTGAGACCGTTCTTATAGTACATCATCTGAAAATCATAATCTGATTTATTGCTTATAGGATTGATTTCACCATCATTATATTCACCATCACCAGAGCACTGGTTCTCAACTGGGGACAGTTTTTTCCCAGGTGATATCTGGCAATGCCTGGAGACATTTTCAGCTGTTGTAACCAGGGGATGAGGGGTAGTGGATGCTAATGACAGCTACTGGATAGAGACCAGGGATGCTACTAAACATCCTATAATGTGCAAGATACTTTCCTGCCACAAAATATTATCTGGTTCAAAATGTAAATATTGCCTAGGTGGAGAACCTTCTAGTCTAGAGTGGTTATCTGCCTTTTTGCATTTATCTTCTACTTCATCTAAAATTTCCTGTCCTTTTTTTTTCGATTTGTGAAAATGAAAATTCTGATTTCTCAACTGTGTTCAAGGAGAACTACAAAGAAGGTATCTGCAGACTCTTTAATGCCTTCTGGAAAGATGATGTAATACTTTGAGCAGTATGGAAAGAAAACTGAAGGATTATGCATTAGTGATTATTTCATGTCGTTCTTTCATGTTTCCACATGAAAGGTCTTTCTACCATGCTTTGCATTTTAGTCTTTTTGTTAGGATAGTTGGGAACAATTGATAATTAATGTGAAAGGATTCCTAGGATACTGAAATACTAAAATTAGGAAAAATAAGATTATTAAGGTTCCATAATGTATCAGATTTATGAAAGCGTTCAATGGACCCATATGGTAATTGCAACCAGAATAGAATGAGTTTATTCTATTAAATAAAAAGCAGATTTTCTTCCTTGGAAGATTTCTAAAGAAAGAATAAATGTCATAATATATTCATCTTTAAAACAATTGATTAAAAAAAGAACTAGACCTGGGTACAGAGTGGATATTGTTTAAAAAAGGCTTTTGCAGTCATAAAGATTTGTTAAATGCTGAATTTAATTAAAATCCCTTCTTAGAACTTTTTTTTTGAGACAGAATTTCGCTCTTATTGTCCAGGCTGGAGTAAAACGGCACTATCTTGGCTCACTGAAACCTCCGCCTTCTGGGTTCAAGAGATTCTCCTGCCTCAAGCATCCTGAGTAGCTGGGATTACAGGCATGTGCCACCATGCCTGGCAAATTTTGTATTTTTCATAGAGATGGGGTTTCTCCATGTTGGTCAGGCTGGTCTTGAGCTCCCTACCTCAGGTGATCCTCCCACCTTGGCCTCCCGAAGTGCTGGGATTACAGGTGTGAGCCACTGCGTCAGGCCTTTTCAGAACTTTTAACTTGTTAATTGTACAGTGCAAATATCCAAGTGTATTGAATTTCTAATAACTATTTGATTGTAGAATCCTTTTCATGTTCAGTGGAACATAGGAGATGTTTAATGTATAGAATAAGAGAATTTTCAAATAGAAAAGTTGTTTTATATTTTATGTTACTGGGTATTGTAATATTATGTGACTCAGGTTATAGACAAACAATTATGTTCACTTCAAGTAGGTATTTTAGGAGGCATTTTATCTTTTGTCATTGTTCAAAAACATTTGAAATGTTTATTTTCTGCAGTTGCTTTTAATGAGTGCATATGGCATACTGAAAATTACCCTCGAGGATTTTGAGTTCTTTTGGTTTTAAAAAATCTGCCAAAAGATATTGGAAGCAAAATTGATTGAGATTGACAAATACTGTCTTTAGTCAAATGATATATGATCATCAATAATGACTATTGTTTTTTAAATAATAAAAATACTAAAAGAGCTGGGCGTGGTGACTCACACCTCTAATCCTAGCAGTTTGGGAGGCCGAGGCAGGGGGACCACCTGAGGTTGGGAGTTTGAGACCAGCCTGACCAACATGGAAAAACCCTGTCTCTACTAAAAATACAAAATTAGCCGGGCGTGGTAGTGTATGTCTGTAATCCCAGCTATTCGGGAGGCTGAGGCAGGAGAATCGCTTGAAACTGGGAGGCGGAGGTTGCAGTGAGCCAAAATCGTGCCATTGCACTCCAGCCTGGGCAATAAGAGCAAAACTCTAATATATATAATATACGTATATTTTATTATTATATAATATATAAAAATGTAATATTATCTTTTGGTTATTATATATATTGAGCAACTGGTTAGAGTTGAAAACTCTTTATCCTTTCATGGTAACTTTTAAAAAAAATCATGTTATTTGAATGTATTAATTCCTGTATTTTTGTTTGAAAATCAGTCTTTTTTGGAGCTGTACATACTTGATAGTCTTTTGCACCAAGTCTTTTTTGGGAATTAAACATTTTTGTCTTAGGTATATCGTGAAAGTTTGTCATTGCTTTTAGTTCATTAAATAAATCTATAAGGCAAGGATGAATAGATCTTCTTGGCATAGCTCTCCTACTAAAATTTCTACTCTTGACCCTATTGCTTTATCTAAGATATATGTGACTCTCATCTGGAGGTGTGGGCTTGAAAAATTGCTGTTCATCCTTAGGCAAGAATCACTGTAAGCAAATCAAGTGCTTCTTACAGAGTTTAATTGTGTATTATTCCTGATTTACGTTTTAAAATAGCTTGATTATAGTTACAGATTATCTTTGGACCGTGGCTATGTTTCTCTAAGACTGATGTGCCCTAAAGATGGGTTTTCAGTTTTCGGTAAATACGAGCAAACATCTGGTCTTAATTTTTTGGTAATGGACATATATCCTTACTGTAATGTACAAGAATGAGCTTTTTAAAAAATGAGGAAATAACCGGTTTCTCATTGTTATTAAGCACCAGAGCTTATTATAAGACAGAATTGCATAGCAGAAGTGGTTGCTGTGTTCTGATTATCCTTATTTTTATTGACATGTATTAGATGTACATAGTTTTGGACTACATGGGTAATTCAGTGCATTCATATAATCAAATCAGGGTAATTGGGTTATCCATTACCTTAAATATTTATTGTTTTTTGAGAAAGGGTCTTGCTCTATTGCCCAGGCTAGAGTTCAATGGCACGATCATGTCTCACTGCAGCCTCAACCTCCCAGGTTTATGTGATTCTCCCACCTCAGCCTCCTGGGTAGCTGGGACTATAGGCGTGTGCCACCATACCCAGCTACTTTTTTTGTGGAGATGGGGTTTCCCCATGTTGCCCAGGCTTAAACATTTATACTAGAAACATTTGAATTCTCTTTTAGGTAGTTTGAAATGTATAATCAATTAATGTAAACCATAGTCACCCTACTGATCCATCAAACACCAGGGCTTATTTCTTCTAAGTGTATATTTGTATCCATTAATCAACCTTTCTTCATCCCCTCCTCTGCCCCATCCTTCCTACCCTTGTTGGCTTCTGGTATCTTCCAGCCTAGTCTCTATCTTCATGACATCCAGTTTTTGGCTCCCACATGTGATTGAGAACATGTGATATTTGTCTTTCTGTGGTTGGCTTGTTTCACTTAACGTAATGACCCATCCTTTCCATGTTGCTGTAAATGACAGGATTTCATTCTTTTTAATGGCTGAATAATATACCATAATGTACATATACCATATTTTCTTTATCCATTCATCCACTGATGGATACTAAGGTTGATTCCATATTTTGACTGTTGTGAGTAGTGCTGCAGTAAAACATGGGAGTGCAGATACCATTTGATATACTGATTTCCCCTTAGATATGTACTTGTAGTGGACTTGCTGGATCATATAGTGCTCTATGTTTAGTCTTTTTGGGAGATCTCCATACAGATTGCCACAGTGGCTGTATTAATTTATATTTCCACAAATAGTATACAAGCGTTCCACTTTATATCCTCACCAGCATCTGTTATTCCCTGTCTTTTATGATATAAGCCATTCTAACTGGGATGTGATGATACCTCATTGTGGTTTTGACTTCCGTTTCTCTGATGATAGTGATGTTGAGTATTTTCTCATGTACCTGTTGGTCATTTGTTTGTCTTTTGAGAAATGACTGCACCAGGTCTTTGGACTATTTTAAAATCAGATTATTTATTTTTTTGTTATTAAGTTGTCTGAGCTTTTTATATATTCTGGTTATTAATTCCTTGTCAGGTAGATAGTTTGCAAATAGTTTCTCTCATTCTGTGGATTGTCTCTTCACTTTGTTGTTTGTTTCCTGTGCTGTGCAGAAGCTTTTTAGCTTGATGTAATTCTGTCTTGTCTATTTTTGTTTCTGTTGTGTGTGCTTTTGAGATCTTACACAAAAAATCTTTGCCAAGATCAGTGTCCTGGAGAGTTTCCCCAGTGTTTTTTTTCACAAGTTTTATAATTTCAGGTCTTAGGTTTAAGTCTTTAATCCATTTTGATTTGATTTCTGTGTACGGTGAGAGATAAGCATCTAGTTTCATTTTTCTGCATATGGTTATCCTGTTTTCTTCTGCACCATTTATTGAAGAGATTGTCCTTTTTCCATTGTACATTCTTAGCACCTTTCTTGAATATGAGTTAGCTGTAAGTGCATACATTTATATGTGGGTTCTCTGTTCTATATAATTGGCCTATTTGTCTCTTTTTATGCCAGTACCATGCTGATTTGGTTACAATAGCTTTGTAGTATATTTTGAAGTTAGGTAGTGTGAAATGTCTCCAGTTTTGTTTTTTTTTTTTTTGCTCAGGATTGCTTTGACTATTCAGGGTCTTTTGTGGCTCTCTATAAACTTTAGGATTTCTTTTCTTTCTCTTCCTTCCTTCCTTTCTTTAAATGTTTGTTATAATTCAGCAGTGAAACCATCAGGTTGTGGGCTTTGCTTTGATGTGAAACTTTTTGTCATGGCTCCAATCTCATTACTTGTTACTGGCTTATTGAGGTTTTCTGTTTTTTTGTGGTTCAATGTCGGAAGGTTGGATGTGTCCAGGAATTTATCTATTCTAGGTTTTCCAATTTGTGGTCATATAGTTATTCATAATAGTATCTACCTTTGTATTTCTGTGATATGAGTTCTTATGTTTTCTCTTTTGTTTCTGGTTTTCTTTTCTTCGTAGTCTATTAAATTTGTTTTGATTTTATCTTTTCCAAAACACCAGCTTTTGTTTTATTGGTCTTTTGTATTGTGTCTTTAGTCTCACTGTCATTTTTTTCTGCTCTGCTCTTTATTATTTCTTTCCTTTTACCAATTTTGAGTTTGTGAAGTCTGTCCGGGGGTAATCCAGTCATCTTTATTTTTCTTCTGTGTACGTCTTTCCTTTTTTTTTTTTTAATGGCTGCTTTTAAGGTTTTTTCTTTGTCTCTGGTTTTGACAAATAGATTATGACGTTCCATTGTATAGTTTTCTTCATGTTGCTTGTGCTTAGGGTTTGTTGAGCTTTTTGAATTCATTGGTTTATAGTTTTTTTATTAATTTCAGGAAAGTTTTGGCTATTACTATTTCAGATGTTTTTTCAGTCTTCCCCTTCCCCTGCTTCCTACCTTAGGAACCTCCAGTTGCATGTGTTGAAAGAAAAACTTAAGACAAATTAAACTTAACAGAGTTTAATTGAGCAAAGAATGATTTGCAAGTTGGTAGCCCCAAAATGATAATAGGTTCAGACCAACATTGTCTCTGCCATGTGGTCAGAGAGGATTTATGGACAGAAAAAGGAAAGTGACAGAAAATGAGTAAGTACAGAAACAACTGGATTGGTTACAGCTCAGCATTTGCCTTATTTGAACACAGTTTGAACAGAGGACTGCCTGTGATTGGCTGAAACTTGGTGATTGATTAGTACAAGAGTAGGTTACTGTATGTAAACACATCTGGTTAGGTTACAGTTAACTATGTACAGCAAAGCCTTTAGGATGAACTTAAAATATGTAAGAGGCAGTGTTAGGCTCAACTGAACACATGTGTATTAGGTTGCTTGAAGTTGTCTCACAGCTTACTCATGCTCTGTCATTAAAAAAAAAATTCCGTTTTCTTCCTATTTCATTTCAGATAGTTTCTGTTACTGTGCCTTCAAGTTGACTACCTTTTTGTTAGCAATATCAAACTTGCCATTAAGTTCATCAGTGTATTTTAAAATCTCAGACCTTGTAGTTTTTATGTCTAGAAGTTTGATTTGGGTCTTTAAACATATTTTCCATATTTTACTACTTTTTTTAATGTAATGGTATACAGTTATAATAACTTTTAATGCCCTCTATTTTAACATATCTGTCAGTTCTGGGTTGATTGATTGATTATTCTTCTCATTTTAGGTTGTGTTTTTCTGCCTCCTTGCTGCCTGGTTATTGTGGGTTGGATATCAGATATGATTTTTCTTTCTTTCTTCTTCTTTTTTTTTTTTTTTTTTTTTTACCATGTTTAGTGCTGGATATTTTTGTATTCCTGTAAATCTTCTTGAGCTTTGTTTTGGGATGCAGTTAAGTTGCTTGGAAACAGTTTAGACTGTTGGTTTCTCTAGACTCTCTCAGCTCATCATTTCAATCATGATGTCAGTTAGGGCTCATTTACTTTGTTGTCTCTCACAGATCACTCTGTGTTGTTGCCTCATGTTAAGTGAAACCGCTGTTTCATATATTCTGTCTTTTGTCATTATTGTTTCAGATGGGAGGGTAGATCTGATCTTGGTTATTCTATCTTTGGCAGTAGTGGAAACTTCCCTGCAGGGTTTTACTTACGGAGTTTGACAGGCTATTCTAAAGTTCATTTGTAAGAGAAAATTCACAATAGCTGAGTAAATTTTGAAGGAAGGACAACGAAGAGTGGATTGCCATTCCGTATATCAAAACATGATAAAGCTATAGTAATTCAAATAGTTTACTATTTGTGCCAGAACAGACAAATAGATAAATGGATAAACATAGTGTGTGTGTGTGTGTGTGTTTGTGTTTGTGTATACACAGACAAATATTTATACATATGAATTTATGGCAAAAGTGACATTTCAAATCAGGAAAGGGTAGTATTAAGATAGTTGATTATCCATTCAGAAACCAAAAATTGACTCTTCAAACTGTATTCATTAGAATATGGATTTAGCGTCTTGTGACAGAAATCCAAAGTAATGGTGGTTCAAGAAAGGCAGAAGTTCATTTCTCATGGAAAAGTCTGAGTTGTGTAGCTAAACAGGAACTCGGGCTCTTCTTGTTTTTTTGCCTTGTCATCCACAAGATATTTTCTTGTCTCTGTAGTCTAAAATGCCTCATATTCTGGTCTGTAGAAAGGCTACAGTTAGGTGAAGGGAAGGCATATTTTTCCTCTTAAGGGCACAGTGCAGAATTTTCATGTATCTCTTCTGTTCCCAATCTCCAGGTATGTTGGAAAATAGTCTTTATTCAGGACAGTTCTGAATAGCTCATTGCCTAGCTAAGTGTCATATTATTGTAGAAGAAGTGGAGAATAGAAATTTAGGGACAAGTAGCAATCTAACCTTTGCCATACATAACACATTTCAAATGGATTAAAGAAAAACATAAAAATGAAAAGCTGTAAGTACTAGAAGCATACATAGGAGAGTCTGTTTATGATCTATAGGTGATAAAAGTATTTCCTAAGCAAGAGGCAGAAAGCATAAGCTATACAGGAAAATATTGATGGCTTTTACTACATAGTAATCAAAATGGCTATATGACAAAGTTAAGAGAAATCACAGACCAGAAAAGTAAATATAAATATGCAAATAAAATTGATATTCATATGTAAATATAATATAGGCAAATGAAAATATTGATATTCATTATATAAATGAAAACACTAATATTCATGATATTTTTTTACCTGTAAATTGGTTAAAAACAAATACTTTAGTAGAAAAATGGACAGAGCATATGAACAATCTACAGAGAAATCCAAGTAGTTCATAAACATTAATGTACATTCCCTGTCTCATAATTTGCAAAATGCAAATTAAAATGATATCTTTTGTTTGTCTATTTAATACAAGTAACCATTGTTAGCCAAAGTGTGGGGAACATGGTTACTCTCATGCAGTGTTGGTGGAAGTATAAATTGGTACTGTCTATTTGGAGGTCAGTTTGGCAGTATCACAATGTTGCAATATCTTCTGACTCAGTAGTTTCACTTCTAGGAATCTTGTAAAAAAATAACATGTGAACTAAGTCATGTCTGGACAAGGATGTTTATTGTATCATTGTAGCAACTAAAGATCATAAATTATATCAATGAGGGAATATTTAAAAAAATTAGTATACATCCATGCCATTAATGTAGCTATTAAGAAGAATGACCAGGTACTCCTCTGAGATGAAGCTTCCAGAGGAACGATCAGGCAGTAACATTTGCTGTTCAGCAATGTTCACTCTTCTGCAATCTCTGCTGCTGATACCCAGGGAAATAGGGTCTGGAGTGGACCTCCAGCAAACTCCAACAGACCTGCAGCTGAGGGTCCTGACTGTTAGAAGGAAAACTAACAAACAGAAAGGACATCCACACCAAAACCCCATCTGTACATCACCATCATCAAAGACCAAAGGTAGATAAAACCACAAAGGTGGGGAAAAAACAGAGCAGAAAAGCTGAAAATTCTAAAAATCAGAGCACCTCTCCCCCTCCAAAGGAACGCAGTTCCTCGCCAGCAACGGAAAAAAGCTGGACAGAGAATGACTTTGACGAGTTGAGAGAAGAGGGCTTCAGACAATCAAACTTCTCCAAGCTAAAGGAGGAAGTTCGAACCCATCGCAAAGAAGCTAAAAACCTTGAAAAAAGATTAGACGAATGGCTGACTAGAATAACCAACGTAGAGAATTCCTTAAATGACCTGATGGAGCTGAAAACCATGGCACAAGAACTACGTGACGAATGCAAAAGCTTCAGTAACTGATTCGATCAAGTGGAAGAAAGGGTATCAGTGATTGAAGATCAAATGAATGAAATGAAGGGAGAAGAGAAGTTTAGAGAAAAAAGAGTAAAAAGAAACGAACAAAGCCTCTAAGAAATATGGGACTATGTGAAAAGGCCAAATCTATGATTGATTGGTGTACCTGAAAGTGACAGGAAGAATGGAACCAAGTCAGGAAACACTCTGCAGGATATTATCCAGGAGAACTTCCCCAACCTAGCAAGGCATGCTGACGTTCAAATTCAGGAAATACAGAGAAAGCCACAAAGATTCTCCTCGAGAAGAGCAACTCCAAGACTCACAATTGTCAGATTCACCAAAGTTGAAATGAAGGAAAAAATGTTAAGGGCAGTCAGAGAGAAAGGTTGGGTTACCCACAGAGGGAAGCCCATCAGAGTAACAGCAGATCTCTCGGCAGAAACTTTCCAAGCCAGAAGAGAGTGG
>NW_016806447.1:5094451-5137630 GCF_001698545.2 Rhinopithecus bieti
GCATTGCCAAGACAATCCTAAGCCAAAAGAACAAAGCTGGAGGCATCATGCTACCTGACTTCAAACTATACTACAAGGCTGTAGTAACCAAAACAGCATGGTACTGGTACCAAAACAGAGATATAGACCAATGGAACAGTACAGAGCCCTCAGAAGTAATACCACACATCTACAACCATCTGATCTTTGACAAAGTTGACAAAAATAAGAAATGGGGAAAGGATTCCCTATTTAATAAATGGTGCTCGGAAAACTGGCTAGCCATATGTAGCAAGCTGAAACTGAATCCCTTCCTTACACCTTATACAAAAATTAATTCAAGATGGATTAGAGACTTAAATGTTAGACGTAAAACCATAAAAACCCTAGAAGAAAACCTAGGCAATACCATTCAGGACATAGGCATAGACAAGGACTTCATGTCTAAAATACCAAAAGCAATGGCAACAAAAGCCAAAATTGACAAATGGGATCGAATTCAACTAAAGAGCTTCTGCACAGCAAAAGAAACAACCATCAGAGAGAACAGACAACCTACAGAATGGGAGAACATTTTTGCAATCTATTCATTTGACAAAGGGCTAATATACAGAACCTACAAAGAACTCAAACAAATTTACAAGAAAAAAACAAACGACCCCGTCAAAAAGTGGGCGAAGGATATGAACAGACACTTCCAAAAAGAAGTCATTTATGCAGTGAAATGTCCATCAATGACAGACTGGATTAAGAAAATGTGGCAAATATACACCATGGCATACTATGCAGCCATAAAACAGGATGAGTTCATGTCCTTTGTAGGGACATGGATGCAGCTGGAAACCATCATTCTCAGCAAACCATCGCTAGAACAGTAAACCAAACACCGCATGTTCTCACTCATAGGTGGGAATTGAACAATGAGAACACTTGGACACAGGAAGGGGACCATTGCACACAAGGGCCTGTTGTGGGACAGGGGTAGTGGGGCAGGATAGCATTAGGAGACATACCTTATGTAAATGACAAGTTAATGGGTACAGCACACCAAGATGGCACATGTATACATATGTAAGAAACCTGCACGTTGTGCACATGTACCCTAGAACTTAAGTATAATAAAAAATTAATTAATTAAAAAATAACATTAAGTTAAAAGAAGAAGAAAAAAGAAATGACAAAGTGTGTTAAGCCAATATAACATGAGGGTCCAGAAAGTATAATAAATAATGTGCAAATAAAGTTCATTCAGCTGGAAAAAAATATGCATTTGAAAATACTGCATTCCACCGCTATATGATGTAGTATTTGATAAATGCTTATTAGGTCAAGTTAGGTGAAATTTTTGTACTAAACTTCTATGTAATTTCTGATTTTTAAAATTTGTTCTAACCGTTACTGATACAATGTCAGCATCTATAAGTATGATGGTGTATTTCTCTATTTTCGCCTTTAATACTGTCTTTTTCATTTGTTTTATGTAGTTTGAATCTGTATTGTTAAGTATATGAACATTTTGTTTAATGTACATGAACCTTGTTGTAATTTTGATACATTCTTTCATGCCTACAGTAATATTCATTGTTTTGAGGTCTGTTTTCTTATAGTAATACAGTCACAAAACTTTCTTATGTTTTTCATCCCATTATTTAAATTTCATTCTGCCTTTGTACTTTGAGTTTCTTGCTTATAATAAACTTATTTTTGGCTTTTGTAATTTCTATCAATTTTTTGTTACCTTGTAATAGTTATTTTCTATATCATTATTATTTATTGATATATAATTTTACCTCTTGGGATACATATATTTTGATACAAACATATGGTGTGTAATAATGATCAACTAAGGGCAATTGGGATATCCATCTCCTCAAACATTTATTATTTATTTACGTTGCAAACATTCCTAATCTCTTCTTGTTACTTTGAAATATATGATAGCACAATAGGGCAACTATAGCTGATGATATATTATTAATTCTGATTATATCTGCCTCTTATATTTAATAAAATTATTGTGATGACTGTGATAAAGAATGAAGTGGTTCTGTGTAGATAGACATAAAATCTTCAGAATGTATTAAGTGAAAAAAAGTTGCAGAATGGCATCTGTAGAAAGAATCCATTAATACAAAAAATCAAACTCAAAGTGTGTTGTGTGTCTGTCTTTGTCTCTTTTTGCAATTTTGTAGAAAAAAAAAAAGCCCTAGAAGGGTAGATACCACTCTGTGTATAGTGCTTACATTTGGAGAGGGATGTTGGGGAGATAGGGGTTTATCCCACATTCTCCATTGTGGCTTGAAAGTTTTTTTACAGAGACTAAACTTGTGTTTTACATAATGAACAAATCATGACTGTAGTAAAAAAATCATCTAATCTTTTGACTTTCATGTGTTTTGCTAGGATTGGTCCAAAGGAAGATTTTTTCCATTGTTTGAAATGTAACTTATGTCTAGCTATGAATCTTCAAGGAAGACACAAGGTATATAATTTAGTTTGTGTAGTTTTTAAAGTATTGCAGTGTTTTGAAACAAGCTTAATTTCTAATATGTTTTGGAAGCATGCTAATTTTCATATTTTCCAAGTGCAACTGTATTGCTGTGTTGAAAAGCAGTATTAACAAATGGATATTTTAAAATATGTACCTCAGAATATCTGATCTACAATTCCTTTTCTTCTCTATAGTGTAAGAATGCTTATATCACTTATTAACATAATGTTGACAACTTCGAAGTTGGTTTATGGGTTCTTACCATTGGTACTGCGTTTAAGAATAACTTGAAAACAGGAGAAATACTGAATGGTGTAACCTAATTAGCACAACATTCTAAGAAAATTCGGAAAATATTTTACTATTTTTTTTTACAATTAAGACATACATATTTTAAATCTGGATATAGGAATTATGTCACAATCCCAGGCCCTTTTTCATTATTTAAAAAAAAATCTAATAAAGTATTACATTTATAGTACTGATTCTACCTACTACAAGAATTAAGAGAATGGAGGATTGGCGTAAAGTGAAGTGTAAATCATACTTGTTCAAGTATAGGAAATTCCAGATAAGGGAGAACAGTGTAAGTAGCAACATTGTAGCTGTTGAGAGAGAGAGAGACAGATAGACATTAATTGGAAAGAGACTGAAGTTATTTACTTAGCAGTATAGTAGGTTTGATAGAAGGTAAGGATAAGAAGTTATTGCAGAAATATAATATTAGCTAGAACTTGGCCTAAATAGTAAAGTGGTGAGGAAAATTGAGATGAATAATGAACATACATGATGTGGTAATGGTATTAAGGAAAAAGAGTGAGGCGGAGTAAAGATGACTCTGAAGATTTTCAGCCCCAACTTAAGGTACTTATTAGTAGATTGTAAATTTTTTGAAGATAAAAGATTGAGTTTGGTTTTTAAACTTGAGCTTGTGGTGATGGCAAGCTATGCTAGTGGAGATAGCCAGGAGTCAGTAGTATCTTATAGATTACATTTCCCTGATGTTCTGGTTTCCAAAGCATGTGTAGTGTGTGTGTGTGCGCACACATTAATTCATTGCATCCTCACCTCAGCATTTGCGTTCCATCAACTCAGAGATGCCACTGATGATCAGATATGTTGTAATTGCGGGGATGTTAAAATGTATGTGTGAGGTGTACTTTAGAATCAAATGAAATATGCATTAATTTTATTTTATAAATAAGAAACATAAGACTAAAGCAGTGGCTAGTCCAAAATCTCAAGGACTGGTAAATAGCAGAGCTAGGATTACAGTCTAGAGTTTTAAACTTACTCTTAAGCTTATTATTTTGAGGGTTTATCTCCCCACTATACTGTCATCTTTCAAAAACATATCTATTTTTTTGTTTTGGTTTTTTTGTTTTGTTGTTTTTTAGTTATCTTTTATTGTGTGTATTACTACGTGGTCCTGCCATCTATTAAGTGCTTCCATTAAAAACCTGGGAGTCTTCCATGGCACAGTGCTTTCCCTTACCTCCTTGCATTTAATCAGACATTAAATCTTGTCAAATTAAGAATTCAGGCTCTGAAGTTAGCCTACTGGAGCACCAGTTTAACTGTGACTTTGGAAGTTCTTCTCTAGGCCTCCACTGCTTCAACTGTAAAATGGTGTAACAATCATAGCCTATTTCATCTAGGATTGTGAGATTTAATTGACTTTATACAGGTACTGTGCTGAACATGGCATATAGTAAATTTCAATACTATGAACTATTATTATTACCAATATTATTAGTAAGTAGTTGAGCTTACTAATTTAGGTCACTGGCTTTGGAGCAAAACATACATAATATGCAAAGGTTCCAAATCTTATTATCTTTGGATCTGGGGTAAGTGTCTTGAATTCCTAAGTCACTTTCCCTATCTGTGGAAGTGAAGGTAATCTCAATAATGTTTATTGAGTATTTTCACTGTATCAGGTAATATACCAAGCCTGAAATAGTGTGAGATTTAAACAACTGTTAAAAAACTCTTTTCTGACATATAAGCATATAGCTATTATTTTTAGTAAGTTGATTTTGTTAATTTTTATTATTAATACTCTTATACCTGTCATTTTCATCTAGTTAAGCTTTTGTTAATGTGAATTTCTCTTTTAAACAGTGTATTGAAAATGTGTCCCGACAGAATTGTCCAATATGTTTGGAGGTAGGCTTAAAATATTTTTTACTTTGGAAGTCTCAGCTCTTGAATTCAAAATACTTGGATGTTTATATTGTCTTCATACAAGCACTAATATTTATTTCCTTTACAGGACATTCACACATCCCGTGTTGTTGCTCATGTCTTGCCATGTGGACATCTTTTACATAGGTAAAGTAACATTTTTTTCTCAATGATGTTTGAAAATAGTGGAGACAGTTTTTGTTTTACTAAAATAATCTTATATTTTCTTTCAGAACGTGTTATGAAGAAATGTTGAAAGAGTGAGTGTTTGGGATTTTAAAAATAATTGTTAGATGTTTGATTTTTTTGTGTGTGTGGTGTGGGGTGGTGGACAAACATTGTTACTTATACTGTATTGGGCATGGCAATATTTATATTGAAATGGGTAGAGTAGATGAATAGTGTTAAAACAGGACAAAGCATCTTGGATATAGAACTACATCTTTGCCATATGTTTCTCTTAAGCCTTGTCTCCTCCCACAATTTGAGATAGATACCTCTTTTTTTTTCTGGCCATATATACCAGGAAGCAGTCTTTGCCGGATGCTGTTACAATGTTGTAAAATGCCGAAAATATTGCTAAAATTTGTTAAGTTGTTATATTGGTCAAGTATAATGAACTAAAAGAAAGTAGGTGAAGCAATCATTAAAGCTAAGACTTTATTAATGGAAAGGATATTAAAATTAGATGAAAATAATTGAAAAGAGGAGACTATTTTGGTCCTACAGATTGATGAGCAAAAATATGGAGAGCTAGAGAGAGGGCATTTTTTTTTTTGTCAAATTTTTAGAAAGGAAATAATATCTGAATAATTTTTAACAAATACAGTATCCTCACATGAGTGTATTAAGAAATTAAGGTTGTTTAGCTAAGGAGTAGCTTAATTAGTTTGTAAAAATATATGAAGTATATTCTACAAAGAATATGGACTAATTACTCTCCATTTTGTAATACTCAGGAGAAAGACTTAGTTTTAAATAAGTATACAGGAATTAATTTAAAAGTTGTATAGCGTGAAAGTTCCCAGGTTCCTATGAGATTATCTTGGAATAGAGGAAAATGCCTGTTTTGAATGGTTCATTTAGCTTGCATCTTCTTGTATACCTGAATTAACATATTCTTTGTTTAATGTTTGGAAAATAACCTTTCTATCTTTTTCAGAGGCTACAGATGTCCATTATGTATGCACTCTGCTTTAGATATGACCAGGTATTGGAGACAGCTGGATGATGAAGTAGCACAGACTCCTATGCCATCAGAATATCAGAACATGACTGTGGATGTGAGTAGAATCAATACTTTGTAGATTCCTTGTTGACACTCTTCATTTTTGCCCTCCTGCTTGAATTTGCCAAAAAAGAAAAAAAATACTGGTTTGACACAGATGCTCATGTGATGATTATGGAAAGCACAAATGATTTTAAATTTTAGTTAAATAAGTAACTCAGATCAGGAAAAAAAAAAGTCTTAAGAATGCCTTTATGTAGTTTTTCCCAACACTAGATGGCAGGCAAAAACTTTATTCTGAATTGTTTACACATTACTTGCCAGAGTCAGTAATATAACTGACTAGGGTTGGATCACTGGTGGGAGGTTTTAAGTACATTTTATTTTTAATTATTTTACATTTTATTTCAGGAGAACATATTTGCTGATTTTTGACATTACGTTTTGGTTTTAGTGTTTATTACCCTTTTTATTCCATCTTAGACTTATTTTTATTGAGTGCACACAGGAGACCCCTTTATCACTTCTGTTGTTCACAGAATCATAAGCAAAGAACAAATTGAGAGATAAGAGTCATAATTACAGAGAAGTCTTGATTCACGATCTTGGGAAAAAAACTGTTCACAGTAAAATGCCGCTTGCTTCTGGGAAAAAACTTTCCTGGTTAACTTTGCCTTAAGGTCTCTAATGGGTGTCCAGTTCCAAGAGTGTGGAGGGTCCCTTCTGAATTGTGAGATAATGAACCTAAGGTTCAAAGTCCAGAAGATTTACTGCAGTGTGGGTGGGAAAGGCAGTCTTTCTCTGATGTTGTTCTCAGAAGACCCAATCTCCAGATTCTAGATTGTGAAGGGTTTGATTGTTCTTAGTCATTGGACCATCAAAATTTTCTTTACCTGATGAAAATGTACTTTGGCATAATGCATAAAAGCCTTGCAGCATTTAGTCGTATCAGAGTTTGGTAGTGGAAGATGCACGAGGTTCTCTTTATTATTAGGTGCATAGGCCTTCCAGTGATTATTGCATAAGGGGTCAACTTATGTTTTCCACTTCAAGTGGATCTGATTGCCATCAATCTGCAATATCAATCTGCAGTATGTTTAACCAAGGCAATTCAGTTAATTTTGCCTAATACTATTGTATCTGTACTATCTTATGTAACTATTTTACAACTTGTCCAGTGAAATAAGTCCCTCTGTCACTGGAGACTTGTCTAGGAATGTCCCATGAGAGAAACACATTTTATAATAACCTTTTAACTGTAATAGAATTAACCCTCTTGCATGGGATACCTTCTATACAACCAGAAAACAGGCACTGAAAATGACAATTGAATGTAATCCCTCTATAAATACTTAAATGGCCCATCAGGTAGCAGAAATGTACTTGAAGTTTTGATTGTCTTCCCAGGATTATGGTTTCGACAAAGCAAACATTGGTCACAAATTATTTTAGCAATTTAGCAATATATATAAATTTTATATATACGTATAAAATTTGGATTATTTTATCTTTTCCATGATGAGCCATGGAATGCAGAACTTTTTTTTAATTTTATTTTATTTGGAGACAGAGTCTTGCCCTTGTTGCGCAGGCTGGAGTGCAGTGGCACAATCTCGGCTTACTGCAACCTCCACCTCCAGGGTTCAAGTGATTCTCCTGCCTCAGCCTCCCGAGTAGCTGGGATTACAGGTGCCTGCCACCGCACCTGGCTAATTTTGTATTTTAGTAGAGTCGGGGTTTTGCCATGTTGGCCAGGCTGGTCTCAAACTCCTGACCTCGTGATCCGCCTGCCTCGGCCTCCCAAAGTGCTGGGATTATAGGAGTGAGCCACCTCGCCCAGCTGGAATGCAGAACTTTTAATAATGGAAGCTTTAAGGATTTAGGAAGGGCCAGGGGGCTGTCCAGGTTCTCCATGAGTCCACACTTAACATTGGATTTGTGTCCTCTTAAATACCAGATTAGTTGCCTCCCACTGATAACCGAAGGGTTATCATAGGTAATTTGGCTTGGATTGTGGAGTTGATTGAAATCTAAACAATTTCAGTACTGGCTGATTTAGTGTGAAAATCTGGCAAGTATTTTCTTGGTATTCAATTAATTTTTATCCTGCTTGGGTTAGCAGTTTTATAAACCAGTCAGTCTGTCCATTAGAGAGTTCTAGGAATTGTTATCTGGTCCAAGTCCTAAAGTTGTCAGAAATCTGTATTTAAGAGAGCTTGTCAGGGTCCTTTTCATCCTTTCATGAACCTCCTTGAAGACACAGAACTGTAGGATTTTGCTCCCTTGTGAAGTTTTCAGAGAAACTGCATCAGAATTAAGCAGTTAACTGTGGAAACAACTTAAAATGGTTATAAAGACATGATTGACAAGGAAATTTGGTTATTTCTGTGGCCTGCAATAACACAATAACCATAATCAAGACTGATAGAACATACTCAGACATAAAGAATTTTAGAATCATATAATCTTGGAATAAATCTTAATAAAAATATAACAGAAAAGTTAAATATCATTTCTTATTTGACAATGCTTATGTAATTTAACAGATCAAATAATCCTTTTTTTTTCTCTTAGGATGCTGCAGGGGCCCTTTGTAGCATGCCAAAGTTAGAGGTCAAAAAAAAAAAAACTTAATTTTGAAGTTGAAATTTGGTTTTGGGAAGTTTGTCAAGTGTGTCAAAGATTTAAAACACTTGACCAAAATAGAATCATAAGTCACTGTAAAATAATAGTCATTTGTATAGCCAATATGAGAATTAACAGGTTTTAAAAAGTGAAAACATTTACTCTTTAAAACACAGTTTTCTAAACAACCAAAAGTCCTGAGACAGCGTGAGACAAAATCTGTTTCCCCTTGTCTCCTCTTTTTATTGTTTGAAATTTACTCAAAAAGTAAACAAAATATTTTACTGTCTTATTAATACTACATGAAATCTTTGTTCAAGAGAGAAAACCAGATTTTACCTTTGTATTATTAGGACTAAAGCTAATTTTAATAAAACCTTATAAACAAATCCATCCAATCTGTCAGTTTTTTTTACCACGTAAGATTTCCATAAATCTTTTATATTCCCTTATAAACTTTTAAAATTCTTTCTTTTGAACGGTATTTTAATCTACACTTTTTTATTCCTTCAATTTGAAACAACTGTTAAGTAACTTCAAACTAGACCAAAAAAAAATTTTTTTTTTTTTTTTTTTTTNCATCCAATCTGTCAGTTTTTTTTACCACGTAAGATTTCCATAAATCTTTTATATTCCCTTATAAACTTTTAAAATTCTTTCTTTTGAACGGTATTTTAATCTACACTTTTTTATTCCTTCAATTTGAAACAACTGTTAAGTAACTTCAAACTAGACCAAAAAAAAATTTTTTTTTTTTTTTGAGACAGAGTCTTGCTCTGTCACTTAGGCTGGAGTGCAGTGGAGCAATCTCGGCTCACTGCAACCTCTGCCTCCAGGGTTTAAGCAATTCTTCTGCTTCAGCCTCCTGAGTAGCTGGGACTACAAGCATACAGCACCATGCCTGACTAATTTTTGTACTTTTAGTAGAGACAGGGTTTCATCATATTAGCCAGGCTGGTCTCGAACTCCTGACCTTGTGATCCGCCCACCTTGGCCTCCTAAAGCTAAATTTTTTTAAAACACATGCCTTGGCAACTTTTCTCACCAAAAGTATATCTTGCTTGTTTTTATACTCCATATAGGGAATTGTTTTTCTTACATCTAGTAGTTTTAGTTACATATATTAACTACAGTTTTAACTCTTAGTAATCCTAATTTCCAGTGAAAACCTTAGGAAGTAATTTTGAACTGTTTTGTATCAGCATTTATAGATGGAAGCCATTTTAATTTTTTGGAAGGATGTTTCCTTAAATTATTATTTATTAAGATATCTAAATATATTTAGCTTTTCTATGCTATATAAAAATAAGATGCCAAAGTATATAAACTTATAATTAATGTTTTAGCATTTTAACTTACAAATGTCTTAAAAGTTTTATGATTACTTAAACATATAAGATTTTAAATTACTGAAAAGAAATTTGAAATTAGGACACAGGTGTACCCTCCCTAATGTTTTCTCAGTCATCTTGAGTCTCAAGTAGTCATATGTCAACCAGGAGGCTATGAAGGGCAGAGCCTGGCTGAGTCCTGAATTGACATACCACTTATAGAGCTTTGAACAGAAGACAGCTGTAAAGATGATGCCTGGAGGATGGAACCCCTCGCAGAATAGCCAGGAGGCAAAGCTAAGGCAGGGAAGAAGGAGCCCTAGTGGGCTTGATTAGCCAGGAGGCAAAGCTAAGGCAGGGAAGAAGACGCCCTAGTGGGCTTGATTCTGCCTTGTAGCTACAGGTCTAGGCACTGAGAACATGTACCCAGGCCTCACTTAGCCAGACTTCAGAATCTAGAGGTTCAAAACCCAAAACAAGCTCACAGTCAAATCAAGCAAGTGTTGAATTATATTCAACACAGACACCTCTGAAGCCACTCTTATTTTACTAACAGTATAAAAATTGGCTTTATTTACCAAATGTTATCACATACACATAACACCTGTAGGAATACAGACACAGGCAGATGCAGATCTTAGAGCTTTCCTAAAGGATTTTCATCTGTGGGCTTTTAAATAGTTTTCTATTCCCCATTCAGACTATCAGTTTTCCAATTAACCTGTTTCATTGCCCTGAGCAGTTGTTAGCTAGGCAGCCCTAAATATGCATTTCTAAAGGACCAACTCTTAGGTCAAACAAGGTAGAAAATTTGGCCAGGCGCGGTGGCTCAAGCCTGTAATCCCAGCACTGTGGGAGGCCAAGACGGGCAGATCACGAGGTCAGGAGATCGAGACCATCCTGGCTAACACGGTGAAACCCGTGGCTCTACTAAAAAAAAATACAAAAAACTAGCCGGGCGAGGTGGCGGGTGCCTGTAGTCCCAGCTACTCGGAAGGCTGAGGCAGGAGCATGGCGTGAACCCGGGAGGCGGAGCTTGCAGTGAGCCGAGATCGCACCACTGCACTCCAGCCTGGGCGACAGAGCGAGACTCTGTCTCAAAAAAAAAAAAAAAAAAAAGAAAATTTATATCTCAAAAGCACAGAGCTAAGACTTTAGATGTAAATATTGTACCATCATTTGCTCAAACCAAGGAAAAAATGGTGTAAAAGTTACAACAAGATGGCCAGAAAATCACCTTAAACAAAGGTATGACTGTGTAAATTTAAAACAGTGATAAGAGTTCCTAAAGTACACAGACAAACACCTTTACAAATGGAAATTTCCTTTATAGATATAAATTGATTTTACCAAAAGGATTTTAGGATAACCTTCAGTATAGTCAGTTAAATGCTGGATAGGTATATTTTAGTTCCATAGATGATTTTTAAAAATTTACTGTTTCTTAGCTAAAATTACTGAGTTTAGGGTGGAGCCCACTAAGAGAGTAGGGGAAAGAAAGCATTCTTTTTTATTGTTTGCAGTTTACTCAAAAATTAAACAGAAGTATTTTAGTGTCCATGTCCATGCCTGGGCGCAGTATGGATAGATCTGAAAAAGAAGCAAGTCTGTTTTACCTGAGGGCCTACATTTTATAAACATTTTATACAGGCTATCTTTCTTTTAGCCTTCAGGGCAGTATAGTAACTAAACCAAAAGGCTAGTAGATTTAATTTCTCTTATCAGTTAGTTAAGCTTTTTATTTGTCTTTTAAAAGTCTTTTTTTTTTTTTAAGGCAATAAAATATTGAAATATTTTAGAAGTTTCACTCAGTAGGCATTTTAGATGAGTCTAATTTGGGAGCCCTCATTTTCAAATGCACTTTTCTTTTTTTTTTGGTTTGATTTTTAACAGCTCCTTATGGTTATCATCAAATGCACTTCTTAACATATAGTTTTAAGTGTTCATTTGGGACGTTCCATTATAATTTAAAATTACCTTTAGTAAGGTTTTGCCATTTCTATAAGCAAATGGCATTTTATCCTTCCATAAAATGTTTAAAAAGTGTTTGCTGCTTCTGGGGCCTAATACTTACACTTGTAGGCAGAACCAGAAGGTAGATTGCTCAGTTCTTCAAAAATTGAGGATCCCATTTTCACCTTGAATCTTGGCTTTGGCTCTCATATTTCCTTGGTAAACTTAACCAGTGATTTTTTCCCTACTTAAGGATGCAAGAAGAATTGAAGAGGGCAGGACACAACCCTGTGAATTTCCAAAAGCCAGTTTGCACCCCCTGCTGTTTTGCCATTTACTGTGCTTCTGCCTGACCCAGTCAGACATAAGAGGCCTTTAGCTAGCTCCAAGGCAGTTGGATCCTGGACCCAGTCCAGTTTTTGCTGCGACTTCTGAATCCAGTTCAGATGAAAAATGTGTTCAAAAAAACTTGGATAGCTCAAAACACAAATCCGCGGAGTTTTAGAATCTGAGAACTTACCATGATTCCTAATGGCTGCGAGAGAGCAGTGGACACAAAGGGCCTAACGGTACCTTACCGGGTCCCTTGGTGCTCTTGGAGGTCACTGTAAGCTCTACTCAAATCCCACTTCTGATGCCATCTGTTTGAAGAAAAACCTTACACAAATTAAATTTAACAGAACTTAATTGAGAAACAATTTGTAAATCAGGCAGCCCTGAACCAGAGTAGATTCAGAGGGTCTTGACTTTCTTTATTTGGTTGCAATTAGCCTGCAAACTAAAGCTTAAAAGGTTGTTTCTGTGCCTTTTGTCTTATGGAGAGTGATCATCTTTTTTCCTTTAAGTAAGATGTGTTGCTGTCTCTTCTCAGCCCTGGTATTGAGTTTTAGATCAGAATGGGAAAGCCTAGTTTTCTGGCTAGATAATTTTTGGTTATATTACACATTTTCTGAACATCTTCAGATACTTCAGCATACAGGGATAAAAACCACATAGCAAAGCCAGATGAAAATTATTTTTTGTTTTATTTACACTGGAATGTTTCATAATTCATGTGGATAATTGTTAGGGCAATGAAAAATAACTTTTAGAATACTAACCGATAATCATGTGATTGACTAGAGGCTGAAGTGTGCTATGTTCCATGTAGATAATTTTTTGAAATAATGGCTTCATTAAGGTACAATTCACATATTATACAGCTCATTCATCTAAATTGTACAATTAGGTGCTTTTAAAAATATTCATGTAGTTATGCAAACATCACCATAATTTTAGAACATTTTTGTCATCCTAAAAAGGAAACGCTTGTACCCATTAGCAGTCATTCCCTAATGCCCCAGGCCTAGGCAACCACTAATTCACATTTAGATCGTATTTTTTAAAGAATTATTTTCCAAATTATAATTTAGAGCAAATTTGGAAATTTTCTGCTTATTATAGTGTGACTATTCAAAAGCGAGTGCTTTTCTTGCATAGTAATGTATTGATTTTCAGGTTAACACCTTTGTTATTTTTCAGGTTCTTAGCACTCGAAGAAATTAATTCTTAAACAGCATCTTCTTGTTATTGTAGGGATGAGCGAAGAGCCTCTATTTACTCAATTTTAGGAACTACTCTTTTTGCAATCTAATTCATTCCTAAGGCAGAGAAGACAGGGAACAGTATACTAAACCTAAAAAATAGACAAAATATTATTTGTGTAAAATTTTGGTTTTATTAACTAAGATATATTTCTGACTGAAAATAATGAAATCATGTTGCTATTTTGAATTGTAAATATCAGGTATTGATCTGATTATGCCTAGGTTAATTTTCTTGCTTGTACTATTTATACTATTTAATATTTGGAAACTATTTTAAAACAAGCTTTTTTATTTTGCTCAAATCTGCCTTTTCACTTTCAGAACCACCTTAATAGCCTTTTAGAGTTTTCAGTGAAAAAAAAAGAAATTTCTACTTTTGGAAATGTGTAGACTTATGTACGTATTTTCACATATTTAATATGGTTTTCAAGGGATTATTATGAGCAGACAATGCTACTTGTATTTATAAGGTTTAAAATACTTAATTTGAATTAATCTCTTTTCAGATTCTCTGCAATGACTGTAATGGACGATCCACTGTTCAGTTTCATATATTAGGCATGAAATGTAAGATTTGTGAATCCTACAATACTGCTCAAGCTGGAGGACGTAGAATTTCACTGGATCAGCAATGACGACCCTATGCAGTACTGGAGAACTTGACATTTTCTGATATAGAAAAAGGCTTTCCTTGGTATCGTGTTATCATGTGTCATCATCTATGCATTAGAGTTGATGTGTTTTGTACTAGTGTCACAGCATAAAATCATATTACAAGTACTTAAGGATTCAGGGTCTCTTGATAGAATTATCATAGCTCTATATTGAATGAAAGCCACTGTGCTTGTGTTTTGATTGGAAATTCCTTTAGTGTCAATTTTTTGGAAGCCAATGATATTCGTCACTGATACATTCATAGAAGTGTATTATGTTTTCATGAAATTTTGCTTTAGGTGACACTATGCACGCAGTTCATTTCTAGTTCTTGATAGAACTGCACTTAATTCTCAGTAGTATTCTTGACTTTTTAAGGGCTGTGCTATTGTAAGTTCTCCCTTACTGTTAAAACCTAATTAAATATGCTCTAGAATTTTCTGAGAGTCCTCTGGATCCTCTAAATGTGAATTTTGATGTAATAATGGCTAATAAAATTACATTGAAACAGTGTTTTATAGAAAGTTTTTTCCAAAGTTTTCTATGTTTGGCTCAATTAGGGCAGTATCATCAGCTCTATAATGTAAAATAAATTTTCTTTCTTTTGAGGTATTCTGTAAAAGTAGTTGGGAAAATTATTATGTAAAATAATAAGACTCTTCCAAAGCCGTAATAAAAACGTCAACATTGAAAACAGTTTTTTTTTTTAGGTTGCCCAAAATTATTTCTTCAAAGAGTCATTCATTTATTCATTTATTTAGCAAGTATTTATTGAGCAACTGCTATGTGGCAGATATGTTTCTAGATGCTGTAGAGACAACAGTGGACAATAAAGATAAAAGTCCTTGTCCTCACAGCAGTACATCGTAGTGTTCACCATATTTGATCAATGTACTCATTTTCCTTTATGCAAGGAGTATATTGTGAATGAATGGAATATTTCTTCCCTAAGCATGTAAAAATGGGATGGATGAGTGAGAAGGGCATGGGATATTCCTGGCAAGATCTCTGATTTCATAGTACTTTTTTGGGCTTATGTAATGGAATTAAATATACCTCTTAATTCAGAAACAAAGTTAACAAATATGTTTGATGATCCAGCCGACTTTGACAGTAGTATCTCCGTAATAGCTTACATTAGGCTAGGAAGTAAAATGTACACATATCAGTTGATAAGTACCTATTGAGCACCAGTTGTATTTCCAGCTTTGAGCTATTTGAATCTTCTGTGAATAAGAAAGTTAGCCTTTTAACTAGAAAGCCTAAGAGTTCGGGCACATTTATTTCTTCTTTTGTTGAAATTTATTCACCTGGATAAAGGCAGCAGTTTGGGGCTCAGATCTTTATTCTATCTCACCTTCTTGTCTTCTGTATTCTACTCTTAGATTCTTTCTCTTCATCTGTTTCCTTGGCCTGGCCAGAGCAGCAGTGCTGATCTTGATTTGGGAAAGGATGTTCCTGGGTATTACCAATTAGTACACAGATAAGGAAAGACTAGTTTTCCAGATCTGATACTTTTTTTTGAAGTGGTTTTGCTCTGTCATTTAGGCTAGAGTGCAGTGAAGTGATCATAGCTCACTGCAGCCTTGACTTCTTGGGCTGAACTGATCCTTCCACCTCAGCCTCCAGAGTAGCTGGGACTACAGGTGTGTGCCATCATGCCCAGCTAATTTTTAATTGTTTTGTAGAAACAGAGTCTCAGTGTCTTGTCCAGGCTGGTCTTGAACTTCTGGGCTCAAGTAGTTCTCCTCCCTCGGCCTCCCAAGGGCTGGGATTACAGGCATGAGCCGCTGTGCTTGGTCCAGATGTACTACTTTTTATGTTTGGTATTCTGCCAAACCAATCATGTTATTGCTTTTAATCATTGAATCATTGGATCTTTAAATAGGAGTGAGTGTATAATAATAAGGCTCTTCTGTTTTCAACATCTATGTGCTAGGGTCATGCATTAGCATTAATTACTACAGTGATTCTGTGGTGTAAGTGTTGTTCTCATAGATAAGAAAGCTGAGGTTTAGAGGTTAAAATGACATGTTGGGGGTAAATAACAGACACTATGTGTTGGAGTTGGGAATCAGATCCAAGTTTGTGACTCCAAACCCACTTTTACCACATTGCTTTTGACCTAAACTTCTATTTTGCTAAAATACCCCTCACAGCTAGTCATCTATATCATTGAAGAGCTCATGATTTGATAGATTAACCTTTAATTTTTAGGTGACTCTAGTTAGAAAGTCTTATTTCACAATCTGATTGTTTCTTTAACTCAGGATCCAAACATGTCCAAAATAATGCAGAATACATATGCAGTCACTCATTCATGCTATCCAGTCATGTAGTTGAAGCAATTTTCAAATGCGCTCAAAGTCTCTAGGCTTCCGTACCCAGGGTTGCTTCAAGTATTTGTTCATGAGATGTCAACTTGATGAAAATCCTTCAACAATTCTCATTCACAATCAGAATAAAATCTACGTCCCTTACCATTCCGTATGCAATACTTAAAATGCATAATCTTACCCTTAAATACTTTTTCTGATTTCATATAGGTTATACCTCTGTAAGAAAGGTAAAAAACTCTGAACAATCCTTTCTTCCAGAGATAACTACTGTTAACATTTGAACAGATAACTGCATTCTTCTTTTCCTGTTCTTTTTATAATGCTTACAGGAATGTTAAATACTTAGATCTTAAGTACACTAGAATTATCTGTCCCTGAAATAAGTCAGGTTGCCCTGTCACAGAATTTGTATCTATAGTTTACTTGTATTATTTTTGAAAAAAGTAAAATAACAATACCTTTATGAATTTTTTGGTGCATAGCATCTCAGCTTCTTTTATTATTAAAGACGTATGTATCAAAAAAATAAGTATATCAAGTTGTTCATTTCTTAGTTTCTGGGGTCTTCTTAACCGGTACATAGAACTCTGTATGAATTAACTTTAGCTTATGTTTGAAGTAGTAGTTTGTTATAGTGTCATAGGTTTTAAAATCAAACTCAGTTTTTATTTCTTCACCACAATCTATTTTCATATTATATACATATTAAATTTCCCTTTTATTTTGGTCATGCATCAAAATAAATTTACTAAGTACTAAAGAACCAACTTATTTTGTAAGTGCCTGGCACTTAATAGGTATTCACTAGTTGAATAGTTTAATTTGAAATGAATTAATTTTAAATGGGAGTTGTTCAAAACTATGCCACTTTATTTTTCTTTTTTCCTTTGTGTTATTAAAATTTTAATTGATGATTGTATATATTATATATATGCAGTACAATGTGATGTTTTGATATATGTTTACATTGTAGAATGATTAAATCAGTGTAATAAATTTATTGCCTCATACGATTTTTTTTGTGCTAAAAAACAACACTTAAAATCTACTCTTAGTATTTTTGAAATATATAATGCATTATTTATTATACTCACCATTCTGTGTAATTGATCAGTAAAGTTTATTCCTCTTGTCTAACTGATATTTGTACCTTTTGATCAGCATCTCCCCTTTTCCCATCCACCCTTGTCTCCCAGCCTCTGGTAACCACCATTCTACTTCTATGAGTTCACCTTTTTTTAGCTTGCACAGATAGCTGAGGTCACATAGTATTTACCTTTTTGTGCCTGGGTTATTTCATGTAGTATAATGTCTTCCAGGTTCCTGTCACAAGTGACAGGATTTCTTTCTTTTATAGGGCTGAACAGTATTCCATTGAGTATATATGCCACATTTTGTTTTCATTCATATGATTATTGACATTAAGGTTGCTTCCATATCTTAGCTGTTGTGAATAATGCTGCAGTGAACACGGTGGTACAGATACCTCTTTGACACACTGACTTCAGTTCCTTTAGCTATATATCCAGAAGTGGGATTGCTGGATCATATGGTAATTCTAGTTTTAGTTTTCTGTCTCCATACTGATTTTAATACTGGCTGTTTTAATTTACATTCCCGCCAACAGTGCACAAGTGTTCCCTTTTCTCCACACCCTGTCAACACTTTTATCATTTTGATAGTAGTCACTCTTAACAGGTGTAAGGTGATATCTTGTGTTAATTTGCATTTTTCTGATTAGTGATGATGAGCATCTTTTCATATATTTGTTGGTCATTTGTATCTTTTTTAGGAACGTTTGTTTACATCCTTTGCCCATTTTTTGAGTTCATTTTCTTATTAGTGGTTTGAGTACCTTATGTATTTTGGATATTAGCCCCTTATCAGATGTATGATTTATAAATTTTTTTTTGAATTCATGGGTTTTGTCTTCATTCTATCATTCCCTTCACTATGCAGAAGCTTTTTAGTTTGATGCAGCCCCATGTATTTTTTGTTGTCTGTGTTCTTGGGGTTACATCCAAGAAATCTTTGCCCAGACCAGTGTTGCGGAGCATTTCCCCTATGTTTTGTTCTCATAGTTTTATAGTTTCAGGTCTTATGCTTAAGTCTTTAAACAAATTTGAGTTGATTTTTATATGTGGTGTGAGATAAGGATCCAATTTCATTCTTCTGCATGTGTATATTCGGTTTTACCAACACCATTTATTGAAGAGACTGGCTTCATTGTTAGTGTTGGCATATTTATTGGAAGTCAATTGATTATAGGTGTGTTGGTTTATTTCTGGGCTCTCCTACTAGTCAGCATACCTGTTTTTATGCCAGTACCATGCTGTTTTGATTACTATCGGTTTATAATAGATTTTGAAGTCAGGTAGTGTGATGCCTCCAACTTTGTTCCTTTAGTTTAAGATTGCTTTGGTTATTCAGGTCTTCTCTGGTACCATATAAATTATAGTATTGTTATTTCTATTTTTTTGGAAAATGACATTGGAATTTTGATAGGAGTTACAAGAAAAACCTGGAACTATAATGTCCCAACTCAAAGTGGGAAGAAGCCGAGAGACCAAGGAATGATGACAAGTCCAGCTTGAGGAGCAGATGAGTTTATTAGGACTTATTTATAGGGGAGTCTTGGATGGCAACAGGACACCACTAGACCTCTGTGCCACCTCCTATCTCTAAACTGCTGTTAAGCTAATTTCCTGGCTCTTTGCCTATTGTGTTTGAGCAATGAGACTGTATTTCTTGGTATGTTCTCAGATACTCTCTAGAATATTTAGATTCTCAGGGACACCTGCACCTTGCCTGGACACCATGGTGTTGGCTCATTGCCCAACCTTCAGGATTTGGACAGTGGACATATACCCTTAAGCAACCTTGTGGGGGACCTGTCACACTACAGGGATTGGATTGAACCTGTAGATTGTTTTGACTAGTATGGACATTTTAACCATGGCTAATGTTCGGATCTGTGTCCCCACCCAAATCTCATGTTCTATTGGAATCCTCAGTGTGGAGGTTGGGCCTGGTGGGAGGTGATTGGATCATGGGGGTGGATTTCCACCTTTGGTGCTTTTGATAGAGTTCTCATGAGATCTGGCCATTTAGAAGTGTGTGGCACCTCCCCACCCTCCTTCTTTCTGCTCTAGCCACGTAAGATGTGCCTGCTTCTCCTTCACCTCCTGCTATGATTGAAAGTTTCCTGAGGCCACGCAAGAAGCAGATGCCAGCATCACATTTCCTGTACAAGCTGCAGAACCATGAGCCAATTAAACCTCTTTTCTTTATGAATTACCCGTTTTAGGTATTTCTTTATAGCAATGCAAGAATGGACTATTAGAAAAATATTCTTCCAATCCAGGAACACAGGATATCTTTTCATCTATTTATGTTGTCTACTATTTCTTTCATCAGTGTTTTATAGTTTCAGTATACAAATCTTGCACTTATTTGATTCGGTTTACTCCTGAGTATTTTTTGATGCTATTGAGAATTAGATTGATTTCTTACTTTTTCAATAGTTCCTTGTCAGTGTAAAGAAATGCTACTAATTTTAGGGCTGGGCGCAGTGACTCAACGCATGTAATCCCAGCACTTTGGGAGGCTGAGGCAGGTGGATCACGAGGTCAAAAGATCGAGACCATCCTGGCCAACTTGGTGAAACCCCGTCTCTACTAAAAATACAAAAATTAGCCTGGTGTGGTGGTGGGCGCCTGTAATCCCAGCTACTCAGGAGGCTGAGGCAGGAAAATCGCTGGAACCCGGGAGGCAGAGGTTGCAGTGAGCCAAGATCGCTCCACTGCACTCCAGCCTGGTGACAGAGTGAGACTCCATCTCAAAAAAAAAAAAAAAAAAAAGGAAATGCTACTAATTTTATATTCTGCAATACTGAATTGTTTATCAGTTCTAACAGCTTTTTGGTGGAGTCTTTAGGGTTTTCTGTATATAAGATCATGTAATCAGCAAACAGTTTCACTTCTTCCTTTCCTATTTGGATGCATTTTATTGCATTTTATTTCTTTTTCTTATGTAATTACTCTGGCTAGAACTTCCAGTACTATGTTGAATAGATGTGGTTAGAGTGACCATCTTTGTCTTGTTCCTGATCTTAGAAGACAAACTTTCAGCTTTTCACTATTGAACATGAGGTTAGCTGTGGGTTTTTCATATATGGCCTTAATTGTGTTGAGGTACGTTCCCTCAATGCCTAATTTGTTGAGTGTTTTTACCATGAAATGATGTTGAATTTTCAAATACTTTTCTGCATCTATTGAAATGATCAAATGGTTTTTGTGCTGCACTCTGTTAATATAGTATATTTATTGATTTGCATGTGTTGGTCCATTCTTGCATACCAGGGATAAATCCCACTTGATCATGGTGAATGATCTGTTTAATATGCTGTTGAATTTAGTTTGCTGGTATTTTGTTGAAGATTTTTGCATTGATGTTTATCAGGGATATTGGCCTGTAATTTTTCTTTTTTTGTAGTGTCCTTGTTAGGTTTTCATATCAGGGTAATTCTGGCCTCATAGAGTGAGTTTGGAAGTATTCCTCTTTCAAAATTTTGGAAGAGTTTGAGAAGGATTGGTATTAGTTCCTCTTTAAATGTTTGGTAGAATTCTGCCGTGCAGCCATCTGATCTTGGGCTTTTCTTTGATGGGAGGTTTTTTATTATTCATTCAATCTTCTTCTTTGTTGAGGTTTTCTGTTTCTTCTGGATTCAGTCTTGCTAGGTTGGTTGTTTCTAGGAATTTATCCATTTCTCCTGAGTTACCCAACTTGTAGATGTATAATTTTTAATAATAGTCTCTTATGATCCTTGGCATTTTGTAGTATCAGTTATAGTGTGTCCACTTTCTTTCTGAGTTTACTTATTTTAACATTCTTTTTTTCTTAGTCTGGATAAAGATTTATCAATTTTGTTTAGTTTTCAAAGTACCCTATGGTACTTTAAATGCAGTTGACCAGTGGTACCTGTGGGGATTGGTTCCAGGACCCTCTGAGGATACCAAAATCTGTGAATGCTCAAGTCTCTTATATAAAATGGTGTAGTGTTTGCCTATAACCTATGGACATCCTCCTGTATACTTGAAATAATCTCTAGATTACTTATAATAGCTAATACAGTGCCTACACATCACTTCATTTGTGTGGATTTAACATAGTATCAGCACATGATAAATTCAAGTTTTGCTTTTTGAAACTAGATTTGTTGTTGTTGTTGTTTTTTCTTTTATCCATGGTTGGTTGAATCCATAGATGCGAAATCCATGGATACAGAGGGACTACTTGATCACCTCTGCTTAAATTCATTTAAAATGTTTGCTGTTTGCATTGTATTCATCTGAATTTATTTCTTGCTAAGCGAACTTTTTTCCTATGGTCATTTGCATGTTTTGTCCTTTGTTTGTTCTTTTGTCCTTTGTTTGTTCTTACACATCTGCTTTTGTTTTCATACCAACCTAGTCTTCCCACATTCAGTTTCACTTTCTGTCTCCCTTATTATCCATCCTGCCAAATTACTTTTCCTAAGCTTAAATGTATTACAGTTTTGGTCAAAATAATGTACAGGTTCCCCTCTGTATATCTGACTAAGCCTAGATTCCTCATTTTTAAGATTTATTTATTTATTTATTATTATACTTTAAACTCTAGGGTACATGTGCACAACGTTCAGGTTTGTTACATATGTATACATGTGCCATGTTGGTGTGCTGCACCCATTAACTTGTCATTTACATTAGGTGTGTCTCCTAATGCTATCCCTCCCCCCTTCCGCCACCCCACGACAGGCCCCAGTGTGTGATGTTCTCCTTTCTGTGTCCAAGTGTTCTCATTGTTCAGTTCCCACCTATGAGTGAGAACATGCGGTGTTTGCTTTTTTGTCCTTGCTATAGTTTGATGAGAATGATGGTTTCCACCTTCATCCATGTCCCTACAAAGGACATGAACGCATCCTTTTTTACGGCTGCATAGTGTTCCATCATGTATATGTGCCACATTTTCTTTATCCAGTCTATCATTGATGGGCATTTGGGTTGATTCCATGTCTTTGCTATTGTGAATAGTGCTGCAATAAACATACGTGTGCATGTGTCTTTATAGCAGCATGATTTATAATTTTTTGGGTATATACCCTGTAATGGGATGGCTGGGTCAAANTTCCCACCTATGAGTGAGAACATGTGGTGTTTGCTTTTTTGTCCTTGCTATAGTTTGATGAGAATGATGGTTTCCACCTTCATCCATGTCCCTACAAAGGACATGAACGCATCCTTTTTTACGGCTGCATAGTGTTCCATCATGTATATGTGCCACATTTTCTTTATCCAGTCTATCATTGATGGGCATTTGGGTTGATTCCATGTCTTTGCTATTGTGAATAGTGCTGCAATAAACATACGTGTGCATGTGTCTTTATAGCAGCATGATTTATAATTTTTTGGGTATATACCCTGTAATGGGATGGCTGGGTCAAATGGTATTTCTAGTTAAGTTTTTACAAATATTATTCCAATCTTTTCAGTTTTATTTTTCATTTTTTCCTTAGGTATATTTCTTAAACATGCTTTCTCTTAATTTTTGCACCTTACCTTGGCACATATGCTTCCCTCATGGAGTAACTTTTCTTAAGGGAAGGTTGTTAGAAACCTGCCTATTCTTTTTTTGTTTGTTTGTTTGTTTTTTCTTTGAGACAGAGTTTCACTGTTTCGCCCTGGCTAGAGTGCAGTGGCACAATCTCGGCTCACTGCAACCTCCGCCTTCTGGTTTCAAGCGATTCTCCTGTCTCAGCTTCGCAAGTAGCTGGGATTACAGGCACCTGCCACCATGCCAGGCTAACTTTTGTATTTTTAGTAGGGACAGGGTTTCACCATGTTGGCCAGACTGGTCTTGAACTCCTGACCTCAGCCTCCCAAAGTGCTGGGATTACACCCACCTCAGCCTCCCAAAGTGCTGGGATTACAGGCATGAGCCACCGTGCCTGGCCAGAAACCTGCCTATTCTTCATGGACCAGCTCAGGGTTTACTTTCTTTACTATCAATTAATACTAACTATGCCTACAAATTGGATAACTTAGAAGAAATGGATAAATTCCTACAAACATACAATTTACCAAGTCTTGATTCAAGACTGAATCAGGAAGAAATAGAAAATCTGAGCAGACCAGCCAGTAAGGACATAGAATCTAATTAGTCTCCCATCAAAGAAAACCCAGGGCCAGATGACTTCATAGTGGAATTCTACCAAACATTTAAAGAAGAGCTAATACCAATCCTCAAACTCTTCCAAAAAATTGAATACGAAATACTTCCAAACTCATTTTATGAGGCCAGCATTACCCTGATATACCAAAGCCAGACAAGGACACTATAAGAAAAGAAAATTACAGGCCTATATCCCTGATTGTGAAAGGAGACTGTGGCTTGGAATGTTAATGTTAATGAATGTTATATAATGAATGTTCATTAATATCCAGATTCTTTTGTAACCTCTCTTCTAAACTCTGTAGTACTTTGTACCAGTCATAAAGCACTTAACCATTTCCTTTATTGTGGTTCAAGTTTTGCCGTTCCCCTCCTCATTTCAACAATGTATAAAAACAATTTGTGTAAGCTTACCATTGGATAAAACTGCAGGGTGGAGCTACAATTGCCTCTGGCAGTTGGCTTGTGGAGGACAAACAGGAGATAACAGTGTGAAGAGAGCTATGGTGGGCTGTGGAAGGACACTAACCCAGTGGGAGTGGGAATGAGAAAAAGAGCCTATTACTTTTTGAGGACAGTGATGGAGCCTTCATCTCTTGTAGTACCTTGTTTTATAGATACTAATAAGAATTTATTGAATTTCTAGTGAGATATAAAACATAATGTGTTCCAAGTTTTCACCATATGTAAGGATGTGATTAGAAGAGTGAGTGTATGTACACACATGCACAAAAATTCAGAAATGTTTAATCTAGAACATACTGATTGAAATGTGATGCTATCACACTTTCTCAAACTAGGACACATAGGGATTAATTAAGTCATGCTTGAATCTGGTTGTTTGATTCCCTTATTTCATTTAACAAACATTTATTTTGCACCAATTAAGCACAGAGGTGGGTTATTAAAAAATGAGTAAGACATAATGAGTGACCCCAAGTTGTTCTTGCACTAGGAGAAATGGATGTGTCTGATAGAACGTGCTAGAGGAGTGCATTGACTGATTTCTAACATCCATGTTAAGTGACTCAATAAGTAAGGGAATTTTAGAAATAGTCTCTTGATAACTTTTTGCCTTGGTTCTGCCACATAGGTACCACCTTTGGGAGGTGTGTAAACCTGTGACTTATGTATTCTCTATTTTAGAATAAGTAGTCAAGCTTAAATTTCTGTAGACGTCAATTAGCAAAGAGGCCCAGTCGGTGATATGTGATACACAAGATCCCTGGTGTAATGCCTGCTATTTCCAGTTCATTAAGAATCGTTCTTGATCAGATTTTGTCCTTTAGGCATGCCAAGTATTTAATCTTGTAAACCTCTGATCAGGATCAAAGTGTCAGTCTGGGTTGCACTTTTATTTTTCCTGAGGCAAACAACGTATGTTCAAATTGGAGTCAAAACTTCTTGTAATCACCTACCTGCTTCCAACTATTCCGTCCCATTTTCACTCTGTCCTTTTCCTCATCTTACATATTCTATTTTTCTAGAGTCAGAGAATTCAGAATGAGATAAGAATGGCAAAAAACAGTTTAGCCTGTCTAGAGGCTGCTGTAATTCCAACCATTGCCAGTAGAATGGGCTTAGGTGGAATTTGGCCATTGACTTCACATTTTACAAACGTGTGGGGACCCTGAGGAGCTGAGCCTGCCTGAGCCTGAAGAATCTTGACAGGCAGGTACAGTTCTGGGTCTTCTCTCAGGGCCTGGTTACAACATCAAAAGATTTCTTTTGGAAACCTATCCTGATTGTCCTGGACTATTGTTCCTCATCCCCTCTCCCCACCTCCTACTTGGCATCCCAACAGTATTTGCTTGAATCTGACTGGCATTTATTACATTCTACCTTTCGTAGATTATTTGCACACTAATCTCCTTTGTTGAATTCTGAATTCCTTTAGAGCACTTAGTACAGTGCCTGGTAATTGAACTCAATATGATCAGTACCTTCTCTTAAAGTTTTAAAGGGGTATAATCCTCCTCTGGAGTTCTGAATCAAGTTCTGAATCAATTGTGAAGTAGATATGAGAGTCAGATATTGATGATAAAGCTGGAAAAGAGATTGTGGCTTCGAACCAAGGCCAAATTGAGTTTGCTCTTCCTTGCTGTAAATTGAACATACCCACATAGTCACTGACTGAAGATCTTCCTCCACAGGGTTGGGTCTACCCTGGGGAAGGGAGGAGTGAGTCTAAGCACTGCAGCTGCCTGGGGAAAGGCTAGATCCTAGACAGGGGCCTAGACCATGCATATGCAATGCCTTTTCCCCCAAATCTTGCCAAGTTACTCCCTTGTCTGATGGAGTGGGATGAATGGTGGAGCCATGAAAGAGGGAGGCTTTCTTTCCAATACTTCTAAAGGGGGAAGACTTTTCTGTTCAATTAGCTGAGTCAAGAAAATGGAGAAATCCTTCACTCCAAAGACCCTGATGCAACGCTAGTATTGCCCTGGCATCCTATAGATAGAAGGTAATCAAAGCCTCTGGGCCAAAGGTAACTTGTGGAGCATGAGATAAGTAACCTCTTTCTGGTATAGATTCTAAAACTGACCTGACCTCCAGAGATGGTTGACTGTGGCATCAGGCAAGGCCTGCCTTCCACTCTGTCATCTCAAGAATGAAGTAATACCAGCCAGTGTAAATCTGTGCACTTAAAAAAAAATCATATTGATGTCCTAGGCACAGAGCAGTATTTATCAGAATTAATCTATCTCTTTTGACCTCTTTATGAGTTGATATATTTCTTTGTGGTTACTTTACTGTGAAGATTAGTGGATTTAATTAAAAGTAACAGAATTACAGACTCTAAAGCTGGAAGGGAATTAGAGATCATATAGTCCAACTCACTCTGGTTTTGCTTGGCCAAACTGACACCTGGCAAACTTCAATTTACTTGCCCAAGCTTTCTTAGAAGGTCTGCAAAGGAAGAGTTTCTCTTTATTTTCTGTATCATCATCCTTTAAGGTTCTGTATATGAACGCCTTGGAGGCTGGTATAAATAGGGTGGTCCTCTTTGAGAAACACCTACCCAAAACATACAGCTCAAGAGAGATGGTCTGGGATTGGAACAGGGAAACAGGAATATGAGAGAAGAACAGAAAATTTGCAGTAAGTAGGAGAGGTATCCGTCCCAAACTGTACTTCTAGTGTTACAGTAGCATCACAATCTAGGTGTATTTGTATATCCAAACATTTGGCTTCTAGGCCAGTCTAAAATTTCAGGGGAGGAGTCAGAAACAACTATGGTAGTTGCCCAACATCATTAATTGTTGCATGGGCAGCTTGATGTAATAGAAATGGCTTGGACTATGGAAACAGAGGTTCAAGTTCTGTCCATCTAACACATACTGCTGTGTAACCTTGGGTCAGTTCTTAATTTCTTAGACACTTTCCTCTGTGTGAAATAGGGATATTGGTCACAGCCTCATGGGGTTTTTGTTGTGAGGTTTAAATCAGGGCTAGTGACTGTGGCTGCAGTGTACTGGACCATCAATAAATACCAGGTTCATGCCCTTCCTGTTTGTAGCATTGAGGTGATTTCCACCGTGTGCTCCTAGTGCACTGTACCAATTCATTATGTCTCCAGTGACTGGAAAAGAGTCTAGGCCCTACTGTTATCACCTGGTTTCTGGGCAAGGAGGACTTGGAAGTTCGACCAGGGACAGATGGCCTTGAGTGGATTTGGCCTTGCTCCTTGCTCCTACAGAGTCTCACTGAACGCGATGTTCTTCTAGCACCAGACTAGGAATTTTGTCTTGCTTCATTCGGTCTGCAGCCCAGAGCTCTCCAACCTTTTGAGCATCCCTTTCATTCTGGTGCAGAGCTATTTGGCTCATTATTCTATGGAGGAAGAGAACTAGTTGCTCTGTCCTTCATTAGGAAAGGCTCCCTATTCCACTATAGGTTTCACTGGGTTAGTGAACCAGTCTTTGGATTTGGAACATCCTGAGTGACTGCTCAGTTGACTAGTTGGTTGGTGGATTAAACAATCAGGTTGCGCAAGCTTTGAGCCTGCTATAGGAGGAATTCATTCTCTGTAAAAGCAGCTGACAGATTTTAGTGAGGTTGTGATGAGAGAAATTACTTTCGAGGTTAGTGTAATACATTTTGATTTCTCCAAAGAACAAATTTGTTTCTAAATTTAGAAGGGAAAGTAATCTTAAACTTCAGAATGGCTTAATTGTGTATGGAAGACTTGGATTACTTTTTCTCTGCTTTATGTGGGGCAAGAAATTTTCCTGGCAGTCAATTTTAGGTAATGGCAATAATACCTAATAATAGTTTTTGATATACTTAAGGAAGTTTTTTTTTTTTTTTTTCCCATTAGTAGTCATAGCTATTTATTAGGCAGTAATCAGAGTGGTTAAAGATACAAGCTCTAGAGACAGATTTCTGGGGTTTGTATCTTGGTTCTGCCATTTACTTGCTGTGTGACCTGGAGCTATATTTAACCTTTCTATGTTTCATGGGCAATTTGTCAAGATTAACTACTTATGTAAAGGGCTTAGACAAGGATAGCTATATTATGTTTTTGATATTGGCTACACCTTGAGGTTCTATACAAAGCTGCTTTTCCTCTTTCAGACTTACTTCCATTGAACTACACACATTGATGGGTTTTTATTTTTTACCTTTACCTGTAATATCTTGCCTGCATTAAGCCCCTTGCTTTTCTTTACTTCTCCAAATTACGCTTTTACATCTGGATAAGATGATTGGCAGCCTAGGGGAACAGGATGCTGGAGAATCCTGCAGGGAAAATGAACACAGGGTACCTTTAAACTTTGTTTCCTGACAGCAGAGGGTGCCATAATGTTTCTGGTGATAGGGATCTTCTAAGTAGAATGATTTTTTTTTTTTTCTTTTCCTACCTGGTACTTAAAAGTAAGAGCTTTCCTAGGACACTGACATTGAGCACTTGTATTGTTCATTATATAATAATGACACAAACCAAACATTAAGAATGCACATTGACTAGTTTTAAAATTTAATTAAGCATGTTTATTATCACTGTATTTCATATCTACCTGTTTATATTTCTTGGATCAGGTTTGCAAAGGTAGGGTATTTTCAAGAGTATATGGCCAATATTATTTTCTAATGTTATGTCCTTATACATTTTGGAGCAGACAAGACATGATGGAGGAGGTATAGAGGTATAGAGAGGGTTAAGAGGTAAAGGCAGAAGTCTACAGGCAAGCAGTACCAGTGGCTAGACTGATGTGCAAGCTGAGCAGGATCAGACAGATGATAGTTCTAAGCAGAAAAAGTGCTGTTTGGCTTGCTAATAATTGAAAATTAGTCAGAGCCGGAGAAATAAATGTGTAGACCAAGGGGGATCCAAAGTATGGTAGACGGAATTTTCCATAATGGCTGCAACAAGATTTCTGTTTCACACTCTCATCTCCAATGTTATATTGGCACTCCTTCCATCAAGAGGTGGGACCTATGTTTTCTACTCTCGAATGTTGGTGGGTTGGTGACTGTGGTTGAAGTGATGTTTTCTAGACTATGGCATAAAGGTGATAGACTTATTACCTGGGATACTATTGGGATGCGAGCTCTTGAAACCTAGCCACCATATGGTGAGGAGGCCCGTGTCACATGGAAAACCCTGAACTGACATCCTATCCAACAACTGGCATTAACTGACAGACTTATGAGTGAGGAAGCCTTTGGATGGCTCTAGCCTCAATCACCTCCTGATTGTAACTACATGACAAACTCCTAGTGAGAACTGCCCAGCTCAACCTAGTCAACCCCCAGGATTAGAAGAAATAATAATAAAATGATTGTTGTTTTCATTCACCACATTTTGGGGGAATTTGTTACCAGAAATAATAAACACAAAGTTAAGGTCCATTAGCCAGCAGGAAGGTCTGGGGTAAGATAATTAAGTCAAGGATGCATTTCCAAAGTAAAAGCTAAATAACAGAAGGGAGGTTGAGCACAGAAGAAGGGTTTGAGATCAAGGATGGGGTAGCCTATGAGGAGTCTACAGTGAAGTATACCAGGTCTGGGGTCTGTTGCTGTGGCAGACTACTTACCATCTTGCTCCTAGTTCTTAAAAGTATGCCCACTGTTGTAGCCTCACCCACTCCCTTCTAACATTTTTTCATGGAAAATGTCAAACATGCAAAAGTGGAGAGACTAATACAGTGAATTTCATATTTATTTCCACATGACCAACTCATGGCCACTCTTATTTACCTATACTCTTGTCCACTTTTCCCCATCACATTATTTTAAAGCAAATCCTGGTCATAATATCATTCCATCCCTACATATTTCATATGTAGCTATAAAAGATAAGGACTATTTAAAAAATTTTCTAAAGCATAATCACAATACCATTATCAAACCTAAAGTAATTAGCTATTATATATATATATTATTTGTGTATTTAAATCAGAATCCAAATAATATAGCAATACTGTCATAGAGATGCAATATAAGCCACATATGAATTTTATTTTAATTTAAAAGTAAAAGTGAAATTAATTTGTTGTTTTAAGACAATGTACCAAAAAAATTATTATTATGTAGACACATCAGTTAAAATATTCTAATAAGATGTTATATATATTTTTTTCATACCAAGTCTTTGAAATCTGGTGTGTATTTTGCACACTTCAATTTGGACTAGCCACATGTGGGTAGTGGCTACTGAGTTGGACAGTGCAGGCCTATTTGTTGTAATTAATCTATATGTCTCATGTTTCTTTTAAGCTACAGGATTCTTCCTTATCTCCTTACTCTTTTTTTTTTTCCTTTTATTTATTTGTTAGGGAACTGGTTTGTTCATCCTACAGAGTTTTTCTACATTCTGGATTTTGCATTCCTGTACTATCATTTACTGTGTTCTTCTAGTTCCTGTATTTCCTGTGAACAAGTAGCTTGATCCAGAAGCTCCAGATTGAATTTAAGTTATATTTTTGCTAAGACAACTTGCAGGTTATGTTGTGTTTTCTCATTAGGAGACAAAATAATGACTGGTAGCCAGTGATGGTCATTGTCTCAGTGATGGTCATTACTAGGAGTTGAAAAATGGTGATATTCTGTTATTCACTTTTTGTTTGTTGACTAAAATATTACTATAAGGAGAAAATTTCCCTCATGATCTTGGCAATGTAAATAACAGCGGTGGCTTATGTTTTCATTTTGTAAACTATTGCTTTAAAATGGAATAAAAATAAGTGAAAATGCCTACTTCTTTGTCATTGTGAGAGTACTATACAGTTACAGTTAGTTTTCTTAAAATACAGTCATTTTGTATCTTATTATAAGAGTAACGCATATTCACGATAGAAAATTTAAAAATGTGGAAAAGTGGAAAGAAGAAGAAAAAGAAAATTAGTGGCCCTTAATGTACCATCCAAAGACAACTCTGTCAGCATTTTGATTGACTTCCTCACAATCTCTTTTCTAAACATCTAAAAAGCCTTGTTTGTGGTCATAATGTAATGCATACTGTATCCTGCTTTTTTTCATATAATAGAGCAAACATATCACTGTAATATTACAGTCTCTCTGTAAACATCATTTAAATTCCTTGCACAGTATTTCAATGTATAGATGTTGAGCAGTTAGAGTGGTAACTGATGTTTTTTCGTTTATAAATATGCTGTGATGAAGAGGGATGTGCATAATGCATGGCCTGTATTTCAGACGTTATTCTTAGGAAACGCTACATATTTTAAAGAGATATGCAAGGTTGGTGTGCAGTGCAGCATAACAAAATCAGATAAGAACTCCACAATCTGAGAACCATTAATTCAAACACCAAATGTTTCTTGAGCTTCTGCTGTGACTCTCTTCTAGGTAATGGGGAGACAGTAAGCAAATAGGCAACGTCTCTCCTCTCATGAGTCTTATATTTTAGTGTGTGTTTGAGAAGACAGACAATAAACAAGTAAACAAATAAGGTTATCTCAGACAGTGATAGCTACTATGAAGAAAATAAAACATGGAGGGGTTTTATTTGTACACACCAGATTTCAAAGACCTACTTCCAAATCTACTTTTTAAAATCTATTTTTATGGGGTCTCTGGCTAGACACTAAATGTGGAATGATTGAAAGTATAGGGAAGAGGATGAAGGAGGCAAAAAATGGGGTACTAAAGTGGATGAATTATTGGTAGAAGGGGAGAGAACAGACATTTTAGAATTAAAGGACACGGCGGGCCGGGCGCGATGGCTCACGCGTGTAATCCCAGCACTTTGGGAGGTCGAGGCGGGCGGATCACGAGGTCAGGAGATTGAGATCATCCTGGCTAACATGGTAAAACCCCGTCTCTCCTAAAAATAGAAAAAGTTAGCCGGGCGTGGTGGCGGGCGCCTGTAGTACCAGCTACTTGGGAGGCTGAGGCAGGAGAATGGCGTAAACCCGGGAGGCGGAGCTTGCAGTGAGCCGAGATCGCGCCACTGCACTCTAGCCTGGGCGAGCGAGACTCCGTCTCAAAGAAAAAAAAAAAAAAAGAATTAAAGGAGGTGTTTCAAAGAGAACCCTAAAGTGAGAGAGTCCGTTGGTTTAAATCTGCTAGCCACGTAAAAAGGTCCTCAACATCATTAGTCATCAGGGAAATGAGAATCAAAACCACTTCATGCCCAGTAGGATGGCTTGTATCAAAAAGACAGATAATTAAGTGTTGGCGAGGATGTGAAGAAATTGGAAACTTCATATATTGATGGTGGGAATGTAAAATGGTGCTACTGCTTTGGAAAACAGTTTGGCAGTTCCAAAAATGGTTAAACATATAGTTACCATATGATCCAGGAATTCCACTTCTAGGTATATGCGCAAGAGAAATGGAAATATATGTTCACACAAAAACTTGTGTATGAATATTCATAGCAGCATTACTTATAATAGCCAAAAAGTTGAAACAGCCTAAATGTCCATCAATTGAGGAATGGAAAAACAAAATGTAGCGTACTCATACAGTGGAATATTATTCAGCTATAAAAGGAATGAAGTACTCATACACGCTATGACATGGACAAAACTTGAAAACATTATACCGGTGAAAGAAGCCAGTCACAAAGGGCCATGTATTATTGCATGATTCTGTTTATATAAAATATTCAGAGAATAGCGAAATCCATAGAGACAGAAAGTAAATTTGTGGTTACTGGGAGTTGGGAGGAGGAGGAGATGGGATGTGACCCTTAATGTTTATGGGGCTTCTTTTTGGGATGATAAAAATATTCTAATTGATTGTGGTAATAATTATGTAACTTTGTAAATATACACATGAAACATTTAATTATACAATTTAAAATGGGTAAATTTTATGGTATGTATGATGTAACTCATTCTGTGAGTCATATCTTAATAAAGCTGTTATGAAAAATGATATGCTAACATTGCACTCAAAAAGTGTTTTTAGATGGAATTATATGATGCCTGAAATTTACTTGAAAGTAATTCGTTGTTGGAGATCTGAGTTCTAGATAAAACAAGATTGCCCATGATTTGATAATTGTAGAAGCTGAGATATGAGTATTAGGGGGTCCATAATACTATTTTCTCTACTTTTCTATGTATTTGATATTTTCCACAAAAACATTAACAATTTATTTAAGGACTTTGATTCTGGGGTAATTACAAGCAGATCATAACCGTAAGAGTTGGAATAGCACTGGCTAATAGCCTGACCTCCAGAAGCAGTCTGCATATTTTGGATCCTGGCCTTGCTGTGTGTCCCTGAGCAAAATATATAACTTGTTTATGCTCCAGTTTCTTCATCTATAAAATAGAGGTTTAAAAGCACCTACATCATGGTGATGTTACAAATATTAATGAGTCCATATTCAAAAAGTGCTTGGAACTTTTCACTTAAAAACGAAGGGTTTTACATTTAAGTCTTTAATCCATCTAGAGTTAACTTTTGTACAAGATGTAAGGAAGGGGTCCAGTTTTTGTTTTCTGTATAGGGCTAGCCAGTTTTCCCAACACCATTTATTAAATAGGGAATCCTTTCTCCATTGCTTTGTCAGCTTTGTTGAAGATCTGATGGTTGTAGATGTGTGGTGTTATTTCTGAGGTCTCTGTTCTGTTCCACTGGTCTATATATCTGTTTTGGTACCAGTATCATGTCATTTTGGATACTGTAGCCTTATAGTATAGTTTGAAGTCACCCTTTCGATGACTTCCAGCTTTGTTGAAGTGATGTCTCCAGCTTTGTTCTTTTTGCTTAGGATTGTCTTGGCTATATGGGCTCTTTTCTTGGTTCCATATAAAATTTAAAGTAGTTTTTTTCTAATTCTGTGAAGAAAGTCAATGGTAGCTTGATGGGAATAGCGTTGAATCTATAAATTACTTTGGGCAGTATGGCCATTTTCACAATATTGATTCTTCCTATCCATGAACATGGATTTTTTTCCCCATTTATTTGTGTCCTCTCTTATTTCCTTGAGCAGCAGTTTGTAGTTCTCCTTAAAGAGGACCTTCACATTCCTTATAAGTTGTATTCTTAGGTATTTTATTCTCTTTGTAGCAATTGTGAATGAGAGTTCACTCATGATTTGGCTCTCTGCTTGTCTATTGTTGGATTAAAGACTTAAATGTAAAACCCAAACCATAAAAACCCTGGAAGAAAACCTAGGCAATACCATTCATGACACGTGCATGGGCAAAGACTTCATGACTAAAACACCAAAAGCAATTGTAACAAAAGCCAAAATTGACAAATGGGATGAATTAAACTAAAGAGCTTCTGCACAGCAAAGGAAACTATCATCAGAGTGAACAGGCAACCTACAGAATGGGAGAAAATTTTTGCCATCTACCCATTTGACAAAGGTCTAATATCCAGAACCTACAAGGAACTTAAACAAATTTACCGGAAAAAGGCAACTCCATCAAAAAGTGGGCAAAGGATATGAACAGACGCTTCTCAAAAGAAGACATTTATGTGGCCAACAAACGTATGAAAAAAAGTTCGTCATCACTGGTCATTAGAGAAATGCAAATGAAAACCACTGTGAGATACCATCTCGTGTCAGTCAGAATGGTGATTATTAAAAAGTCAGGAAACAACAGATGCTGGTGAGGGTGTGGAGAAATAGGAATGCTTTTACACTGTTGGTGGCAGTGTAAATTAGTTCAACCATTGTGGAAGACAGTGTGGTGATTCCTCAAGAATCTAGAACCAGAAATACCATTTGACCCAGCAATCCCATTACTGGGTATATACCCAAAGGATTATAAATCATTTTACCCTAAAGACACAAGCACATGTATATTTACTGTGGCACTATTTACAATAGCAAAGACTTGGAACCCACCCAAATGCGCATCAAGTATAGACTGGATAAAGAAAATATGGCACGTATACACCATGGAATACTATACAGCCATAAAAACGAATGAGTTCGTGTCCTTTGCAGGGACATGGATGAAGTTGGAAACCATCATTCTCAGCAAACCAACACAGGAACAGAAAAGCAAACATTGCATGTTCTCATTCACAAGTGGAAGTTGAACAATGAGAACACATGGACACAGGGGGCAAACATCAAACCCCAGGGCCTGTCAGGGTGGGAGGCAAGGGTAAGGAGAGCATTAGGACAAATACCTAATGCATGTGAGGCTTAAAACCTTGATGATGGGTTGATAGCTGCAACAAACCACCATGGCACATGTATACCTATGAAACAAACCTGCACGTTCTGCACCTGTATTCCAGAACTTAAAGTAAAATTAAAAAAAAAAAAAAAGAAAAAAAAGAAGAAGAAGAAGGAAAGAAGGTAGGCAGGAATGATTTCCTTCTTATTTTTAAAGGGAGAACTTTATCTTCTCTCTCTTCTTGCTTTTAAATTGAAGCTATGCTTTTACTTTAAACATCTGTACTAGCTGCTCAAATGTAGGGACATAAGTGCTGTTGAGATGCCCAAGGGAAAGTGTGGCTCAGATGCCGAAAGCAGAGCAGAAACTCAGGGCAGCCTGTCCTCATCAGCCTGCTTTTCCTAGACACTTAGCACACTGGTTTTTTTTTTTTTCCCCAGATACTCTGGGAGTGTATTTCCATAGAATATGTTGAAAGAGGCAGACTCTCTCTTTTCCCTCTGGCTGCTGTTCAATCTTACCTTATCCTTACAGTTGATCTTGGAAGACATTTTCCTGTTTGTAGTGAAGTGGGAGGATAGAAAATATATTGTGCTTCTCATTGGTGATTTTATTAATATTTTCTATTCTAATGCTTAAAAATTATCTCTTTGCCCTGAAAGCATACAGTAGCTCCAGTTAGAGGGCTAGGTATAGGTTTCCTTTTCTCTACATGGATGAGTGCACTTGTAGGCTCACATCCACTCTTGTCAGGAATAATTTTCCACTATGTTTTTTTCCGTTGCTGAAGCATGATTCTCGGTTCTGACCCCAGCCTTGGGATGGATCCTTGGATTACCTCCATGGAGATATTCTTGTTTTTGTCGAAGGAGGCATGAGCTTTTCCTTGCTGTCAACTACCTCTCTCTCATCCCTTTCTACCCCACAGACCCTCGGTTCTCATCCGTTCGTTTATTTGCTCAGTAAGAATTTTGTTGCCTGTCGACTGCATAAGAAATGCTATACTCAAGGCTTTGGGGATTCCACAGAAAGGAAGAAAGGAAGGAAGAAAGGTAATTGCTGTCTAGTTAAATAATTAAAATGTATAAGTAAAAATTCTGTAGCAAATTACCAATGTCTTATAACACTTTTCTTATTTATGCTTATATATTAGTCCATTTTCACAGTGCTATAAAGACACTACCTGAGACTGGGTAATTTATAAATAAAAGAAGTTTAATTGACTCACAGTTCCGCATGGCTGGAGAGGCCTCAGGAAATTTATAATCACAGCAGAAGGTGAAGCGGAAGCAAGGCACATCTTACATGGTGGCAGGAGACAGCGAGAATGAGCTGGGAACTGCCAAACACTTTTAAACCATCAGATCTCATGAGAACTCCCTCACTATCATGATGACAACAAGAGGGAATCCACCCCGACGATCCACTCACGTCCTACCAGTTCTCTCCCTCGACACGTGGGGATTACAATTAGAGATGAGATTTGGGTGGAAACACAAGCCAAACCATATCAATTTATAACACTTGTAAAATCTTCTATCTTTGTAATTTTCCATTTAGAACCCCTCATCCTTTATTCTAATTCTTCCCTTTATTCAAATCCCCCTCTATGAGAAGTAAGCTTCTTATTTTGATGCTTTTTTTATCCTTTACCCACCCTGACTCATGCCCAACACATGAAAGTCTGTTTCTCTTCCTTTTTCCATTCTCTCCCTCCTTCCATCCCTCCCTTCTTCCCCACTTTCCTTCCTCCCTCCCTCCCTCTCCACTTTCCTCCCTCCCTCCCTCTCTACTTTCCTCCCTCCCTCTCAGCATTTGGATTGTGGTAAAGACTTTATAGAAACTATTCATATACTTAGAGTTACTCTTTTTAGACTTACCAGACCAGCAGTACTTCACAGTGGCTCCCAGTTGCTTCCTGGAGTGGGGTGGAGCAGCAGAAGATGAGCCTGAAGACATAAGCCAACACCAGATGATGTACTTGATTTTCAAGATAAGAAGTTTGGATTGTATTCAGAAAGTAATGGTAATTAATGCATTACATATATTTATTGAACATTTTCTATGGACAAGCACTGTTCAAGGCATGAGGATATAGCAGTGATTAGGTCAGATGAGGTCCCTACCTTTATTAAGGGACTTGTATTTTAATGGGAAGAGATAGATAATAAACACATAAATAAGGCAGTGATAAGTGCTATAAAGAGGATAGAGTATTGTGAAGGAGAGGGCCTGGTTGGGGACAGTTGCTTTAGCTAGGGTGGTCTGCTCAGGCATTTCTGAGGTGAGAACTGAAAATGGGAAGGAGAGAAGCATGCTGTTGTGGGGGATGGAGAAGACTGAGGGGTGCAGAGCATGCCAAGCACAAAGAACAGCAGACGCAGAGCACCTGAGATAGAACCAAGCGTGACTTCTTTCGGGAGAAAGAAAGAGGCCAGAGTGGTTGGAGCATGGTGCTGGGTGAGAGTAGAACAAGGCGTGCTGGAGAGTTTGAAAACTGGTGCATTTACGTAGATCTTGGAATGCCTTGTCAAGAAGTGTAGATGTTTATTCTGGTCATTGGGAGGCTCTGGACAGTTCTAAGAAAGGTAGTGCATCTGATTATACCTTTAAACATCATTTTGGTAGTTGCCTGGTCTATAAGAGACACAACACATTTTCTTACACAGTTGACACAACCCTATTCCCCTCTGGTCGCAAAAATCCTCCAGCAGACACCAGTTGGGTGTCTTCCAATTCAATTCTTATGCTACCTAGAGTTACAGTCACATCCCATAAGTCACATCCCATAAGTCAGTCCCGCAAGACTGCCCCCACACTATACATGCCAAGTGGCAAATAGTAGATTGTCACTTATAATTCTGACTGATTGGCTATAAATTGGAGTTCTCCTGACCCCCTTTTTGGGTTTGATTAATTTGCTACGGTGGCTCACAGAATACAGGAAACACATTTACTAGTTCATTACAAGGCACACAGATGAATGATCAGCTGAAGATATGCATAGGGTGAGGAATGGTGTGGAGCTTCCACGTCCTGTCTGGGCATGCTACCCTCCATGTACCTCCACATGTCCAGCAACCTGGAAGCTCTCCTTTGGGGTTTTTATGGAGTTTTCATTACGTAGGCATGACTGATTTAATCATTGGCCATTGACGATCAACTCAACCTTCAGGCTCTCTCCCCTTCTAACTGGTTGGGTGTGTGGGGTGTAGGAGGTTGGAGGGTCCAACCCTTTTGTCACACGATTAGTTCCCTTGGCAAGCAGCCCCATCCTGAAGCTATCCAGGAGCTCACCAAGAGTCACCTTGTTAGTTCAAAAAATGCTGCTATTGTGTAGAAAATTCCAAGTGATTTAGGACCTCTACGTCTCTTATCACTCAGGAAGTTACAAAGGTCTTAGGAGTTCTGCGTCAGGAACTGTGGTCAAACACCAAATATTAGAATAAAAGATTCTCGTAGCACTCCTGTCTACCATGGCTTTAGAAGCTCTACATCAGGAACTGGGGATGGTGACCAAAATATATGTTATTTCACACTTAGAGAATAGCCTATAGTGAGGCAACAGAAGAACCAGGCAAGGCTCAGTGGTTCACGCTTGTAATCCTAGCACTTTGGGAGGCCAAGGCCAGTGGATCACTTGAGGTCAAGAGTTCAAGACCAGCCTGGCCAACATGGTGAAATCCCGTCTCTACTTAAAATACAAAAATTAGCCAGGGATGGTGGCTGGCACCTCTAATCCCAGCTACTCAGGAGGCTGAGGTGGGAGAATCGCTTGAACCCAGGAGATTGAGGTTGCAATGAGCCCAGATCATGCCACTGCACTCCAGCCTGGGCAACAGAGCGAGACTGTAACTTAAACAAAACAAAACAACAAAAAAATCATGAGAACCAGTTAAGATGCTGTCGCAGTCCAGGGACAAGATTAGAGTGACTCTAACTGGGGTTGTAGGAGAGGGTCACATGGCTAGGAAGTGGTAGATAGAAACTCACTGTGTCTTACCCATTCCCCTGACCAGTCCAGGGCAGCAACCTAATGCCATGCAGGAACACAGACATATGATGAAGAAGAACAGACATATGATGAAGAAGAACAGTATTTACACCTGAGAGAGAAGCTGTTGAGTTTCTGAGGCTCTCATTTTATTTTACTCTATTTATTTATTAGCTCATAATCAGGCAGGGTTTTGTGTCTCACACTGATGTTAAGCACCTCATGAAATGGAAGAAACAAAACTAGGGTAATAGGAGGCTTTGCTAAGTGCGCTACTGTAAATTTTTTCTGAGATGTCAAGTGAAGCCATCAGGCTCTTTGGGAGAGTTATTTGATATGTGGACAGTGGAGAAAATTGCCAATATTTTTCTGTTTTTAACATAAACTTATTCCCCCAAAATGTTGGCCAACCTTTCTTCACCCCATTTTCTCTCTCTCCCTCCCTCCTTCCTTACAAGGCCCTATATGATCTGGCCCCATTACCTGTCTCCCTTCTCTCCCACTTGTTATTTCTCCCAGCCACGTCGACCTCTTCATGGCTTCTAGAACATGCCAGATAGTGTTGGCGTTTGCTGTTCCTTTGGCACGCATGCTCTGCTTTCCAGTAGCTGCATGACTTGATCTCCTAGGTCCTCTGGTCTTGGTTTAATCACCAATCCCTCTCTGAAAGGCCAACGGAGACATATTTGTCTTATTTGGTATGTTAAAATTATGTGGGAAACATTGTCAAATAAGAAATGATATTTAGCTTCCTTGAGTTGTATTTATAAGACTATGTTATTAATATGTATTCTAAAATTATGAGAGTCCTAAAATCTTATATGTCTTGGTATATGCAGTAAATTGTTTTATTCTGATGCTTTTTTTTCTAAAAGCTTTTTGCAAATTCTAAAGTGTTTGGTGTTCAAAGAAATTAATGGAAAAGACTCTGACAACCAATCAAGAATAGCTTCAGAGATCATACCATTGGACTAGGTAAAAACTTCCAGAATTCTAATAAAAAATTGATGTGTTCATGAAATTGCTAACTCAACATCAAGCAAAACAAGAATTACATGGGACTGAACTGATGAAAACCTAAAAAATGATTTTTAAAAAATGGCTTTTGGTTTGAAACATTGATGCTTCTTTTTATATATTGTTTTCCGGAGCCAAGAACACTTTATGGCTGGGTGTGGTGGCTAATGCCTGTAATTCATGCACTTTGGGGGGCCGAGGTGGGTGGATTGCTTAAGCTCAGGAGTTGGAGACCAGCCTGGGCAACATGGCAAAAACCTGTCACTACAGAAAATACAAAAATTAGCTGGGTGGGGTGGCATGCACCTGTAATCCCAGCTACTCAGAAGGTTAAGGCAGGAGAATTGCTTGAGCCCAGTAAGTGGAGGTTGCAGTAAGCCAAGATTACACCATTGCACTCCAGACTGGGCAACAGGAGTAAAACCTTACCTCAACACAAAACAAAACAAACAAACAAAAAACAAATAATAACAACAAAAGAAAAGTTTTCTTACAGTAAAAAAAGAAAAGTTGCTTACAGCAATTGGGTTAATTATACTTTTATGAGCAAAATGGAAACATTTACCTTTCTCTGTACTGAATTTCTCCAAAATTTGTAAACTATTCAAGAGTATTATTATTTTTATAGCAATATATTTATTTGTATGACTTCAATAAGAATGTTTTATAACAGGACACATTGGAAACACTGGTAATTTTCAGATATGACCAAACTGTTTTGAGGAATGGAGGTTGACTTTACAGAGCCAATACAAAGCCCCTTGGAAAGACTAGCCCAATACCTTGTCTGTATACTTCACTTACAAGATTCCTGACCTTATAGTAAGTAAAGAGTGTAGACTTTCTGACAGGCCCAGGAACCTCAAGATATTTTGAGACCTTGAGAAGAAAGGAATTCATCCAATTTATACAGGCATTACAGGATGGCAAATCCTTGGCTCGGCTTCTAAACATCTAGAGGCTTTTATAAGGCTTTTAAAAGTACCAGCAAAGGCAAATTTAAAGGAGCCTATATGGCCAGTTGCTATTCTTGCACTTTATGCAAATGATCAGGTCAAGTATAATAAGTCTAAAACTTATTTTGCACGGCAACAAAAGCCAAAATTGAGAAATGGGATCTAATTAAACTAAAGAGCTTCTGCACAGCAAAAGAAACTACCATCAGAGTGAACAGGCAACCTACAGAATGGGAGAAATTTTTTGCAATCTACCCATCTGACAAAGGGCTAATATCCAGAATCTACAAAGAACTCAAACAAATTTACAAGAAAAAAAATCAAACAATCCCATCAAAAAGTGGGCAAAGGGTATGAACAGAACACTTCTCAAAAGAAGACATTTATGCAGCCAACAGACACATGAAAAAATGCTCATCATCACTTGGCCTCACAGAGAAATACAAATCAACCCCACAATGAGAGACCAATCCTCACACCAGTTAAGAATGGCAATCATTAAAAAGTCAGGAAGCCCGGTGCTGGAGAGGATGTGGAGAATAGGAAAACTTTACATCTGTTGGGTGGGAGTTGTAAACTAGTTCAAACCATTGTGGAGATAGTGCGGTGATTCCTCAAGGATCTAGAACCGAATACCATTTGACCCTGCATCCCATTACTGGGTATATACCCAAAGGATTATAAATCATTGCTGCTATAAAGACACATGCCCACGTATGTTTATTCGTGGCACTGTTCACAATAGCAAAGACTTGGAACCAACCCAAATGTCCATCAATGATAGACTGGATTAAGAAAATGTGGCACATGGAATATATGCAGCCATAAAAAGGATGTAGTTCATGTCCTTTGTAGGGACTGGATGCAGCTGGAAATCCATCATTCTGAGGCAACTATGCACAGGACAGAAAACCAAACACCGCATGTTCTCACTCATAGGTGGGAACTGAAAAATGAAGAACACTTGGACACAGGGTGGGGACATTCCACACACTGGGGCCTGTTGTGGGGGCGGGGTAGGGGAGAGGGATAGCATTAGGATATAGCACCTATATGTAAATGATGAGTTAATGGGTCAGTGCATCAACATGGCACATGTATACATATCTACAAACCTGCACGTTGTGCACGATGTACCCTAAGAACTAAAGTATAATAATAATAAAAAAAAACTTTATTTTGCAAATAAATTGGGTCTTACTACTTCTTTTGGTAGAAAAGGGGACTGAAGAGAGGAAAATTATGTTTCAGAACAAAACTATAACACATCTGCTTATTAGAGTCTACCCATGACCATTGTTTTAAGTTTTTATTATTTATCCACAATTTGGGTTAAATCTTGGATTATTTCCTGACTATAATAAGTCTCTAAAGAAGAACTGGGTTTTAATTTTCTTCCTGATGTTTTCAGTTGTCTCCCTAATGGAATAAGATTTTCTTTCTTTCTTTTCGGACATATAATTTCTCTCTTTGATTGTAATCGTTGTGTGAGTTTTATTTCTGCTATTCACATTACTAATGTTATGTATCTCTCATTGTTTTTCTTCTTCCAAGGAAACCAGAACCATGGTATTCCAAGGACTAGAGATGATTAAACAAAGCACGTGAATCTCCTTCATCTGGAGTCCTGTTGAGCCTGCTCTGTTTTCCATTGCCAATGCACCACTACTAAAGCTACAACATTAAGCACCCTCCCTCTTGGTGCAGGGACTATTGTGAAAGAGGCAGGTATGTGAGATTGTAAGGGCCAGTGTTAAGAGGTGAAGTGTAGGAAAACAGACTGTTGCATGGCAAGAGTGACACTGTATTGACTCGAAGCTGCCACGGTGACTGATGTTTGACCCCTGTATATCAACATGTTCTATGGCAAGAACTTTAAAGAGAAAAACAAACAACCCCATCAAAAAGTGGGCAAAGGATATGAACAGACATTTCTCAAAAGAAGACATTCATACAGCCAACAGACACATGAAAAAATGCTCATCATCACTCGCCATCAGAGAAATGCAAATCAAAACCACAATGAGATACCATCTCACACCAGTTAGAATGGCAATCATTAA
>NW_016806447.1:5139770-5141403 GCF_001698545.2 Rhinopithecus bieti
TCTCAGCCCAAAATCTCCTTAAGCTGATAAGCAACTTCAGCAAAGTCTCAGGATACAAAATTAATGTGCAAAAATCACAAGCATTCTTATACACCAGTAACAGACAAGCAGAGAGCCAAATCAGGAATGAACTTCCATTCACAATTGCTTCAAAGAGAATAAAATACCTAGGAATCCAGCTTACAAGGGATGTAAAGGACCTCTTCAAGGAGAACTACAAACCACTGCTCAGTGAAATCAAAGAGGACACAAACAAATGGAAGAACATACCATGCTCATGGATAGGAAGAATCAATATCGTGAAAATGGCCATACTCCCCAAAGTTAATTTGTTTTTAATCTTCCTTCAATATATTCAAATACCTGCATTTCCCTCTAAGTACTATTTAGGTGAATCTTACAGGTTTTAATATATAGTATATATTATTGTCATTCAGTTCTAAGTAGCTGCGAATTTTCCCCATGATATTTTGTTTAACCCATGTGTTATTTGTTTATTTAAACAAGAAAAGACTTTCAATCAGGCTCTGTGTAAAATAGAATCTAAAAGTCATCTTACTTGTCTTTGCTAGGTGTGTTAAGTGCCAATAATCTCTTTCTGGTTTGACAAAGAAAGTCAACAAATATTTATATCCTTAAGATGCCAATTTAAATATTATTACCAGGGCAACACATAATAAGACAACCAATCAGCATTATAAGCTTCTTAGAGATGAGAAACTATCTCCCCAGGATATAGCAACAGCCTCTGAAGTCTGAGTGTCTTACAAATCTTTGTTCGATTAATGTTAGGCTAGTTTTATGATGCAGAATATTCTTTGCTTTTGGCAGCTTCAGCGGGAAGTAGGAGTATTTGCTCCTTACCTTGCAAAGGCTTCATACCAGAGTTAGAAGAGCATCTAGTTTTTCAGAACTAAAAGTTAAAATGTATGAAAAGAAAGGCAGCTCTGAGTAAGCCTAAAGTGCAGTTTGGAAAGGGTTACATAATTTGTGCACCTATGCTTAGTAACATATTTTTTAGTTTCAGACATTAGGTATTTTGATTATTATCCTTGTATAATCAGTGTGATAATATAATAGTATTGAGAATTTCTAGATGCTTATTTGTGTTTATGTATAGGTTTACTCGGTATTCTAAGGCAATTTTGGTGTATATATTCTGAGTGTGGGATAACATTCTGTAGATTTCTTAGCTTGAGTTTATATGTTCATTAATTTGAGATTAAAATATGCTGTGTTTTTTTTCCCTCCTTTACTTGGGCTATCAGTTTCTGAGAATGGTGCTATGGATCTGAATGTTTGTGTGCCCTTAAAATTTATGTGTTGAGGCCGGGCGCGGTGGCTCACGCCTGTAATCCTAGCACTTTAAGAGGCCAAGGTGGGTGCATCACGAGGTCAGGAGACAGAGACCATCCTGGTTAACATGGTGAAACCCTGTCTCTACCAAGAAATACAAAAAAAATATCCGGGCGTGGTGACGGGCGCCTGTAGTCCCAGCTCCTCGGGAGGCTGAGGCAGGAGAATGGCATGAACCTGGGAGGTGTAGGTTGTAGTGAGCCGAGATCACGCTACTGCACTCCAGCCTGGGCGACAGAGCCACCCCCCACAAAAAAAAAAAAAAAAAAAAAAAAAA
>NW_016806447.1:5141916-5170413 GCF_001698545.2 Rhinopithecus bieti
TAATATATATGTAAACTATTTTTAAAAGCAATGCAAACACAAAATTTAAAAGCAAGGCGAACACAATATATATATATACACACGCATATACACACATGTATGTGTAGATATATGTTTGTGTATATATATGTATGTGTGTATATATGTGTGATAAAACAATACATTGTTTATTATTAACTGTCTTTAAACTTCAAAGAGTCATGTAGCCTTCGAAGACTTGATTTTATCATTCAGCATTTATTACTAAGATTTATCCATACTATACTATGCAGCCATAAAAAAGGATGAGTTCGTGTCCTTTGTAGGGACATGGATGCAGCTGGAAACCACCATTTTCAGCAAACTATCGCAAGAACAGAAAACGAAACACCGCATGATCTCACTCTTGGTGGGAATTGAACAATGAAATCACTTGGACACAGGAAGGGGAACATCACACACCGGGTCCTATTATGGGGAGGGGGTAGCGGGGAGGGATAGCATTAGGAGATATACCTAATGTAAATGGCGAGTTAATGGGTGCAGCACACCAACATGGCACATGTATACATATGTAACAAACCTGCACGTTGTGCACATGTAACCTAGAACTTAAAGTATAATTAAAAAAAAGAAGAAAAAAGATTTATCCATACTATACTATCCATACTATAATATATCCATACTATAATAATATATCTATACTATATAGTATATATACATACTATATAGTCTGTATACATACTATACTAATACTATAATATAGCCATACTCTAATAATATCCATACTATAATAGCTGCACTTCATTCACTTTTTACTGCTATAAAATATTTAACCATTTGAATATCTTACCAAAAGGTGTTAAGTTTTTTGTTGTAACAAACAGTGCTGCTGTGAACATTCCAGTTCATGTCTCCTAGTGTTCATGGGTAAGAGTTTCTTTTGCAGATACACTCAGGCATGCAATTGCTAAGTCATATGTTACGCAAATGTTCAACCTGAGTAGGTTTTGTTTTGCCCTGTATTATCTCTATCATCTATCTATCTATCATCTATCTATCTATCATCTATGTATCTTCTATCTTCTGTCTTGCTATTATCTATCATCTGTCTATCAATTATGTCTCTCTCTCTCTAATCTGTTTGTTTTTGTTGCATACCAAAGTCTATATGCAATTGCGGTAGAATAAAAACAGTTGGGTCTTTGTCCACGTTTCCTGGCACACAGTTTCTGAAACCCTTAGAATCTCAGGAATAATAAGGGTATCTTTTGTATTTGAGTGAAATGACTGGTGGCTAGAGGCCCCTAGATAGCTTCAGGTTGAGGGTTGATTGCCAGAAATCCCATTGCATGATTGGGTCATTGGAACGTTAAGCCCCACCCCAACCTACTGCGTGGGGCGGGGGGAGATGGTGGAGATTGAGCTAATCATCAACAGCCGATGATTTAATCAACCATGTCTAAGTAATGAAACTTCCATAAAAATCCCAAACAATGGGGTTTGGAGAGCTTTGGGTTGGTGAACACATCAAGGTGCTAGGGAAGGATTCTCTTGAGAGGTCATGGAAACGCTGTACCCCTGCTTCCCCATACTTTGTGAATCTCTTCCATTTGGCTGCTCCTGCTTTGTATCCTTTATAATAAACCAGTAAATATGAATAAACTGCTTTCCTGAGTTTTGTGAGCTGTTCTACAAATTATTAAACCTGTAGGGGAGGGAAATGTGAGACTCCCAATTTGAAGTTAACTTGGACAGAAATATGGGTAACCTGGAGACCCAATACTCATGACTGGCCTCTGAAGTGAGGATAGTCTTGTGGACTGAACCACACTGCAAACAAAATTAAAATTGAAAACAAATTGCGGAAATTGAAAATAAAGTTGTAATTACTGAGCTGTTTTGATTCACAACACTTCTGCTTCCAAATGTGTGGACTTTTTCCTCACATCAACCAAATTTCTGATCCTTTGTGGGTCTTGTAAACAACACATTGTTGTTTGTTTTTGTTGATTTTATTTTTTCTTCTTGTCACCCAAACCAAGAGTATAATTTACATGTGTTATAACTATGATTATTTAGAACTCATTCTTGCCATTTTATTTCATGTTTTCACAATTTTTGTAGCCATTCTGAGGTGTATAGTGATAACTCATTGTGGTTTTAATTTGTATTTTCCTGATGACTAATGATGTTGAACATCTTTGCATCTATTTATTTGCTTTCTATGTATATTCTGTGGTGAAATGTCCCTTCATGTCTTTTGCACATGTTTTAGTTGAATTTTTTTAATTGTTGAGTTTTGAGTGTTCTTTATATATTCTAGAAACTAGTCATTCATCAGATATGTTGTTTGCAGATATTTTTTACCAGTCTGTAGCTTGCCTTTTCTTCTTAATTAGGTCTTCCCAAAAACAAAAGTTGTAACTTTTAGTGAAGTACAATTTACTAATTTTTCCTTTTATGAATTATGCTTTTAGTTTCAAGTTGAAGAACTTGTTGTCTAGCCCTAGATTTTCTCTTTTTTTTTCTAAGAATTTTATAGTTTTAGTTTTATGTCTTACATTTAAGTCAGTGATTTATTTTTTTGTGTGAGATATAAGACTTACATGAGTGGTGGCTCATGCCTGTAATCACAGCACCTTGAGAGGCCAAAGTGAGGTGATTGCTTGAATCCAGGAGTTCAAGATCAACCTGGGCAACATGACAAAATCCCCTCTCTCCAAAAAAAAAAAAAAAAAAAAAAAAAAATTAGCTGGGAGTTCTGGCATGCTCATGTTGTCTCAGTTACTCAGGAGGCTGAGGTTGAGGGAGAATCACTTGAGCCCTGAAGGCAGCGGTTGCAGTGAGCTGAGATTGCACAACTGCACTCCAATCTGGACAACAGAGTGAGACTCCATCCCCACTCCACCAACCAAAAAAAGCTATAAGACTTATGTTGTGATTTACTTTTTGCCTATGAATGTCCAATTGCTCCAGCACCATTTGTTGAAAATGCTACCTTTCCTCTATTGAATTGCTTTTGCACCCTTGTAAAAAGTCAGTCAGACATTATCTACTGCATTCTCTGTTCTGTTGCATTGGTCTATGTCTATCCCTCTGCCAATACTATACAGTCTTGATCACTATAGCTGTACAATAGGTCTCAATATCAGGTAGACTGATTCTTCTCATTTTCTTTTTCAAAATTGTTTTAGCTATTCTACTTCTTTTGCCTCTCCAAATAAGTTTATAATAATCTTGTCTATCTACAAAAGATTTTGCTGGGATTTTGATAGAAATTATATTAAACTTGCATATTTATTTGGGGACAATTTACTATGTTGAGTCTTCCAATCCAACAACATGGTATGTCTCCACATTTGTTCAGGTCTTCTTCATTGTACAGCTGCTCCTTAACTTACTATGGGGTTATATCCTGATAAACCCATCATAAATTGAAAATATAATAAGTTGAAAATGCAGTTAATATATTTAATTTACAAAACATCATAGCTTAGCTTAGCTTACCTTACACTTGCTCAGAACACTTGTGTTACCCTACAGTTCGGCATAATTATCTAACACCAAGCCTGTAATGAAAGTCTATAATTTTATAATGAAGTGTTACATATCACTAGCTCAGGCTAGAGTGCCGTGGCACAATCACAGTTCACTGCAGCCTCAATCTCCAAGGCTCAAGCTATCCTCTTACCTCAGTCCCCAAGTAGCTGGGACTACAGACATGTACCACCACGCCTGGCTAACTTTTCAATTTTTTTTGTAGAGACAGGATTTTGCCATGTTGCCTGGTCTCAAACTCCTGGGCTCTAGAGATCTGCCTGTCTCGGCCTCTCAAAGTGCTGGGATTGCAGGTATGAGTCACTCAAAGTGCTCTCAAAGTGCTGGGATTACAAGTATGAGCCCCTGTTCCTGGCCAGGTTTTGTTTTAGATTCCTTGGAACTATTTTACATAAACAAATTGTATCATCTGCAAATAGAAAGTTTTATTTTTCTCCTTTCTAATGTATATGCCTTTGAATTCCTTTTCTTGCCTTCTTGCATTGATGAGAACTTCTATCACTATGTTGAATATGAGTGACTTTTTTCCCCCAGAGATGCTGATTCTGGGTTGGGGCCCAAGCATCAACAGTTTTTTATTTTTTGTTATATAAGCCACCACCCCTGAGTTCGAGAAATAACTACAGTGAATCATTGTTGCAGCCATTCTTTAGGAAAGGAAATTGTGTTCATGTTTCATGGTTACTTACTGAGTCCTTGAGTGTGTGCAGTTCTTTTTTTTTCTTCAATTTTTAAATTTCAATAGGTTTTTGGAGGAATAGGTGATGTTTGGTTGCATGAATATGTTCTTTAGTGGGGATTTCTGAGGTTTTGGTGCACTCATCACCCAAGCATTGTACACTGTGCCCAGTGCATAGTGTGTTATCCTTCACCCTGTTCCACCCTTTCCTCTGAGTCTCCAAAGTCTATTGTATCATTCTTATGCCCTTGCGTCCACACAGCTTAGCTCCCACTTATGACTGAGAACATATGATACTTGGTTTTCCATTCCTGAGTTACTTCGTTTAGCATAATGATCTCCAATTCCATCCAAGTTGCTGCAAATGCCGTTATTTCATTCCTTTTTAGGGCTGAGTAGTATTCATATATATATATACACACACACCACAATTTCTTTATCCATTCATTGATTGATGGGCATTGGCGCTGGTCATATTTTTGCAATTGTGAATTGCATTTCTATAAACATGTGCAAGTATCTTTTGCATATAATGACTTCTTTTCCTCTTGGTAGATACCCAGTAGTGGGATTGCTGGATCAAATGGTAATTCTACTTTTAGTTCTTTAAGGAGTCTCCACACTGTTTTCCATAGTGGCTGTACTGGTTTACATTCCCACCAGCCGTATAAAAGTATTCCCTTTTCACCACATCCATCCAACATCTATTTTTTTTGATTTTTTGATTATGATCATTCTTGCAGGAGTAAGGTGGTATCGCATTGTGGTTTTGATTTGCATTTCCCTGATCATTAGTGATGCTGAGCATATTTTCATATGTTTGTTGGCCATTTGTATATCTTCTTTTAATAATTGTCTATTCATGTTCTTAGCCCAATTTTTGATAGGATTGTTTCTTTCTTTCTTGCTGATTTGTTTGAGTTCCTTGTAGATTCTGGATAGAATCTGTATATTCTACAGATTTTCTCCCACTCTGTAGGTTGTCTGTTTACTCTGCTGATTATTTCTTTTGCTGTGCAGAAGCTTTTAGTCTAAGTTCCATCTATTTATCTTTGCTTTTGTTGCGTTTGCTTTTGGGTTCTTGGTCATGAGGTCTTTGCCTAAGCCAGTGTCTACAAGGGGTTTTCCAATATCTTCTAGAATATTTATGGTTTCAGGTCTTAGATTTAAGTCTTTGATCCATCTCGAGTTGATTTTGAGTGAGCAATGAGAAAGTGAGCAATGAGAATCCAGTTTTATTCTCCTACATTCGACTTGCCAATTATTCCAGCATCATTTGTTGAATAGGGTGACATTTCCCCACTTTATGTTTTTGTTTGCTTTGTCAAAGATCAGTTGGCTGTAAGTATTTGCCTTTATTTCTGGGTCCTCTATCCTGTGCCATTGGTCTATGTGCCTATTTTTACAACAGTACCATGCTGTTTTGGTGACCATAGCCTTATAGTATAGTTTGAAGTCAGGTAATGTGATGGGTTCAGATTTGTTCTTTTTACTTAGTCTTCCTTTGCTATGTGGGCTCTTCTTTTGGTTCCATATGAATTTTAGGATTTTTTTTTTCTAGTTCTGCAAAGAATGATGGTGGTATTTTGATAGGAATTGCATTGAATTTATAGATTGCTTTTGGCAGTATGGTCATTTTCACAATATTGATTCTACCCATTCATGAGCATAGGATGTGTTTCTGTTTGTTGGTGTCGTCTGTGATTTCTTTGAGCAGTGTTTAGTAGTTTTCCTTGTAGAGATCTTTCACTTTCTTGGTTAGGCATATTCCTAAATATTTTACTCTCTTTTTGGAGCTATTGTAAAGTGGTTGAGTTCTTGATTTGATTCTCAGCTTGGTCACCGTTGGTGTATAGCAGTGCTACTGGTTTGTGTACATTGATTTTTGTATCCTGAAACTTTACTGAATTCATTTATCAGTTCTAGGAGCTTTTTGGAGGAGTCTTTAGGGTGTTCTTTAGGGTATATGATCATATGATCAGCAAACAGCAACAGCTTGATTTCCTCTTTACCAGTTTGGATGCTCTTTATTTCCTTCTCTTGTCTGATTGCTCTGGGTAGGACTTCCAGTACTATGTTGAAGAGAAGTGATGACATGGGCATCCTTGTCTTGTTCCAGTTGTCAGAGGGAATGCTTTTAACTTTTCCCCATTCCCTATAATGTTGGCTGTTTGTCATAGATGGCTTTTATTACCTTGAGGTATGTCCCTCTATCCATATTTTGCTGAGGACTTTAGTCATAAAGAGATACTAGATTTTGTCAAATGCTTTTTCTCCATCTGTTGAGATGATCATATGATTTTTCTTTTTAATTCTGTTTATGTGGTGTATCACATTTATTGACTTGTGTATTTTTTTTTTTTTTTGAGACGGAGTCTCGCTCTGTTGCCCAGGCTGGAGTGCAGTGGCCGGATCTCAGCTCACTGCAAGCTCCACCTCCCGGGTTCACACCATTCTCCTGCCTCAGCCTCCCGAGTAGCTGGGACTACAGGTGCCCGCCACCTCGCCCGGCTAGTTTTTTGTATTTTTTTGGTAGAGACGGGGACTTGTGTATATTAAACCATCCCTGCATCCTTTTATGAAACCCACTCAATCATTACCTTTTTGATATGCTGCTGATTTCAGTTAGCTAGTATTTTGCTGAGGATTTTCGCATCTATGTTCATCAGAGATATTGGTCTGTAGTTTTCTTTTTTTGTTATGTCATTTTCTGGTTTTGATATTAGGATGATACTGGCTTCATGGAATGATTTAGGAAAGATTCCCTCTCTGTCTTGTGTTAGTAGGATTAATACCAATTCTTCTTTGAATGTCTGATAGAATTCAGCTGTGAATCCATCTGGTCCTGAACTTTTGTTGGCAATTTTAAATTACCATTCAATCTCACTGCTTGTTATTGGTTTGTTCAGAGTTTCTACTTTTTTCCTGGTTTAATCTAGAAGAGTTGTATATTTCCAGGAATTTATTCATCTCCTCTAGGTTTCCTAGTTTTGTGTGTAAAAGGTGTTTATAGTAGCCTTGAATAACCTTTTGTATTTCTGTGGTATCGGTTGTAATATCTCCCATTTTGTTTCTAATTGAGCTTATTTAAATCTTTTCTCTTTCTTTCTTAGTTAATGTTCCTAGTAGTCTATCAATTTTATCTTTTCAAAGAACCAGTTTTTTGTTTCATTTACCTTTTCTATTTTTATTTTTTGTTTCAATTTCATTTAGCTCTTCTCTGATCTTTGTTACTTCTTTTTCTGGGTTTGGGTTTGAGTTGTTTTGTTTTCTAGTTCCATGAGGTGTGACCTTAGATTGTCTATTTGTGCTCTTTCAGACTTTTTGATGTAGGTATTTAATGCTGTGAACTTTCCTCTTAGCACTGCCTTTGCTGTATCTCAGAGGTTTTGATGGGATGTGTCACTATTATCATTCAGTATAAAGACTTTTTAAATTTCCATATTGAGTTTATTATTGACCCAATGATCATTCAGGAACAGGTTGTTTAGTTTCCATGTTTTTGCATGGATTTGAGAGTTCCTTTTGGAGTTGATTTTCAATATTATTCCACTGTGGTCTGAGAGAGTATTTGATATAATATTGATTTTTAAAAATGTATTAAAAGTTGTTTTGTGACCTATCATATGGTCTATCTTGAAGAATGTTCCATGTGCTGATGAATGGAATGTATATTCTGCAGTTGTTGGGTAGAATGTTCTGTAAATATTTAAGTTTATTTGTCTATGGTATAGTTTAAGTCCATTGTTTCTTTGCTGACTTTCTGTCCTGATGACCTGTCTAGTGCTGTCAGTGGAGTACTGAAGTCCCCTACTGTTATTGTGTTGCTATGTACCTCTATTCTTAGATCTAGTAATAATTGTTTTATATATTTGGGATCACCAGTATTTTGTGCTCTATATTTAGTGTTATATATTTAGGATTATGGTATTTTGCTGTTGGACTAGTCCTTTTATCATTATATAATGTTTCTGTTTGTCTCTTTAAATTGTTGTTGTTTTAAAGTCTGTTTTTTTTCTGATACAAGAATAACTACTCCTCCTTACTTTTGGTGTCCATTTCCATGGAATATCTTTTTCCATGCCATTACATTAATTTTATATGAGTCCTTATGTGTCAGGTGAGTCTCTTGATGGCAGCAGATACTTGGCTGGTAAATTCTTATCCATTCTACCATTCTGTATCTTTTAAGTGGAACATTTAGGCCATTTACATTCAATGTTAGTATAGAGATGTGAGGTACTATTTTATTCACTGTGCTGGGTGTTGCCTGAATACCTTTTTTTTTCATTATGCTATTGTTTTATAGGTCCCATGAGATTTATGTTTTAAGGAGGTTCTATTTTGGTGTTTTTCAAGGATTTGTTTCAATATTTGAAACTTCTTTTAGCAGTTATTGTAGTACCGGCTTGGTGGTGGTGAATTCTCTCAGCATTTGTTTATCCAAAAGACCTTTATCTCTCCTTCATATACGAGGCTTAATTTCGCTGGATACAAAATTCTCAGCTGATAATTGTTTTGTTTAAGGAAGCTAACAATAGGACCCTGATCTCTTCTAGCTTGTAGGATTTCTGCTGAGAAATCTACTGTTAATCTGATAGGTTTTCCTTTATAGTTTGCCTGATGCTTTTGCCTCGTAGCTCTTAAGATTCTTTCCTGTGTCTTGACTTTACATAACTTGATGACCATGTGCCTAGGTGATGATCTTTTTGAGATGAATCTCCCGGGTGTTCTTTGATTGGATGTCCAGGTCTGTAGCAAGGCGAGGAGAGTTCTCCTCAATTGTTCCCTCAAATATGCTTTTCAAACTTTTAGATTTCTCTTCTTCCTCAGGAACACTAATTATTCTTAGGCCTATTCATTTAACATAATCCCAAACTTCTTGGAGGCATTATTCATTTTTTAAAATTCTTTTTATCTTTGTCTTTGTCGGTTTGGGTTAATTCTAAAGCCATGTCTTTGAGATCTGAGGTTCTTTCTTTTACTTGTTTGGTTCTATTGCTGAGAATTTCCAGTGCATTTTGCAATTCTCTAAGTGTGTCCTTCATTTCCAGAAGTTGTGATTGTGTTTTATTTAGGCTATCTATTTCACTGGAGATTTTTCCATTCATATCCTGTATCGTTTTTTTTTTTTTTATTTCATTAAGTTGGACTTCATCTTTCTCTGGTGCCTCCTTGATTAGCTTAATAATTGACCTTCTGAATTCTTTTTTTTGGCAATCCAGATATTTCATCTTGGTTTGGATCCATTGCTGGTGAGCTAGTGTGATCTTTTGGGGGTGTTAAAAAGCCTTGTTTTGTCATATTACCAGAATTGTTTTTCTGGTTCTTTCTCATTTGGGTGGACTATGTCAGAGGGAAGATCTGGGACTTGGCTGCTGTTCATATTTTTTGGTCCCATGGGGTGTTCCCTTTATGTGGTGCTCTCCCCTTCCATCTGGGGATGAGGCTTCTTGAGACCTAAACTGCAGTGATTGTTATTTCTCTTCTGGGTCTATCCACCCAGCTGAGCTACTGGGCTCCAGGCTGGTATTGGGATGTGTCTGCACAGAGTCCTGTGATGTGACCCATCTGTAAATCTCTCAGTCATGGATACCAGCACCTGTTCTGGTGGAGGTACCAGGGGAATGAAGTGGACTCTGTGAGGGTCCTTGGTTGTAGTTTTCTTTAGTGTGCTGGTCTTATTCTGGTTGGCCTCCAGCCAGGAGGTGGTGCTTTCAAGAGAGCATCAGCTGCAGTAGTATAGGGAGGATACAAGCTTGCCCTAGGGTCACCTAGATGAGTATTCGAGTTTCTCAGGTGGTGGGTGGGGCCCTAGAGCTCCCAAGAGCTTGTGTCCTTTGCCTTTTGCTACCAGTGTGGGTAGAGAAAGACCATCAGATGGAGGCAAGGTTAGGTGTGTCTGAGTTCAGACTCTCCTTGGGAAGGGATTGCTGTGGCTGCTGGCCGGGATTGGGGTGTGGTTCTCAGGTCAATGGAGTTACATTCCCAGGGGGATTATGGGTGCCTCTGCTGTGTCATATGGGTCATGAGGGAAGTGGGGGAAAGCCAGCAGTTGAAGGCCTCACCCAGATTTCTTGCCACCAGAAAGTTAAGTCTTACTCCCACCATGCACCCCCAACAGCACTGAGCTTATTTTCAGGCAGCTGGGGAGCAGGGCTGAGAACTTTCCCCAGGCTACAAGCCTCCCTTCTGGGAAAGCAAGCAGGGCTTTCAGGTTTCATGCCTCCCTGCCTGCTGCAGCTTCTGTGCTTGTATCTGTGCTCCCTGTTTGACCCCTTCCCTAAGTTCTGTCCAGGAAACCTCACTTTCAGTTGAAATTGTTACAAAATTAAGTTGGAAGTTTCCTGCTTCCTGTGGTCTTTCCTCAATTCCATTGGGAGCCCTCCCCAAACCCCTCTGCTAGATGATGTCAGAAATGTCTTCTCTGGGGACTGAGAGGGCTCTTTCTGCTGCTTCCTGTATCCCTGTATTTTGTTTGACTCTCTAAATTCATTTCAGTTCCAGGTAAGGTCAAATCCTTCATCCGTGATCTGAACCTTCAGGGTCTCCAGTGAAGATGTGTCTTCAAGGGTGGATTTTCCTCTTTTCATGCTTTGGGCACTCACAGGTTTTCGGCTGTCTCACAGAGCCTGCAGCAGCAAGCTGCTTCCTTCGAAGGGTCTATGGATTCTCTCAGCTTTTCGAATATGTTTCTGCATTAGCTCTTGGAGCAAAGCTTCATGATGTGAGTCTCCACGCACTACTCTGTCCATTTGAGTGAGAGCTGTAAGTTAGTCCTGCCTCCTATCTGCCATTTTTCTAATTTTCTCCATGAGTGACATTCTTGACTTGCTCTTGAGATCTTCAGTGAAAGCATTTAGTCTGTTACCATTAAGTCTAATGTTAGTGTAGGGTCCTTTGTAGGTATATGCTTTTTATCAAGTTAAGGGAAATTTCCCCTCTATTTCTATTTTTTGGGGAGTTTTAAAAAATCATGAATAGTCATTTAATTTTATCAAATTTTATGCATAAATTGATATAATCAAGTGATTTTTCTTCTTTAGCTTATTAATATACTGGATTATATCACTTGAGTTTTAAATATTGGATCAGTCTTCTGTATCTAAAAGAAAATCCACTTAGCATAGCTTTAATTATTTTTATATATGCTGAATTCAATTTGCTAATATTTTGTTGTTATTGTGTCTCTATTCATGAGGAATATTGATGTCTAGTTTTACTTTGTGCTGTCTTTGTCTGGTTTTGGTGTCAGGGTAGTATATGCTTCCTAAAATGAGTTGAGCAGTTATATTCCTCTTCTATATACTGCAAGAGATTGTGTACTACTGGTGTTAATTTTTCTTTAAACATTTGTTAGAATTCTCCAGTGAAACCATCTGGGCCTGGAGTAAAGGTGTGTGGCATTGTTACTGTGGTCACTGCTGAGGAGGTAGAGGGAGTATTCACAGCCAAGTTGCCATGATTTTGTCGTTATGGAGACAGACATGCTGGGCTTCAAAATGAGGCTGTTTTTCTCCAGGTATGATGTTGCTGTGGAAACACAAAGCCCAGATCCTCAAAGAACACTCTGTTCTAGTCCCAGCTGCTTTATCTGTCTGCGTTGTGTCTCATTAACAGAAGAGCCTAGTGAGATAGGAGTTGCATCTCTGCTCACTCAAATCTCTAGAGAAGGGCCCTACCCCTGGACTTTTTCCTGGGTGAGTGGGAATCTTTGGCTATTTTAAGGTAAATTTTGCTAATTTGGATGGAAACAAAATCTTCCTGTGCTGTGTCGTTTTTCAAAATGACTTCTGGGAATTACACTTAACGCATGTTCATTTCACTCTAGGACCAAGTCGATCCACCTTAGAATCAGCCTTTCAGCCTTATTTTCAGCACATAGATTCTTTCAACACCAGCCTCTCTGTTCCCAGAAATGGGAATGATTGTATTACCTCATTACTAATGTCTTCTGTGGTCAAGAAGGCAAGATTTCCAATAGGGTATATATGGGCTGTGGCATCCCTCCACGGTAATGGCACTGATGCTGCAGTCTGAGCCCAGGTATTGTCATGGCCCAAGGCTAGCTCCCCAGTGGATCACAGAGTTTCTCAATGGACTATAATGTGGTAGATACAATCTCATGGTTAAGGGCATGGATTTTTGTGTTAGATGGTTTTAGGTTGACTCTGGAGACAGGGAGAGATCCATGGAAAAAGGGTCTCATTATAAAGAGTTATTTACTTTGCCACTTAGAAACAGCAGTGATGGCTGGGTGCGGTGGCTCATGCCTGTAACTCCAGCACTTTGGGAGGCTGAGGTGGGCGGATCATCTGAGGTCAGGAGTTCAAGACTGGCCTGCCCAGCATGGAGAAACCCTGTCTCTACTAAAAAAACCAAATACAACGTTAGCCGGGTGTGGTGGTGCATGCCTGTGATCCCAGCTACTTGGGAGGGTGAGGCAGGAGAATCACTTGAACCTGAGAGGTAGAGGTCGCAGTGAGCCAAGATTGTGCCATTGCACTCCAGCCTGGGCAACAAGAGTGAAACTCAGTAAAAAGAAGGTAAAAAAAAAAAAAAAAAAAAAAAAAAAAAAAGAAGGGACTTTTCTTTATTTTTTTTTCTTTTTTTAAAATTAAAATTTGCCAATGAGTTAAAATTTCTAAAGTCAATTCCCTATATTTTACTACCTGCATCTCTCAGAGGCATCAGTTAGATTAAAGGGTCAAGGTCAACTTTCAGAGAAAAGCAGGATTATTAATCAGGGTGCAATCAGGAAAACATAAATCATTCTAGGTATTTCAAACAGAACAAGATTTAATAGGGGCACAAGGTGCCTACAAATATCATTGAGAGGGCTGAAGGAGCAAAAGTCAAGAGGACAACTACAGCTAGGGTTCATCCAGGGAGCCAGATACTCATACCACTGCTGATTACCACTGGGAAGTCAGGAACCAGTAGGAGACCCCTCCTGGCCTCATAGCTCCTCTGCGGTCCTAAAAGGGTGAATTTCAAGGGAACATGGAAGCTGTATGTGACCCCCTGCCCCTCCAAGTATCTGAAGCCCACATATCTGTTAAAGCTAGCAGAGGAAGAAGAGTACTTTTACCCCTTTTCTGCCTTCTAAGTCTTGTGTGAGCATGCATATCTGATTGTTGTAAAATAAGCCACATCCAGTGCCCGGCTGGCAATTGAGTATGTGACATTAAGTTCCCAAGATTCCAGCTGTGATGGAGAGCAGAGAAGGGAATGGAAGAGTGTAGAGGGCCCATAGATTATTATCTATCTGATTATTTATTTTATGTGCCCAGTCCCCAGTACCCTAGTTCTATTTCTCAGCACTTATAATGGTGAATTGAATTGTGATGTTTGTCAAGTGACTCTTTCTAACTAGTGTGTTATAATCACGATTTTGCCCTGTGTAGCTTTACATATTGAATAGAGAAATTCATGATGATATTTAAAATAGATTGTTTGATTTTGAGTCAACTAGAAGTCAGCATGTATTTAGTGAAAGCTGAGAACCCAAGACGCAGTGATTACAATGCCATTAACTACACGGCATGGCAGAATAACAATAACAGTAGCAATGACAATGATGGCAATAATAATGGTGATGATAATGATAGCGACTGCTTATCTTTACTGTTAGCCCCTGTTCTAAGTGCTTTGCACTTACAAACTCATTTGCTCCTCGCCACAGTCATACAAAGTAGATACCGTTACTATTTTTATTTTATAGATAGATGAAGGCACTTAGGTGTGAAGTGGTTAAATACATTTTTCAATTTCACATGGCTAAGAAGTGGCAGAATCAAGATTTGAATCCCAAACTATCTCTCAACCAACACAAAACACATAGAAATTCTAGCAGTCATAATGTGATTTTTATTCATTTGTTGCCTTATTTTAAAATATATTTTATTGAGTGTCACCAAAGCCTGAGCTCTCCCTGACTCTTCTTTCTGCTTATCATTGGCATTCTGTGATGAAATTAGTGGTTAATATTTACTGAGGGATTTCTATGTGCCAGGCACTATGCTAAAGGATTTGCAGGTAATATATAATGTAATCCTCAAAACTACTTTATGAGTATGAGGGGTTAAATAGTCTATCTAGCATCAGACATTGAGGATGTCACATGGATTCAAACCCTGGAGCTACACTGGCCAATTTGGTAATTAATTTGGTAATTTCTAGCTAAATGTCAAGATTGAGCATGTGGCTAGTGTGAAATGCGGCCAGTCTAAATTGTAATGTGCTGTAAGTATAACATACATACTGAATTTCAGACTTCATGCTGTAGAGAATTTGGGAGATGGAGTAGTGACACTAGTGTAAAGACTTAAAACTCATTTCCAGCCTCAGTCTCTTCCTGGGAGCTCATATAGTTGTTACTGAAGCATGTTGGCTACCGGGATTGGAGAAAATATTATTAAGTGCAAAGAACTTGAGTTGGGGGTAAGGTGGGCTGGGGTGTTGGGACTTTGAAAAGATACGATAAACTTGCATTTTTAGAAATGCCAGTGATATTTTGGGGTCAGTGAGCAGATCATTCTTGCTGAAAGGATGTATTACAGTCAGGGTTTATTTATTACAAATCATCCACCCTGGCTTAAGCTAAAAGGGGGAAATTATGGGATAAGTGCAAGGTTATTTCCTGCCAAACAAGCAGATAGTACAGTGGGATTCCAGGTGGGACTGGAACCAAGACTTTGAAACATGCCAGCAACAAAGGAAGCCACTCTCTGTTTTCCTGGAGTTGCCAAGTCTAGCAACTCACTTTCCCTCTCTGATTTATTGTTCTCTCTCTATGTTGGCCAGCTTATTTCGCTTCTCTAAGCACATGATGAAAATTGGCCACACAGTACATACTAAGCTAACTATAATTGCTAGGTCCCCATTCAAAATTCTCTGGAGGCAGATCCTGATTGGTGGATTTTGGTCAAATATTCTTTCTTGGTCCAATTAAGGAGTCAGAATATGCAAATTAAATAATATGACTGCTATAGAAATAACTGCCTCTAATTTTTTATCTACTCTTGTATCATACATAGATAACTTGCTCAATTCTCTCCAAATAATTAAAAAATATTTTTGCAACTCCATAATTATGCCTCAGCTCTTAACCTAATAAAGCGATACAGTTTGAGATTTTATTTAAGAATGTCCCTGATTCAGGTGTTCTGAGAAGCCCTCTTGGCTTTGGTAGATGTATGTATCTTTTATTTTTCCCATCTTTTATGTATAAAATCAACTGCACTGTGACATCGTGGATAAATCTGGAGGACATTATGTTAAAGACAAATACTACATGATCTCTGGAATCTAAAAAAACTTGAACTTATAGAAACAGAGGGTAGAGTGGTGGCTACCAGTGCATGGGAGTTGGGAGATAAGGAAAATGTTGGTCAAAGAATACAAAATTTCAGTCAGATAGTATGAATAAGTTCAAGAGATCTATTGTACATTATGGTGGCTATAGTTAATAACAATTTATTGTATACTTGGAAACTGCAAGGAGAGATTTTAAGTGTTCTTACCACAAACAATGATGTATGTGAGGTAATGCATGTGTTAGATTTAGCCATTCCACAATGTATACATATATCAGAACATCATGTTGTACACCATAAATATAGACAGTTTTTTTCAATTAAAAATCAGTGGAATTGACAGCTTTGTTCTCTCTCTCTCTATTCCCCCCAAGACACCTACATTCTGCTCACATATGTAGGTAGTTTTACAACATTTTGTCAGTTTGTTTTTAGGTAGAGTTGGACTATGAGGTTCTGTAAGGCAAGGACTTCATCTTACTTGTCTATGTGTGCATAATATACCTTCCATAAATGTGCTGAATGAAGGAATGAACAAATAAATGGCACTATATTTTCCATACAAAAAAAGAAAGGTTTTACATTTTATAATCACTTGTTCAGTCATTTTTTCCCTAATCTACCAGTATTGACTTTTAAATAACTTGTGCTTTGTACTGTCTTTCTTAGATGGGGAAAATATTCGTGTAAGATGATTCTCAAATACTCAAAACTCATTCATGTAAGTGATGAGACTTGTCAGTTGCATTGTGCCTTTGCTCTGGAAGGGCTTTTCTCAGTAGGGATCAAACCCTACTGAAATGCTCTACAAATGGCTTCTCTGAAGGGAGCCTCTAACCCAGAGAAGATTGATTCAGTCCCCTGTAGATCTCTGTCTTTGGATAGATTTCTGAACGTTTTATGCAACTGTTGGAAAACTGATGGCTTTGTGCAACCCTTTCTCACTATTTGTACCTGGCTAGTCTAAGCTTTCTTCTTAGCCATGTTCCTGGGCATGATTATTGCCCAGAAAATCTCAAGATGAAGTGGCCAATTGAAAGTCTGCTGCTATAGGTTTACCTACAGAAGTGGATATGTTTGGCTTACTTAGCTGTCTACAGCATCAGATTTCCTGGACGGTAGCCAAATCTCTGCTTCACATTATGCTATGGAACTGAAACTCAAGAGTAAAATTACACCGCTGCCAATTTTGGGGCCTTGAAACCTTGACGGTAATGATTAAAAACTGTTAACAGTCCAAATTCTTCAGCAGCTTAATGCTATAAATATTAAGTCAAACATTCAAAGGTTTTTAATATAATTTATCTTCTGTGCTATCTTTGGTATTAGAGAAAGAGTTTAACTGATTCATATATTATATGTAAATAAACCACATTGAAATTGCTATATTATCACTTCAATGAAAAATTGGCTACTTTTATCCTCAAACTAAGAAAATTTCCATCTTTTTTTTTTTTTGAGATGGAGTTTTGCTCTTATTGCCCAGGCTAGAGTGCAGTGTCAGTCTCGGCTCACTGCAACCGCCACATTCTGGTTTCAAACGATTCTCCTGCCTCAGCCTCCCAAGTAGCTGGGATTACAGGTGCCCACCACCATGCCCAGCTAATTTTTTATTTTTAGTAGAGGCGGGGTTTCACCGTGTTGGTCAGGCTGGTCTCGAACTGCTGACCTCGTGATCCACCTGCCTCGGCCTCCCAAAGTGCTGGGATTACGGGCATGAGCCACTGCACCTAGCCTGAAAATTTCCATCTTGACTGCAGAGAGGGCACCAAGTCATTCATGAAGGATTCACTCACATGACCAAATACCTCCCACTAGACCAAAATACCTCCCACTAGACCCCACTTTCAACACAGCAGGTCACATTTCAGCATGAGAGTTGGAGGGGACAAACATCCAAATTATATTAATGGGTAAAGTCACAGTGTTCCCAAGTTATTGCTAAGTATTCTGGGACAGCCTCCTGTGTCCTCAGGAGCAGGAAGGGGCCCACCTTCCACCCTGGCTTCCTGACATGTCTCAGCGCTGGGTCTTTTCCATGTCTCAAGGTTCTACTCTCTCCATAGTAGGGCTCTGTCTTTGGCATAGGATACTTGTTGAGGCTTTGCATTGAATTTTCTTTGCAGCTCTGCTACTTTTACAGTTAAATCCTGTACTTGTTTTTCAGCACAGACTGCAACATTTAAGGTTTTTATAAACTTTACAAGGGAAACATTCTAACTTTCACAGTATGCCTTGAATTTCTAGTTAGCTAAACTGAGATCAATATTTCTTTTGTCAAAGTTTATAAATCTATTAAGTAAAACTAGACAACTTCATAACCATTATAATTATCATGGGCCCCCATGTTGTTCAAGTGTCACTGGAGCACATATGCCCCTAATTTGCCTTCCATTTGCTCCTTACATCAGTCCACCATAGAACATCTTAATAAGTGTGATGCTATGCATGCCAGGGGTCTTTACCTCCCGATTTACCAACAGCCATGTGATCCTTATCTCTATCTGACCATGAGAGATCTAGTCCCAGAATCTCATCCTGAGGAGCTGTTTGTAGGGACACTTTCAATAACAACTCTCTTGACCTAGCTTCTCCCAGAAAACAGTACCTGAGGGCTTGTAATCAGGATGTTTAAATTAGAAAGCTTAAAAGTGGGACAGAGAGGAAGCTAATCCAAGGGTATGTTATGGTTTCCAGTGTGGAACATGGAGCCTTGATCCTTCCAGGAAACTATTGAGGAGCTATGTAAAATACACCTCAGAATTGATTACTTCTTGTCTCCCATTGGTCAAGGTTTACTCCCTGGTGTTAATTTTCTTCCATTTCTTATTATTTGTGTGACCAGATTGACTTGTCTGCAAATACCTCACATGGTCAGGCAGTGGCAGAGAAGCCCAGGGGCTGAAGGTAAGCAGTATCTTTGGGGGAGTTAACATTAAGTGCTGTCAGGCTACATCTGAGTACAGTTGATTGTGTCAGTAATGACCGGAGTAAAAAGGTGGACTTACTGGAGGTGAACTGGGGCAGAAGAGGTGTCAGATGCAGATATGATCTTGTTCTGTGGCTCTAATACATCAATGACATGAGTCAAACAGAAGAATGCTTCCTAAAGACTGAGTTGGTGAGCATAAGTCACACCACATATGGGACATTAATGACCCAGTCTTGGTTTGGGTGCTCCAGTTCCTCCTTAGTTCCTTCTCATCAATCATTCACAAATCTTGGTGTATTGACTCAAGTTCACATTATTACACAAATGTCTTGGTGCTTTATTTAAACTAATGCCTAATGACATTCCTGTGGCTAGCACTCAATGTAGATATGTGGATATGGATCTATGTTTGGTGTAATACTCATGGGGTTGCTGATATTTTTCAGGACTGTGGGGATATAAAAGATGTTTCTCTATGGGCCAGGGAAGGTAGAAATGAGCTTAATTGAACTCTAATTGAGAAAAGAGTCCAACGCAAAGATATATGGCTTTAATAATGAAGATAAATTTAATCAGATTTTCTTGGGACTATATCACATTTCCCACTGTATGATATTCTTGGCCAGGGAAACAGGAGGAGATAGAAGAGGGAGAGTGTGTGTTGTTTGGAGATGCTCCACAGATGATTCTGGAACACCACCACTCCCTTTTCTTATAAGAATACTGAAGGGAGTAAAATTGCCCAGTGGTTAGCTGGAGTTTCATGGTGTTAGCTTCTTTCTTACCATGCCCATCAGGTTCTTGCAGCAATCCAAGGCTGAGAGAGGCAGCGTGGAATGAAGGGAGCCGTGGAAAAAGCTTCTGCAATGCAGTGATAGGATCCGATTAAGGAACAGGCGGAATATTTGCACAGATTTCTGTGTTATGTCAATTTTTGGAAACCCACAACCTCCCTGTTGGCCTCTTAGTCACATGCACTAAAAACATCCTCTCCTCCCACCACTAAAGGGCCTGAAACTGACTATGCTTTCCTCAACCTGAATCTTGAGGCTGGCAACAGGCCATTTTCTACACTGCAGATCATCTGCATGCATTGGGAGTCATGCTTGCCACCTATCCAGCCTGGGTGGCCTCCTGGGATGCTTCCCTTGGCAGGAGTATCTTACAGCTGGGCTGATTATTAGTGAGTTTCTGAATTATTTATGTCAATGCTCTCTTTCATTAGTGTGAATTGTCATGAATTGGTTGTAATCAAAGTGATTTAGGTTTGGGAAATAAAAGAGTGAGGTACAGTTTTTAGTTTAATGTTATAATTTACTGGGTTTTGTCATTGTGCTTAAACCCAACAATAACACTGTTAGGAGACACAGTTTGGTGTGTTAGAAAGGACCCTGGACTTGCAACCAGGAGATCTGGGTTCCTGATTCTGTTCTCCCACCCTAGGCTTGGTCTTACAGTACCTTAGTGATGACCTTGTCTAATGTCTTGATACTTCAGTTGAGCAGAGGCCAGGAGCTTAGTGGTAGAACTAGAAGTAGAAGTCAGGTGGCTGAATTTCCTCTTTGCTCTAATCTATATGATCTTATTGACCTGTTGTTTATTTATTTAACTTTTTGAGGTTTCAGATTTATCATCTTTTAAAATATTTACAGCTATGGACTGAGTTATGTCCTTCCTGCAAATTCATATGTTGAAGCTCTAACTTCCAATGTGACTGTGACTGTATTTGGAAATAGGACCTGTAGGAGGTACTTAAAGTTAAATGAAATCATATGCATAGGGCCATAATCCATCAGAACTGTGGCCTTATAAGGAAAAAAAGAGAAAAGGATCTATTTTGCTCTGTCACATGAGGACACAGAGAGAAGGCAGCCATCTGCAAGCCAGGAAGTGAGCCCTCCCCAGAAGCTGAGCATGCCGGCACATTGATCTTGGACTTCCACACTCCAGAACTGTGAAGAATACATTACTGTTGTTAAAGCCACCTAATCTGTGGTGTTTTGTTATGGCAGCCCACACAGGCTAAACAGGGTCCTAGAATAGAGCATAGACCATCAGAAGTAGAAGGTAATTTGTCTTAGTTTGAGTTCTTCCAAAAGCAGACCCTGAGACAGGGATTAGAATGAAAACAGTTTGTTTGGCAGGTGATTCCCAGGAGCAATGTTGAGGCATGTATGGGGAAGTAAGAAAAAGAAGGAGGAAGATAGGAAAGCCAATAGTAGGTTATCAATATGGGCAACTGGAGCTCAGTATCACTGAAAACCCTTTGAAAGACTGTGTGGAATGTGTCTCAGAATTTTCCCATTGAAGGCCAAGGAAACTGTGATACTAATACGCCAACTCACTGCCCAGTGAAGGTACTAAATTCTTGGCACTTCTGGGCTGTCTGGCACACACCAGCCTAGTAGGCATGTTTTCATGCCATTAGGCAGAATTGTGCAGCAGGGCATGCATGGGAACTGTCTCAAGTGACCTCTGGGGTGGACAGAAGGGACATGAACACATATAGACAATGTCTACCATAGCAGTAATCTTACACTTTAAGGTGATATGGTTTGGCTCTGTGTCCCAACCCAAATCTCATGTTGTAGCTCCTATAATTCCCACGTGTTGTGGAATGTGGGATGGACCTTGTGAGAGATAATTGAATCATGGGGGTGGGTCTTCTCCATGCTGTTCTTGTGATAGTGAATAAATCTCACGAGATCTGATGGTTTTAAAAACAAGAGTTTCCCTGCGAAAGCTCTCTCTCTTTCCTGCTGCTATCACTGTAAAACGTGACTTGTTCCTCCTTGCCTTCCACCATGATTGTGAGGCCTCCCCAGCCACGTGGAACTGTAAGTCCATTAAACCTCTTTCTTTTGTAAATTGCCCAGTCTTGGGCATGTCTTTGTCAGCAGTGTGAAAGTCGACTAATACAGAGGTGAACACCAGACATTTGGAGGTCTCATTAAAATACAGGTTCTGATTTGTTAGGTCTGGAGTGGGACCCAAGATTCTGCATTTCTGACAAGCTCCCAGTGATGCCAGTATAGCTCATCCATGGACCAGACCTTGAATAGCAAGGAATTACATACTCTCTCATGAATTCAGCTCAGCTCAACAATATTTGTTGAACATCAGCTGCGCTGCATACTGGGGATATGCTGCGCTTGACATAGGGAATAGTGAGTCGGGAACACAGGGGTCAGGTGTTACATTCACCTTAGGAGTTTATCTTGTTTTGATTGTCCATGATTAAATTGCGTATAACAAATGTATTTATTTATTTTTTCTTAAGAAACAGAGGAAGGCAGGATTCCTGAATTGTTTCTGTTTCTTAGACAGAATTTCAGCCTGTTAAAATGGTAGAAACTGTCAACACAAATCGTCTTCTAGATATGTGACCCAATCTTAGTAGCAGCCTCTCTGGGACCATGACAGGATTCATAAAGCCCTTGCTTACTTAAACATTTTAAAATAAAGAAAAAACTAAAGTTGTAATAAAAATAGCAACATTTTTGTAGTACTTCATCCCTTACAAAGTGCTTTCCACCACATTATCTCATTAAGTCCTTTGCAGGCCTGAGAGAAATCATCTAAAAATGGCATTTTAAAATAAATGTGTTGCACATAAAGGCAGGCACATTACACAGCTGTGTACATGATATTCTAGATCTAACGATGATGAAGAATGACTATGAAGAAGGCTGCCTATAAACATATACTGTGTCCTACCACACTTGAATAAACTCTACATTAGCTTGAAAAAATCAATTCAGACTCACTGTGGCTTCTCATTTTGAAATTTTCCAGGTCAAAGTTGAAATGTTTCTACAAGGGTCTTACAAACACCTTTGCTTTCTGTGCACATCTTCGTTTGTCCACCTGGCTTTTTAGTCTGTTGGAAGTCTTTGGGCCATCTATAAGCCCACTCTTAGGCCAAGTGCCATGAATATGGCTCATGCACAATGGGTATGCTACACAGCTGTCATCCTCCTTTGCTGGACAGCCAATAGGTTTACAGTCAAATGAGAAAATATAAATGAGATGGTGAAGACTCTAGACATTGTAAAATGACCTGCTACAATGACCTTTGTAAAGATTTAGCTGTATGTTCCCATGAACTCTAATCATATCTATCAGATGCTATCAATTATGTTATGCCTAATTTACAGTTATACCTAAATAAAAGTGTAGATTAAAAATAATATTAATGATTTTATTTATAATAATTTCAATAACCTTGAAAATTGAATAAAAGGGAAACAGATGGATGTTATTCATAAATATTTTATCAGGGAGGATGCTCTTTGCTCTAAGAAATGGAATATTTACTAGAGCCTGAAAACAAGAATTCATTATTTATGCAACATAAATCTGGAAATAAGTAGTTCTCAGGTTTGCTGATTCAGCAATGCAGTTGATGTCTGGGGTTTGGGTCAGCTTCTCTGTGATCCTTTCAGCTTTCATCTCATGTTTACAAAATGTTTGTCATAGCTACAAGTATCACGTCCTCACACAAGTGAATTCAAAGAGGAAAGAGGATGTTTCCTTTACAATTTTTCTTTTAATCATGGAGAAAAACCTTTCTGAAAAGTTCCTAGTAAGTCACCTTTAGGACCTTTTGGTTAGACGTGAGGGATATGCCCACCTCCACACCAATCACTGGTAGAGGAAATGGGATTAACATGATTGTCTTGCATCCTTGAATGCTGGGTTAGGGACAAAACTTCCTTGAGTACATTACTTCCTCAAATACAAACAAAGTAAGGGTTGTTAGTAAGGAACAAAAGGGAAATAGCTTTTGGGTAAGCCAGCAATATTTTCTGATGCACATATTTTCTATTGTTTCTTCAAAGGTTGTTCTGTTGCCTTCTGTGATGGCTAATTCTATGTGTTAACTTGACTAAGCCAGAGGATGTTCCGATGGCTGGCAAAACATTACTTCTGGGTGAGTCTGAGAGTGTTTCCAGAAGAGATTAGTGTTTGAATCAGTAGACTGAGTAAAGACAATCACCCTCACCGATGTGGACTATGGACAGGCATCATCCAATCCGTTGAGGGCCTGCACAGAACAAGAAGGCAGAGAAAGGGAGAATTCACTGTCTCTGGTTGAGTTGAAACATCCATTTTCTCCTTCCCTTGGACATCAGTGCCCCTGGTTCTTGGGGTACTTCAGACTTGTACCATTGCCCCTCTCATTGTCAAGCCTTGGAATTTAGACTAAGAGAAACCTCTGGCTTTCCTGGTTCTCCAGCTTCCATGATGACAGATAGTGGTACTTTTTAGCCTCCATAACCATGTGAGCCAATTCCTATAATAAATCTCTTTTTGCATATGTCTTTGTATCTTTTTCTTTCTGTTTCTCTAGAGAACCCAAATAATACACCTTTCTAATAAAGTGGTGACAAATCCAGGGATTAGAATCAAAGACTAAGATTGAAAAGCTTACCTCTTACTGAGTTCTAGAGAAGTGTAAAAATATTTTGTGGGATAAGCTGGACTTCTTGCTGGTTTGAGTTCCTTATAAAATGGAAAACCTCCTGTCCAGAGCTCAGCTGTGGTATGTGTCCCCACCATATTGCTGCATGCCTGGAGTCTTTAGAGGGCTGGAAGAAGAAATGGCATGAGAGTAAAAGTTACTATGAGGAGTTTTTTGGTGAAAATTTCAGGAAAATTTGGGAAGTAATATGAAGGAAAAAAGAATTTAAACTAGTGCCACCGCGAGTAGGTATCTACCTCCTTCACATATTAAAAAACACAGCTTAGAATGTGAGTTAACCTAGAACTGATGTCTGTTTGATACCCTGTGTCTCCTTTTACCATTTTTCTGGGAGTTGCAGCTTTAGTAGGGCCATATTCTCATCATTGATCTTAAAGGGTAGACACAGTATTCCCACTCTACCTTCCATTCCCAAATAAAAAGGCAATCTAGGTCTACCTGTGGGAAGGCACGTTCAGAGCTGGCAGGCAGGAACGTTTAAGTCTGCTGAAGTTGCACCCACAGCCACCCCTTCCTCCAGGTGCTCTGTCCTAAGGAGATGGGAGTTTTATCTATAAGCCCCTGACTGGGCTGCTGCCTTTCTTTCAGAGATGCCCTGCCCAGAGAGGGCCAATGTAGAGAGGCAGTCTGGCTACCGCAGCTTTGCCAAACGGTGGTGTGTTCCGCCCAGTTCGAACTTCCTGGCTTTGTTTACACTGTGAGGGGAAAACTGCCTACCCAAGCCTCAGTAATGGTGGACACCCCTCCCCCCACCAAGTTGTGGGGGATGAATGTAAAGGGTGTTGGAACCTCAATAATCAAGGTCGTCTCAAGTCTCAAGATGGCTGCTCAAACTTCAGCCATCTCATCCACATTCCAGCATTCAGGTAGGGAAAAAAGAGACTAAGAAGAGGCCAAGCGGGAGTGTTAGCTGGTTTCTTAAGAGCCATTTTCGGTAACTGCCTTATGACATTAATCAGACTTTCAGGTTGCCCACATGGCTATAGGGGAGTCTAGGCATTGTAGCCTTTATTTTGAGTGGCCATGTACTTAACTAGCAATCCTACTGCTGTGAAATAAAAGGAGATTAGTTGGTGGCTGTCAATATGGTCGAATAGGAACAGCTCCAGTCTGCAGCTCCCAGGGTGATCAATGTAGAAGGCCAGTGATTTCTGCATTTCCCACTGAGGTACCTGGCTCATCTCACTGGGACTGGTTAGACAGTGGGTTCAGCCCAGGGAGGGCGAGCCAAAGCAGGGTGGGGTGTCGCCTCACCCAGGAAGTGCAAGGGGTCAGGGAAATCCCTCCCATGGCTAAGGGAAGCCGTGAGGGACTGTGCCATGAGGAATTGTGCACTCTGGCCCAGGTACTACCTTTTCCCAAGATCTTTGCAACCTGAAGACCAGGAGATTCTATCAGATACCTACGCCACCAGAGCCGTGGGTTTCAAGTACAAAACTGGGCGGCCATTTGGGCAGATACTGAGCTAACTGCAGGAGGCTTTTTTTTTCATAACCCAGTGGCACCTGGAACACCAGTGAGATAGAACCGTTCACTCCTCTGGAAAGCGGGCTGAAGCCAGGGAGCCAAGTGGTCTAGCTCAGCGGATCCCACTCCCATGGAGCCCAGCAAGCTGACATCCATTGACTTGAAATTCTTGCTGCCAGCACAGCAATCTGAAATCGACCAGGGCTCCATGAGTTTGGTGAGGGGAGGGGTGTCCACCATTACTGAGGCTTGGGTAGGCAGTTTTCCCCTCACAGTGTAAACAAAGCCAGGGGAAGTTTGAACTGGGAGGAACACACCACAGTTTGGCAAGGCCATGGTAGCCAGACTGCCTCTCTAGATTGGCCCTCTCTGGACAGGGCATCTCTGAAAGAAAGGCAGCAGCCCAGTCAGGGGCTTATAGATAAAACTCCCATCTCCTTAGGACAGAGCACCTGGAGGAAGGGGTGGCTGTGGGTGCAGCTTTAGCAGACTTAAATGTTGCTGCCTGCTAGCTCTGAAGAGAGCAACAGATCTCCCAGTAAAGTGCTTGAGCTGTGCTAAGGGACAGACTGCCCCCTTGAGTGGGTCCCTGACCCCCACACTGCCTGAATGGGAGATACCTCCCAGCAGGGATTGACAAACACCTTATACAGGAGAGCTTTGGCTAGCATCTGGAGTGGGTGCCTCGCTGGGATAAAACATCCAGAGGAAGGAACAGGCAGCAATATTTGCTGTTCTGCAGCCTCTGCTGGTGACATCAGGCAAACAGGGACTGGAGTGGACCTCCAGCAAACTCCAGCAGACCTGCAGCAAAGGGGCTTCACTGTTAGAAGGAAAATTAACAAATAGAAAGGAATAGCATCAACATCAACAAAAAGAACATTCACACAAAACTCCATCCGAAGGTCACCACCATCAAAGACCAAAGGTAAATAAATAAATGAAGAAGAGGAAAAATAAATGCAAGAAGACTGAAAATTCCAAAAACCAGAACACCTCTTCTCCTCCAAAGGATCACAACTCCTTGCCAGCAAGGGAATAAAATTGGACAGAGAATGAATTTGACAAATTGACAGAAGTAGGCTTCAGAAAGTGGGTAATAACAAACTCCTCCAAGCTAATGGAGCATATTCTAACCCAATGCAAGGAGGCTAAGAACCTTGAAAAAAGGTTAGAGGAATTGCTAACTAGAATAGCTGGTTTAGAGAAGAGGATAAATGACCTTATGGAGCTGAAAAACACAGCACGAGAACTTTGTGAGGCATACGTAAGTATCAATAGCCAAATCGATCAAGCAGAAGAAAGGATGTTGGAGATTGAAAGTCAACTTAATGAATTAAAATGTGAAGACAAAATTAAAGAAAGAAGAATGAAAAGGAGCAAACAAAGCCTCCAAGAAATATGGGACTATGTGGAAAGACCAAACCTACGTTTGACTGGTGTACCTGAAAGTGATGGGAAGAATGGAATCAAGTGGAAAACACTCTTCAGGATATTATCCAGGAGAACTTCCCCAACCTAGCAAGACAGGCCGACATTCGAATTCAGGAAATACAGAGAACACCTCAAAGATACTTCTCTAGAAGAGCAACCTCAAGACACATAATCATCAGATTCACCAAGGCTGAAGTGAAGGGCGGCCAGAGAGAAAGGTTGGGTTACCCACAAAGGGAAGCCCAACAGACTAGCAGCAGATCTCTCTGCATAAACCCTGCAAGCCACAAGAGAGTGAGGGCTAGTATTCAACAATCTTAAAGAAAATATTTTTCAACCCAGAATTTCCTATCCAGCGAAATTGAACTTCCTAAGCTCAGGAGAAATAAAGTCCTTTAAAGACAAGCAAATGCTGAGGGATTTTGTCACCATCAGGTCTGCTTTACAAGAGCTCCTGGAGGAAGCACTAAATATGGAAAGGAAAAACTGGTACCAGCCACTGCAAAAGCATACCAAATTGTAAAGACCATTGACACTATGAAGAAACTGCATCAACTAACAGGCAAAATAATGCGCTATCATCATAACGACAGGATCAAATTCACACATAGCAATATTAACCTTAAATGTAAATGAGCTAAATACCCCAGCTGAAAGACACAGACTGGCAAATTGGATAGAGCCAAGACCCATTGGTATCTGTATTCAGGAGATCCATCTCATGTGCAAAGATACACATAGGCTCAAAATAAAGGGATGGAGGAAGATTAACCAAGCAAAAGGAAAGGAAAAAAAAAAGCAAGGGTTGCAATTCTAATCTCTGATAAAATAGTCTTTATTTATTTATTTTTTTGAGCCGGAGTCTCGCTCTGTCACCCAGGCTGGAGTGCAGTGGCCAGATCTCAGCTCACTGCAAGCTCCGTCTCCCGGGTTCACGCCATTCTCCTGCCTCAGCCTCCCCAGTAGCTGGGACCACAGGCGCCCACAACCTCACCTGGCTAGTTTTTTGTATTTTTTAGTAGAGACAGGGTTTCATCGGGTTAGCCAGGATGGTCTCGATCTCCTGACCTCGTGATCCGCCCGTCTCAGCCTCCCAAAGTGCTAGCATCATCCTGATACCAAAACCTGGCAGAGACACAACAAAAAAGGAAACTTTGGGCCAATATCCCTGCTGAACATTGATACGAAAATCCTCAGTAAAAAACTGGTGAACCGAATCCAGCAGCACATCAAAAAGCTTATCCACCATGATCAAGTTGGCTTCATCCTTGGGATGCAAGGCTGGTTCAACATATGCAAATCAGTAAACGTAATCCATCACATAAACAGAACCAGTGACAAAAACCACATGATTATCTCATAGATGCAGAAAAGGCCTTCAATAAAATTCAACACCCCTCCATGCTAAAAACTCTCAATAAACTAGATATCTATGGAACATATCTAAAAATAATAAGAGCTATTTATGACAAACCCACAGCCAATATCATACTGAATGGGCAAAAACTGGAAGCACTCCCTTTGAAAACTGGCACAAGGCAAGGATGCCTTCTGTCACCACTTCTATTCAACATAGTATTGGAAGTTCTGGCCAGGGCAATCAGACAAGAGAAAGAAATAAAGAGTATCCAAACAGGAAGAG
>NW_016806447.1:5172518-5194681 GCF_001698545.2 Rhinopithecus bieti
GAATGGAAGGTAGTTGAGAAATATTTTTAAATTTAAATATTTAAATTTTAAATATTTTAAAATAATTTAAATTGGCACTATATTGTGTTCTCAATTTTCAGTGTTAGAGGGGCTGGTGGGGTGGAAAGGAAGAAAGTGGGCTTCAGGATCTGGAATGCCTGATTGAAAGTCTTGGTTGAATGACTTATAGATGTCTAATGTCAGGTAAGGAAATAATTTTTCCTAAGCCAGAGTTTCCAGATCTGTACAATGAGAATGAAAGCATTTACTTTGTAAGGTTGTTTTGAGAATTAGATAAGAGCCTGGTCCTTAGGTATTGTACTCAATTCCTGATTATTATCATCATCATCCTGCTATAGACTTGTAATGATTAAGGAAAAATTCTATGTTGCCCTATCCCAGAACCACAAGACCCCCTAACTGATTACATACTTGTTAGGGGTTCTTGAAAGGAGATTTGCCATAGAAAGCAAGAAATGTTATTACTGGTGACATAAATTGAGGCCATATTATTTATAACCCTGTAATTGAGATAATATTTGGCATGTTGACATGGACAACATTCCTCCAACATCCATATAAAAGTCTCCAGATGAAAACTTAGACATAAAGTACAAGCACTCATTGATGTTCTTAATAGTTATAGTGACATGTAGCGTAATAATAAAAATGATGAAAGAGGCAATTCGATTGAAATGTGGGCTGAAGCATACCTATTATATTGAATCCATAGTTAAAACAGTCTGGGATTTTCATAGTTCTCTAAGGAGGAATAGTTAAATTCCAGATTTTGTCTTTATTGGTAGCAATATAGAAGTTATGCATATCACAGACCAAAAGCAATCAGTGACACAGCTGTCAGAACTTCAAGGTCAGAATAAAAAAGGAGATGCTATAATTTTAAGGAAAATTGGGGAAGCTTATGTAAAGACTTGGTTAAAAAATGACTTGTGGACTCTTCAAAGCATAGAAGTAACTTTTTTGATTATGCAACATGTAAAGTCTCCATGAAGCTTTTGGTATACTTTGAGGCTAACATCTAACATATATAGGGCTTTTCAGTTTACAGAATGATTTGACATTATCTTAACTCATTTTATTGTTGTTATTAGTTTTCTATTGCTGCATCACAAACTACTACAAACTCAATGGTTTAAAATAACACATTATTTTCTCACAGTTTCTGTGGGTCGGGCATCTGAAAACAACTGGGCCCTCTGCTTAGGGTCTCACAAGCTGTAATTAAGGTGTCAGCTAGGCTGCATTACCATATGGTCGGCCAACTGGGAAAGGACTTTCATTCAAGCTCATTCAGTTTATCGGTAGAATTAATTTCCTTGTGGTTGGAGGGCTGAGAGCCCTGGTTTGTTGAGCCTTCAGTTACTAAGCCTTTAGCTTTCTGGCTAGCATGACTTCCTGGAGGTGGCCATCAGTTTCTGGAGACCTCTTAATAGTACCTTGGCATGTGGGCTTTCTCAATGTGGCTTTTGACTTCATCAAGCCAGCAAAGAGTCTTCAGAGAAAGTCTACTAGCAAGATGCAATCTTTATAAGTAATTATGGGAGTAACCTCCTGTAACTTTCACCATATTCTGTTGGTTAGAAGAAAGTTACAAGTTCTGCTCACACTCAACGGGAGGAGATTAAACAAAAGCATAGACACCAGGAGGCCAGGATCATAAAGGTCCACCAATGAGTCTGTCTGCCACAATTATTCACACAGTCTTTTGAGATAGGCTGGGTAGATGTTCTTACTTCTGTTGTGCAGATGAAGACACTGATATTCAATTGGAAAGGTTAAATAAACAGATGCTCAAGATGACACAGTTAATAGGAGATAAGATTAGGCTCAACTCCTAGTTCCATGAACCAAATGTGAGTGTCTAACTATCTTATATATATCTTTGTATATAGCCATCAATTTATTCACTCATTCAACCATACTAAACCAATGTTCTTTTCACTACGTCAAGATACTTCTTGAAACAGAATTCACTGTAGTGATGTCAGCAAGATGATTGACTAGAGATGCCTGGCACTCATCCCTCTGCCACAGGAAAGGACCAAGGCAATGAATAAACAGCTAAGATTGATTGGTGTGTTGAAGGCAGAGCATTGGAGGGCAGTGGGAGAATGGAGACATACCTGTGGTAATTGGAAGTCCTGAAGGACAACAAGGAGGCACCCAACCTCTGCAACCTTGTCTTCCCTGCTTGGACCAGATCTGCCTGGAGTCAGTGGGGACTTCCTGTTGTGGGAAAAATAAGATCTCCACCTGTCCCCATTGCCATTGCAAACACTACAGTGCCTACAACAGGAGAATCTCACAGTTCCTGAAAGCCCTGAGCCCAGAGTGAAGAGCTGCCAGGAATTCACACAGCTGCATTGTCCTCGATTAGGAGCACAAGATTTGCGCTCCTCACCCCTACCCATCCACCATGAACCAAGTTGTGGCAGTATTGTACCATATAGAGACCAGAGCTACCTCTGCTCTGGGATGCCTTGCTGTGGAGATCAGTAGCCATTATAGCCTACCAGCACTGGGATTCCATCTTCACTTCACCAAGTCTACATGGGTGGTTGAATGCCACAACTCCAGTTGTGCAGAGCTTGGGCCCAGGATCAGCTGACTCTGGTTCTGCACGTCAGGGAAGCAAACTCTTGTTGCCCTAATTTCCAGCTGGAGGAACAGTCTAGCAGTCCCAGTCAGGGTGAATACCCCAGTGAGCTGGCCAAACTGTTGCATGCCTTCCCCCAAGTGGGAGAGGCCCCTGAGCTGACATACTCCTTAGCTGGTGGAACAACTATGTGCCTGAGCTCAAGACCTAAGAAACATCCCTCTTTTATCCCATCCTCCACAGATAAGCTTCTGGCCTGCCCAATAGCCCTGTGCCAGCAATCAGGGCCTGAGAAACAGATCCGCAGGCTGGCCCTCACAGACGCGCCTGCAGGCTGACCAAGCATACTTGTGCCTGGATCCTAAGCCTAAAAAATACCCCTTCATCTGCTGCTCAGATGAACACACTGATGTTCAGTTGGAGAGGTTAAATAAACTGATGCCTAGTAGACATGCCCCTAGGCCAGCCAATCATCCTTATGCCTACATACTAGGCCTGAGAAAATGCCCTGTGAGCGGCCCTTAGCAGACATACATAAAGGCTAGCCAAGATGCTGTGCAACTATATCCCAGGCCTGAGAAACATCTCTGTGGCTTGCCCCTGGCAAACAGGCCCCCAAGGTTGGCTGTGTAGCTGGGTGCTCATGTCCCTGGCCTGTGAATAGTCTCATGGCCCTAACTCCAGCCCTAACTCCAACCCACCATGGGCACGCATGTGTCCTTGAACTGAGAAACGACCTGGCAAACCAATCGCTGGCAAGTTTGCACACTGCTGCCACAGACTTTCTAAGCCTAGGCCACTAAGATACTTGCAAATGTCACTAGTATGGATTACAGCTGAAGAAACTACACAGTAACTATACTATTGCATTTGCCTAGAACTAAAACCAATGTACCCCACCGAACCAACACCCCAAGACCTATTTATATGAATGAGTCTTTTCCTATGGAACATACTCTATAAAATTGTCAGAAGTGACTTTTCTAGCAGATGCATAGAAATCAACATCAGGACACATCAAAAGTGAAAAGCAAGTAAGGAATGCAATAATTCTCTAGTAACAGACCCCAATCATAAAGAAGTATACAAAGTTCCAGGAAAAAAATTAAAAATAACAGTCTTAGGGAAACTCAGTGAGATACAAGAGAATACAGATAGACAGTTCAATAAAATTAGGAAAATAGTTCATGACTTGAATGAGAAATTCAACAAAAAGATATCATAAAAAAGAATCAAACAGAAATCCTACAGCTGAAGAATGCAATAAATGAAATAAAAATACAACAGAGCAGAAAGAAACAAAATTGAGACTGAAAAAATGCAAAAGATCAATTAAACAAACTTTTTAAAGTAAAAGATAAACAAAAGTGCCATACCATTAACTAGACTAATAAAAAGGGGAGAAGACCCAAATGAATAAGATTAGAAATGGAAAAGGAGGTGTTGCAATGGGTACCACAGACATACAAAAAATTATAAGGCTACTATGTACAACTATATACCAATAAATTTGAAAATAGAATAGAAATGGATAAATTCTTGGATACATACAATCTACTGAGATCAAATCTAGATGGAATAGAAGACCTGAACAGACCAATTACAAGTAACAACATTGAATTGGTTTAAAAAAAAAAACCTTCCAACAAAGAAAAGTCCAGGACTGAATGCCTTCACTGCTGAAATCTACCATTTAAGAAAGAATTAATACCAACTTTTCTCAAAAAATGTCATCAAAAGGAATCTTTTAAACTTAACTTTACAAGGGCAGCATAACCCTGATACCAAAACTAGACAAGGACACAACGTAAAAATACAACTACAGGCAATATCCTTGATGAACAAAGATGCAAAAATTCTCAACAAAGTACTAAAAAACTGAATTTAACATCACATCAAAAAGAAAATATACCATGATCAAGTGGGATTTATCCCAGGAATGCAAAGATGTTCCCACGTATGCAAATACGTAAACACGACTCATCACATCAACAGAATGAAGGTCATAAACGATATGATCAGCTTAATAGATGTAGAAAAAGCACTTGATAAAGTTAAACATTCCTTCATGAAAAAACTTAATAAATTAGGTAAAGAAGGAAAGTATCTCAACATGATAAAGGCCATATATGACAAACCTACATCTAAAATCATACTGAATGGGGAAAAGCTGAAAGCTTTTCTTCTAAGAACTGGAGAAACACAAGGATGCCTACTTTCACCACTTTTATTCAGCATAGTATTCAGTAGTCATAGTATTCAGAAGTCATAGCCAGAGCAAGTAGACAAGATAAAAAAATTAAGGGCATCCAAATTGGACAAGAGGAAGTCAAATTGTCCTGTTTGTTTGCAGATGACATGATCTAAACATATGGAAAACACTGTAGACTCTATCAAAAAACTCAGAACTGATAAGTGAATTCAGTAAAGTTGTAGGATACAAAATCAACACGCAAAAATCAGTAGTGTTTCCATATACAAATAGGGAACTAGATAAAAAAGAAATCAAGGAGGCAATCTCATTTACAATAACTATAAGAAAAAAATACCTAGAGATAAATTTAACCGAGGAAATGAAAGATGTCTACAAGAGAAACTACAAAACACTGATGAAATAAACAGAAGAGGATACAAAAAATTCGAAAAATTTCCCATGCTCATGTATTGGAATAATTAATATTGTTTACCATACTACTCAAAGCAATCTACAGATTCAATGCAATCCTTATTGAAATAGCAATAACATTCTTCATAAAAATAGAAAAAACCATCCTAAAATTTATATGGAACCATAAAAGACCCCAAATAGTCAAAGTAATCCTGAGCAAAAAGAACAAAGCTGGAGGCATCACAGTACCAAACTTCAAAATATTCTACAAAGCTATAGTAACCAAAAAAGTTTGGTATTGGCATAATAACAGAAACGTGGAATAATGGAACACAATAGATAGCCCCCAAATTGATTCATGTATCTTCAGCCAATTGATTTTGAGAAAAATACTAAGACTACTCATTAGTGAGAGGAAAATCTTTTCAAGAAATGGTGCTGGGAAAATTGGATATTTGTATGAAGAAGAATAAAACTAGACCTCTACGTCTCATCCTGTACAAAAATCAACCAAAATGGATTAAATACTTAAATGTAAGAACTAAAACTATAAAACTACTAGAAGAAAACACAGGGGAAATGCTTCAGGACATTGGTTTGGGAAAAGATTTTGTGAACAAGACCTCAAAAGCGAAAGCAACAAAAGCAAAAATGAACAAATGAGATTACATCAAACTAGAAATCTGCACAACAAAAGAAACAAGTGAAGGAAGAAAATATTTGCAAACTATTTTTCCAACAGCCGATTAATATCCAGAATATATGAGAAACTCAAACATCTCAACAGCAAAAATCCAAACAATCCAAGTAAAATATGGACAAATGATCTGAATAGATATTTCTCAAAACTTACAAATGCCTAGCCACTATTAAAAAATGCTCAGCATCACTAATCAACTGGAAAATGCAAGTCAAAACCACAATGAGGTATTGTCTCATCCTAGTTAGAATGGTTATTATAAAAAAGGCAAACAATAACAAATGCTGGTGAAAATGCAGAGAAAAATAAATTTACACACTGTTGGTGGGAATATAAACTAAGATAACCACAATGGAGAACAAGTATGGAGGTTTCTCAAAAAAAACTACAAACAGAACTATATGACCCAGTAATCCCACTACCGAATAGTTATCCAAAGTAGAGTAAATCAGTATATCAGAGAGATATCTGCACCCTTATGTTTATTGCACCACTTTACAATAGCCAAGATATAGAATCAACCTAGCTGTACAACAATAGACAAATAAATAAGAAAATATGGTATATAGATACACAATGGAGTACTATTCAGTCATAAAAAGGATAAAATCCTGTCATTGATGGCAACATGGATGAAACTGGAGGACACTGTGTTAAATAAAATAAGCCAAGAACAGAAATGTAAACCTGTATGTTCTCACTCATATACAGAAGCTAAAAAAAGTTGATCTCATAAAAGTAAATAATAAAACAGAGGATACTAGAGGCTGAGAAGTGTAGGGGAAAGGGAGGATAGATGGATACTTGTTAGAGATACAAAATTACAACTAGATGGAAGGAATAAACACTAGTGTTCTCTAGCACTGTAGGATGACTACAGGTAACAATAATAAATATTTTCAAATTGTTAGAAGGAGAATATTGACTGTTTCCAACACAAAGGAATGATTAATGTTTGAGATGATGGATATGCTAATTACCCTGATCTATTCATTATATGTATTGAAACATCACTGTGTACCCTATAAATATGTACAATTTTTGTTTTTTACATTTTTAAAAAATTTTAAAATTTTTTTTGTAGAGACAAGGTCTTGCCATGTTGCCCAGGCTGGTCTTGAAATTTTGGGCTCAAATGATCCTCCCACCTTGACCTCCCAAAGTGTTGGGAGCTACAGGCATGAGCCACTGTGCCTGGCCACTTTTATATTTTAGTTACAAAATAAAATATAAAAAATATTTCTTGTGTAAATGTGCACAATATTCAGCAAACTCATCTCCTTGAACCCAGCAGAATTACCCCTTTGTCGCTATATTATACAGGTTAGGCTAGATTCTCTGTGGTAACAAGGTAACTCCAAAATTTCAATGGCTTTAAACAAGAAAAGTTTACTTCTTGTCCATACAACATATCCAGTGAAGGTCAGCTGGATGCTTTGTTCCATATTTTCCTACTTGAGAATCCAGGCTGATGTGATGCTGTAGCCACCATCTTGAATGCTGTTAATCATCCTGCTGGAGGGAAAAGAGAACTCGGGGGGGGTTTGGGAATGGCAATTAAATGCTCTAACCTGGATTGTAATATGTACAATATCTGCTTAAAACTCATGGGACAGAACTAGTGACATGGCTCTACCCAATCATAAAGGAGCCAGAAGGTCCAATTTAACACTTTTCCCAGAAATGGGGAGACCCAGAAAGGACTGATATATAATTGGTGAAATAATTACTCCCACAACCATGACACTAGCCATAATGAACTGAATGTTTATGCCCCCCTCTCCCCCAGTTCAGGTGCTGAAATCCTCAACTTCAAGGTGATAGTATTAGGAGGTAGGGCTATTGGGAGGTGATTAGGTCATGAGGGCAAAACCCTCATGAATAGGATTCGTACCCTTACAAAAGAGATCCCAGAGAGATCCCTTGCCCCTTCCACCATGTGAGGACACGCAGAGAAGGCACTATTTATGAACCAGAAAGCAGGCCCTCGGCAGACACTGAATCTGTTGGCACCTTGATCTTGGACTTCTCAGCCTCTAGAACTGTGAGAAATAAATTCCTGTTGTTTACAAGTCACCCAATTTGTGAATTTTTTTTTTTTTGTAGCAATCTGAATGTACTAAGAGCCCGTTGGATCTTCACATTGTTCATGGCGTTAGCCCAAAATCCCTCAGCTGACCTGTCTTACACTCTGCTCCCAGACCTGTTCTTGACAGCCCTAGTGTTTGACCTCTCAACTTATTTATTTCTTCAGACATGTATCTCTCCTAAAACCTGAGGTTTGCAACTGCTTCTCTAGGTTTGGTTTCTGCTTTTTTTCTTGATTGCAATTTTTACTTTTTATTCTTAATGACATTGTTTTCAGTCATTCTGGCTAAACATTTCACTAAGTATTGCTGCAGCCTTGGGCCCTAAACCTTGACTCAGATCCCACAAGCCAATGCCTCTATGAAGTTGAGCTAGTCATTAATAGTATCATAATGAATGTCACATGGAGAGAATAATATGATTATATTATTAAATATTCCCCTGAGCTCCTTTCTTCAGAGATACTGTGGGGACTTATCTAAATTTAATTAGCAAGTATCACAAAAAAGGAAACATCAATGAAAAAAATGGATCAAAGGATTAAACATGACTGAACCTAGCAGGAAAGCATATCTGACCATTCTCAGTGTGGATAATTATCTGAAGAAAGATGAATAACACAAACTTGTCAGGTGCCCATCTATTTTGGCTCAATGTGAAAGCTGAAAGTGAGCTAAAACATTAATGACATCGCAAATCATCGTAGAAGAATATCATATTAGTACAACATCTCCATGGCTGCCTTCACTGCTGTAGCAATGTACTAAAGAATAAAGAAGCAACTGGGCTTAACATGTTCACAGTGGAAGACACATTTTTCATCCTACAATCTATTTTATTTTGTAATTTTAGGCATTTATATTGACTCATAGACTAAACTGCACTCAACCTCATTGTGCATAACTTTCATTGCCACTATAGCATATAAAATAAAGTTGCCTGAGAACAGGGAAAATGGTGGGTTAGGAGAGACAGGAATTCTGGGGGAACATCTACTTTATTAAGACAAAACCTTCAACCTCTAAGATTTAGCCCCAGGTAAAGAACCTGTTGGTCAAGAGGTGACTGGATTGAGTAAGCCTCTTCTGCCTCTGACATTCTCCCATTTTAATTGTGCCTATAGTCTGACCGTGCAGCCCTTGATCTCTGTGACTCTTCTGATTTAGGTTTAAGGCTCCGACTCTCACCTAAGCAAAGGTCTTTCCTTTAGTTTTCCCTAATACAGCTGAGACAGTCTGGAACATATATATATATGTAAACGTTAAAGAACAAACAGGCACATAAACCTTTACAATTTACAAAATAAAAGTTTCTGATCCTTTCTATAGTTTGGTCGTTACTAGAGTTTGTCAGCCCTGCAACCTTACATTCCCTGTCTTGCTGTCTTAATCTGAGTTGTCCTGCAAGGAGACCCTAAAATGTGGCTCTGTGTTTGATTGTATTTGACAGGTTATGCAAGGAAGCAGAATGAGGGAGTGGAAAATTCAGACAGACAAAGTGGTGGAAGCCAAGAGAGTTAAGGAGTGGGTTTCCATAGTGGGCAGTTGGGATTTAATGCCACTGAGGACCCGACCCTCTGAGACAGTGTGGAACACATCTCACAATTGTCCTGCTTAAGGGAGAGAAAGATGGGGTATTTATCCACTAATCCCAACCCTCACTGTTGAGAGTTGGTCCTGGGGTATTAACTCTCCAACACTTCGGGCTTGCCCTGCATGAGTGCTGAACATATTCCTAGACAGTCTTCAGGCTGTGAGATGAAGGTGCTTGATGAAGAAAACCATTAAGAGACGTATGTGAACTCTTCAGGGGCACCAACAGCATCAGCTAAAAGGAGCCCTAGAGGGCTAGGGCAACCTCCTGGCTTCTCACTAAGGTTGCTCACTGCCCTGCTCCTGGCCTCTCTCCTAGCCATCTGACTTCTGTATCTCACAAGACTAGTGTCTGGCAGCTGTAGCTTCCAATGTATGGTGCACACACACACACGCACACACAGACACACATACACAGACACACTCTTGGCAAAGTTTATGTGACACTCAATATTCTAGTTTCTCATAATTTCCCATTTCCCTCGATGCTAGAAACTGTCTTTTTTTTTTTCTTTCCAACTTTTGTTTTAGGTTCAAGGGGTAGATGTGCAGGTTTGTTACAAGGTAAATTGCATGTTATGGGGGTTTGGTGTACAGATAGTCTTGTCACCCGGGTAATCAGCATAATACTCAATCGGTAGTTTTTCAATCCCCACAGTCCTCTCACCCTCCACCCTCTAATAGGCCCCAGTGTCTGTTGTTCCCTTCTTTGTGTTCATGTGTACTCAATGTTTAGCTCCCACTTATAAGTGAGATATTCAGTATTTGGTTTTCTGTTCCCGCATTGATTCACTTAGGATAATGGCCTCAAGTTCCATCCATGTTTCTGCAAAGGCCATGATTTCTTTTTTGTTATAGCTGCATAGCATTCCATGGTGTATAGGTATCACATTTAGAAAGTGTCTTTGATATGCTGTAATGATGAAATTTACTGCTGCAAACATTGCCACACTGTTTATATTTTTAGAAATTTACTGCAAACTTCTTTTTCCCCAAGTCAATCTCCTTATTTCTGTTCCATTCAAATAAGAACATTGGCTGGCTTAAGGAACAGATTCTAAGTGACATTTTCTGGTGGGTAAAAACTTTTCTAACATTCCTTGAGTCCAGTATATGGGCATTTTGTTGTTTTGGTCTTCCATTGTCTTTTCTTTTAGGAAACTGCTCCTCCCCTAATTATATGTAGTTCAGGAAGCCTGGCCTCCACCCCCTTGGCAACTAACCCAAACCTGGCCAGCCATACATGGGGCTCCAATCTCAGGTCATGTGGGTTTGCCTGTCATGGACCCGTACCTGAGTTAGGCCAATCAAAGTGTTTCTCGGGAATCAGGAATTTCACACATAAAACCTGGAGAGATAAGCACGTGCTCTTTCTTTCTTCTTGGACTGTGAGCTGTACAGATGCAAGTCCTGATTGACTGCCTATGGCAGTGGACTTTTTTTTTTTTTCTCAACTAGGCTGGAGTACATAGAGTTGTCATAGCTCACTGCAGTCTTGAACTCCTGGATTCAAGGGATCTTTCTGCCTGGGCATCCCAGGTATGGGACCACAGTCACATGCCACTATGTCTGGCTAATTTTTTATTTTGTTTTTGTAGAGACAGGGGTCTCACTGTGTTTCCCAGGCTGATGTTGAACTCCTGGCCCTCCCACCTCAGCCTCTCAAATGCTGGGATTACAGGCATGAGCCACTGTGTCCGGCTTTACTTCTTTTTATTATGAAATATTATTCCATTGTATGGATATACCACATTTTATTTATCCATTCATTTGTTGAACATCTGGTTTGTTCCCACCTTTGGCTATTGTAAATAATTCTGCCATAAACATTCATGCTCAAGTTTTTGTATGGACCTATATTTTCATTTCTTGTGGTATATGCTTAGGAGAGGAATTGCTGGTTCATATGGCAATTTTATATTTAATCTTTTCAGGAACTGGCAGACTATTTTCTTAATGGTTGCACCATTTTACATTCCTACCAGCAGTGTATGAGGGTTCCAGTTTCTCCACATCCTCACTAATGTTGTTAGTATCTTACTTTTTTGATTCTAGTCATCCTAGTGGGTATGAAGTAGTATCTCATTGTGGCTTTGATTTGAATTTCCCTGTGACTAACGATGTGGGCATCTTTCCATGTGCTTGTTGGCTGTGTGTCTGTTTTTTTTGAGAAATGTCTGTTCAGATTCTTTGCCTATCTTATAATTGAGTTAGTTGTCTTCTTATTGTTGAGTTGTAAGAGTTATTTGTATTTTCTATATGCAAGGCCCCATCAGATATATAATTTGCAAATATTTCCTCCCATTCTGTGTGCTGACCTTTCATTGTCTTGATGATGTCCCTTGTTTTCCAGTTCTTATTAGCATAATGAAGCAGAGGAGATTTTAATGTCCTTTGTTTCATCTCTTTTTATGTATTTCTATACCCATGGAGTCTAGAGTCAAGCAGAGACCTTTTGATCAAAAAGTACCTAATTACTTTTCTAACCCAATAAACGTGTGAATCTTAGAGGACAAGTTTTGAAATAAAAAGAGGTTCATCTGAGGCTTTGCCTTGGTCTTCTGGGTTAGGAAGGGACAAGACAGGGAAAGAAAAGCCATTTCCCAGAATACTTTACATTTTATCTTCATAACATGGATACAACTTTGTTTGGAAATCCCCAGAATATTTAAATTACTTGTATACTAAGTCAAATTTATAAAACTTTTGGATTGTTTCCAGATCAGAATGTGCAATCAATACTTGACAGCATGAACAAAGAGGAAAAGGAAAACAATAAACCTCAGAATAAAACCCCAGGATGAAGGAGTGACTTTACTCTGTCAAGTATATTTACCTAATTCAATGATTTATAAGTCATTCAATAAACAGTTTTTGTGCATTTTGATGTGAAAGGCCCCATGTTAGTTACTGTTGTGGTGGTGGTAGAGTGGGTGTGTGGAACAGGGAAGAATTTACGGGAAGAAGTCTGCCCTTGAGTTGACAGCTTATAATAGAGGAAGTTAGGTAACAACACAGGCAACCAGAGTGGAAAGTCAAATGTTGTAAGTGCAAATGAAAGAACTGCAAACAACATGGAGCCACAGCAATTGGAGAAATCTTACCCAGCATAGGGAATCAGGAGAGAGCCAATGAAGGAAGTTCTGAAAAGATTAAGGACCTAGAACTAGAAATACCATTTGACCCAGCCATCCCATTACTGGGCATATACCCAAAGGATTATAAATCATGCTGCTATAAAGACACATGCACACGTGTGTTTATTGCAGCACTATTCACAATAGCAAAGACATGGAATCAACCCAAATGTCCATCAGTGACAGACTGGAATAAGAAAATGTGGCACATATACACCATGGAATACTATGCAGCCATAAAAAAGGTGAGTTCGTGTCCTTTGTAGGGACATGGATGCAGCTGGAAACCATCATTCTCAGCAAACTATCACAAGAACAGAAAACCAAACACCGCATGTTCTCACTCATAGGTGGGAACTGAACAATGAGATCACTTGGACTCGGGAAGGGGAACATCATGCACCAGGGCCTATTGTGGGGAGGGGGTAGGGGGAAGGGATAGCATTAGGAGATATACCTAATGTAAATGACGAGTTGACGGGTGCACCACACCAACATGGCACATGTGTACATATGTAACAAACCTGCACGTCATGCACATGTACCCTAGAATTTAAAGTATAATAATAAAAAAAAGATTCAGCATTTTAGCTGCATCTTGAAGTTGCTTAGGGATACTGTCAGTGTTTGTGGAGTTTGGAAGAGAGGACTGAGAGTTAGTTCTGCTAGAGTCCAGGGCATGTGCAAGGGAGAGGCTGGAGGAGAGGTTGGAAAGGCTGCTTGTCCCAGAACAAAAAGGGCTGGGAACATTATCTAGAGCCCTTACCCATAATTATTAAGACAAGGAGAGGCCGAGCATGGTGGCTCATGCCTGTAATCCCAGAACTTTGGGAGGCCAAAGGTGGGTGGATCACTTGAGGTCAGGAGTTTGAGACCAGCCTGGCCAACATGGTGAAACCTCGTCTCTACTAAAAATACAAAAATTAGCCAGGTATGGTGGCACATGCCTGTAATCCCAACTACTCAGGATGCTGAGGCAGGAGAATCACTTGAATCCGGGAGGCAGAGGTTGCAGCAAGCCGAGATTGCACCACTGCACTCCAGCCTGGGCGACAGAGTGAGACTTTGTCTCAACAACAACAAAAAAAAGACAAGGAGGAGCCACCAAAAGTTGTTGAGTTGAGCAAGAGAGTGTTTGGAGTAGTTCTAAGGAAAGATGCATTCGGCAACTGGAGGTAGGATAAATGGAGAGAGACCATATATTGGGGGGTGGGTGTCAATGAAGGGTTCTTCAGGGACAGTATGTGTGACCAGTGTGAAATCAGACCTTGAGTTAAAGGACAGCTCTTGTGGAGCTACAGGCTGCCTAAACTTAATACCAACAACTAGCCAGTACTCGCTGGCTGAAGTTGCCACTCTGTTATCAGAAAGGCGTGGCAAAGCCAGAAGGAAAGATGACAGCAGATGCAAGACAGGTAGCATCCATTGTCCCCACACTCAAAACTAATCAGGTGTATTAAGTCACACGGGAGCTTTAAAATCAGTGCTGGGGCTTTGGAAGTGCCATTTGGCAGAATAAAAGATTACATGCAGTTGGCTGTACTGAAACAGATTTACCTCTCAGGAGGGCCTTCCCAGGGAAATGAGGGTGGCGGGATGGAGTGGGAAGAGGAGAGGAATGAGGTAGGGAGGCAGGGGCCCTCCTGCCATCTGAACTATCTACATATCACATCTAGGCTATGGGGGTGAAATGTGGCAGCTCCAGGTACCTGGATCTCTCTGACAGGGCCACAGAGCAGAGCCTCAGCCTCTTCACCTGTAAAATGGCAGACATCTTGAGGAATAAATTAAACAATGCACATGCAGCCCTTGGCAGAGGGCCTGGAACATAGCAGACTGTTACTATTCCCTATGGATGCTCCTGGAACAATGTAACATGCCTGTGGAGTCAGGAGAGGACTCTTCATTTCAGAGCCTTGTCCTTCTGTCCTTGGAAAGAGTATGGACACCTGGTGGTTTTGATTTGAGGTTGTAGTTTGACGCAACCATGTGAGTTCATTTGATGCCACTACTTTGTGGTTCTGGCACAACACTACCAGCAAATTGCTACACCTACTGTGTGAACTTCCCACTCCCTTCACTTGCCTGGCCTGACTCCTCATAAGTACTTCTTCCATATTTCCTATACTTCCCCTTCCTTCGCATTGAGAAACTCTTGACCTAGTGCTGAAGGCTCAGGAATTTGACAACCTATTCTGGGACTGCTCGTGATATTAAAAGGACAGAAGAAGAAGGTAGAGAATATAATTGCACAGCATTTTGGATAGACATGGAAAGTCTGGGAGTCAGTAAGGCAGGAACTAAGTTTATAAGGTGGACTGACTACCTAGGGCTTCTGGGCAACTTAGGGGTCAGGTTACTGGCAGGCTTCTTCCTTCCTTCCCTTGCTCCCCACCATGCTGTCCTCCTACCTGTCCTTCTTTCCATAGTGTGAAGAATAACATAGACCCCTCCTTGCAGCAAGCTATAGGAGGGAGAAAAACATGCATGCAAGTGACCAGTATCCTAGAGGAAACTCAGATTGTCTTAGTCCTTTTTGCACCACTATGACAAAATACCTGAGAGTGTGTAATTTATAAAAAACAGAAATTTATTTTCTTCCAGTTCTGCAGGCTAGGAAGCCCCAAATCAAGGCAAATTTGGTCATCTGGTGAGGGCTGCTCTCTGCTTCCAAGACAGCACCTTGTTGCTGCATCTACTGGAGGGAAAGAATGCTGTATTCTCACTTGGTGAAAGATGGAAGAGCAAGAGACTGAAAGTTGCATGAAGTCTCTTTTATAAGGATCTGAATCCATTCATGAGGAAGGAGGCCTTGTGGCCTTCTCACCTGTTAAAGGCCTCTTAATGCCATCACATTAGCAACACCTGAATTTTTGAAAGGGTCCATTCAAATAATTGCACAGGTGATGAGAAATGTGTTTGGAGTGGGGAGTAATGGCTGTGTAATGAAGGATTCTGGAAGCCTTCAAGGAGGAGGTGGCAATGGGGCTGGGTTCTGAAGGATTAAAACTTAGACATTTGAAATAAAAGGGAAAGGCAACACCTTGAAAAAGATAAAGGAAAAAGCCATGGTTGTATAAAAGGTTGAATCCTTAATTTTGTCAGATTTCTAAGTGTGTGAAGGGAATTGAGGGCCAGGTGAGGGGAGGAGTCTGGAAATGAGGGTGGGCATTTTGGAGTCTATAACATCAGGGAGGTGGTAAGTATATTATAAGAACCATAGTTTAGGAAGATTAGTCCATCAACATTGCGTAGAATGGATGAGGATGCAGGGACATGTGGGGGAGATGGGAAGCAGAGAGATGGCCTGAGAGTATTGTGGTGGTCCAGGAAGAGCTATTGATATGAACTCAGGATTGTCAGGGCAAGGAAGAGGAGTTAGAATGGGTGGGCTGCATGCTGCAGAGTTAGAATTAGTAGATACTGGCTACTGGCTGAAAACTGGGGCTATGCGGGAAAGAGGAATCCAGAATGACTTTTCTGCCTTTTCCCATCTGGGATTGCCCAACACTGCTCATTCCTGAAAGACACTGGCTCCTTTAGGCTGAGCAAATTGTCCTACAATTTCCCCTTCTCCAGGCTTTACCCTTCTTCCATTCTCCATCCCTACCCACCACCTATTCTGAGGATGGTGTTAAAATGTTTCTTATTTATCATCATAGCCATATGCAGAGACAGAAGTATTGTGGGTTTATAATGGACATGCCAGTTTTTACTGCAACTTTTTTTGGTGAGTTCCCATTTAGAAAGTTTTCACAGTGCCTTATCCTATAGGAAAAGAAGTCTTCTCCAGAGTCCTCATGCCAGTATGTGGATTATTAGGTTGTGCTTGTATTTTTGGTGGGGTAGGAGGGGAAGGGAAGACGTTTGTTTAGGGGCATTGTTGAAAAAAGGCGTGTGAGTGTGACGATTTTTCACTTGTTTCACCGTGATGTCTTCTTCAGAACAATAATCAGTTAGGTCCTGGGCAGCTGCTGGGTGTCTGCATTGAACAGCGTGCCCAGTTTCCATAGGGATTCTCCCATTTTCTTGAAGTTCAAAAGTTCAAAAGTGAACTTCAAGCTTCTGCTTAGGGGTGGACATGTCATTTTTTTTCACCATCTGTCACTTGAACCCAGACATAATGCCACACATGTTGTTTGTTTGTTGTTATTGCAGCAGCATATTTCTGTATCTTCCAGTTTTCTCTAGGTTATACTGCAGTGAAGACAACCCTCAAATCTCAGTATATTATGAGAACACAGCTCTAATTCTTGTTACATGCTATACTTTGCCAATGTGCCAGCTTTGGGTCAAAGACAGCTCTTAGCTTATAACTCTGTTCAAGTGTCTTTGTTTTGGTGTCCAGGGTAAAGGAATAGCCCTTGGGCTCTTGGAAGAAGGAAAATAACCTCAAACTTACTTTTCTTTTACTTTTTCTTTTTTCTTTTTGTAATAGAACTCTTTGTCCAAAGTGTGCTAGGGCACAGTTTTCTTCTCCCTCATCCTCTTTCCTATGAGATCTCCATTTTGGAATGTTGGCCTATACCAGAGTAGGCTAATGGAAAAGACTATTTGGAAAAAAGAAGAAGAAAAAAAAAAGATTTAGAGTATCCGGTGGCTTGATAGTGCTTTTAGTTTTGCTACAAGAGTCAGTGGTGTTAGTGGAGGTTTGTCTTGTGGCCATTTCACTTTGAGAGTGGAAGCAGAGTTCTTTATTCTTTATCCTCTCTCTTCCCAGAAAGACTCCATGTGCAGTGTCTCCTCCCCAGCTCACCCTCCTGCTTTGCCAAGGAGAGAGGGAGAAGAGGTAGAATCCTGGTGGGAGGGAAGTGTGTTGAAAAGATGGAGGGGACGGTGAGTGAGACGGAGGGAGAAGAGGATGAGGGAGGGAGCCCAGAGAGTCTGGTTTCTTTGACACCTACCCCTGCTAGACTTAGGATCTGGGGGATAATTAAAGAGCTGTTTTGCTCAGCTTCTAGTCTCTGTGTATGTGTGATTACCTAATTGTAGGGGCTCTGTTTCTGAAAATGGTTGTACTTTGATGCCCTTCCAATAGTTAAGGGCACAGGCACACTGTCCCAATGTGTTACACAGATGAACATAAGGGCCGCTTTGGTGAGGGAGTGGAAGACACCACCAGTCTTCCAGACTCACAGTTCTGTAGAATCCTGGGACTCTGATAAGTGCAGTTTCAACACCTAAAGAATAAAGTCATGATTTTGTGGTCCAATATTATAGAACCGTTAAATACGACTTCCAGGAAAAACATTAGTTTTATTTTTCTGTGATTGTTGGAAAATGAGAAGGCATTTTGACACTATCTTTTGAAGAATTCCAGAAGAGGGAGGACATGGGCTAGAAGTCAATGATTACCTTATATATAGCTTATGTTTGATAGGGATAAGTACTCTACAACGGGAAGATTTTGTTGTTTGGTCTTACCAGCCACTAACAAGTTCTAAAATACCTTGTGGGCTTGGAGAAGCAATTGTTTTTAAAGATCACTTTCATAGCTTTTTATTCATAAACATTGAATGAGTTTTGGTTTCTCATGAAAAATAATCAGTAGAGGTGGTGGATTTGGAAAAGAACTTGGAGGAGACCAGCTAGGAAGCTGGATGGACAGGGGAGAGAGACCGCTTTTTCCAGGCTGAGGATGGCTTTGTAGCTGGCTGCAGCAAATGAAGCCAGCACTGCTGGCTTGAGCTTGTTTTCATGGCCTTGTTCATGGTGACGAAGTGTTATCTTTTCTTGCAAGTGGGTGACCTTGGATCATGAACCCTGCACTTAGGAAAGGAAACCACACACAAGTGTGTAGAATTGAGGAAATCCCTCGCCTCACAATGGCCCTTGAGGAGGTATGGGGTTTGTGAAACACAGAACTGTGCAAGGCAACCTGGAAGCTTAAAGCGTTTCTGTTGCCTCTTGTCAGCTGCCAGCCTGAGACACCAGGGTTTGTGCTTTCCCACTGAGCTTCCTTCAGAAAAACATGTGTCTTGTGTTTGTATGGGAGAAAAAGAACATTCATTTCTCTTGTTTCTGTGAAGATGGTTAGCTAGTGAGGAGGAGGTGGCATCTTTTTATGAGGATTGTATTGGCAGCTCAGGGGTAGCACACGAAGAAGGGGTTAACAGCTTTGCCTTTGAAAGGTGGCTATTCATGCATTGCTGTTCTCAGCTGAGAGAAAGCCGGGGCTGATTGCTACAAAGGTCAATGCCAAATTTAAATGCATCCTTTTTTGAGATTATATTCATAACAATTTTACTCATAAACATTGAATGACTTTATGTTTCTCATGCAAAATAGTCATTCACATTTTAATTTATCACGTATGGATTATAATTATATTGTAAATATGGACACTCTAAAGAGATCCTGCTGAGGAAAACTGAGCTTTTTTTCTTGGCAAAAGAAAAAAAACCAGAGGTGATTGATCCTATTCAACAATGATTTCAAACAATGGGCTTTGCACTTGAGGTGGGTAGGAGAAGGTTCTGTCCAATAAATGTCTGCTTAGTAGTAGTTTTGGGCTATTAAAAAATGAAAAGTAGCCATAGCATTAAAAAACTAAAGAAACATATCATAATTCAAATTGGTTATAATTATTCACATGCAGAAGTTTAAGTAGTATATTGGACATTAAAAAACTTGGAGTTCTTCCTTCAAACAAAATCATATGGGAAAGGCAAATATACAAGGCATCAAAGAAGAGCTGCTCTGGGTAAAGGAGGCTGGCGCCTAGTGCCCATCTTGTCTGTGACTCTCTGGAGTGACCATCGAGGTACCTCTGTAGATCCCTGGATTTTGAGGATTCCAGTTTGAACCCAGTGGGTTAAAGAGCAAGTTTTTGGCCAGGCACGGTGACTCATGCCTGTAACCCCAGCACTTTGGGAGGCCGAGGCATGCAGATTGCCTGAGGTCAGGAGTTCGAGACCAGCCTGGCTAATATGGTAAAACCCTGTCTCTACTAAAAATATGAAATTTAGCTGGGCATGGTGGTGGGTGCCTGTAATCCCAGCTACTCAGGAGGCTGAGGCAGGAGAATTGCTTGAACCTGGGAGGCGGAGATTGCGCCATTGCACTCCAGCCTGGGCAACAAGAGTGAAACTCGGTCTCAAAAAAACAAACAAACAAACAAACAACAACAACAAATAAAAATAAAATAAAGATCACATTTTCTTTGAACACTGAGCCCATAGGTTTTGGCCGATAGCATCTAGGTCCTGAGGGGCTGATGGGATGACACAAGGCATTTAGTGTTTGGGCACAGGTAGTATGCACCTTCCTGCCCAGGCTGTGGGTGTCCTGAGGTCTGGCACAGGCTGGGATTCTGGAGCTGAGGTAGGGGTAGCACTGATCCATTTTGGTAGCTGTGGAGCAAAGGGGAATGGAGACAGCATCTTATGTGAGGGACAGTCCAGGTTCCACAGTCCAGTTCCTTTGGACAAGAACTGTCCAGTTTTAAAGGCCACAGGTGGTTGACAATGAAGGAAGGACAGGGCCTGAAGCAAAGGATCTGCCATGGAGATTAGGTAAGACTGGGCTCTGGGAGAGGAGAGAAGGCAGAAGCTGGGTTTTGGGTTGGAAGAAGAAAGTCTTTATTGGGCCCTGTGGTCTTGCCTGTGCGTAGGGAGGGAGCTGAAAGGGCCCCAGGGAGGCTGGAGTGGGCTCTGGCTGTGGGGGGATGTGGGTTGAGCCCCCTTATTTGACAGTCCCTGTTGGGGATCTGGAAGGCATTAGCCAGGGGCCAAGGATGCTTATATCATTGGTAAGTCTCACGCTCTCCCTTTCCCTCACTCACTTAGGATGGTGATCTGATCAAAGATGGGCTTCAGAACTTATCTTTGACAAGAATTCAAAGTGAGTTTCCCCATTGCCCATTTGTATATGCCTTGTATCATTGAGACTTTAGTCTTTTGGCAAGTTTCCTTTCCATATTATTCTGAGGGTTGGGTATGGTCGTGGGTTATGGAGCAGCCACCCATCTCCCAGCCTAAAGTCATGCATACCCAAGGACTCCTCCTAAGGCTGAGCGGAGGGCAAGGGCTAACTGCTGTAAGTGTAAAAGTTAGTACTGTCCACCCTGCTGAGTGCCTAGGTGGTCATCCCCTAGGGCAACCAGAGGGGGAACAAATGGATGGTGAGGTGGAAAAAAACCTTAAGAATCCTCATTTTTTTTTCCCCCACTTACTAAGGTTTAGAAATTGCTTCCTTTCAGAGGTATCTTAAAGGCAGGGTCCTCCACTGAGACCCAACATGAAAGGCTCTGGAGAAGATGAAAGCATTCTTCGCTCACACCAGCCTCACACCATTGTGATGAACTCATGCCTCTCCTGAGGAGTTCTTTATCCTTCTTCTGCCTATGGCTTACATAAAGCTGTGGAGAAAACTCTTAAAACTGGCACGTCATCTTAATGTAAGTCTAGAAAACACTAAAAATAGAATTCTGAGCACACGATCTGCCACGGAGATTAGGTAAGACTGGGCTAGAGCTCTGGGAGTGGAGACAGGAGGCAGAAGCTGGGTTTTGGGATGGAAGAAGAAAGTCTTTACTGGATCCTGTGGTCTTGTCTGTGGGTAGGGAGGGAGCTGTATGGGCCTCAGGGCTGCTGCAGAGGGCCCTGGCTGTAGAGGCATGTGGGTTGATCCATTCTGGCCCTCATCTTTTGGCAGTTTAGAGAACAGGGGCTAAGAGCCTAGAGTTGGGTATTTCTTGTTTTTCAGGTCTGGGTCCATCTGCAGTGGATTTGAGGCTTCTGGAGCCATCTTTCCAGATCTCTCTGGGATTCTGGGGGTGGGGAGTGGGAAAGGGGTATCTGAATGAGGAACTAGGTTCCTTGGACAAGGAGCTTGCTAACAGGTTTGACTGACTTTTAACAAGTTGGGGTCATATTTGTAAGACTCAGATGCTTTAGGAAAGGTCAAATAGAGGCCCCAAATCTCAAGAAATATCTGAAGTTGATTGACCAGATCTGTCCAGAGGAATCAAGTGTGATTTAAAGTTAGTTAAGCTTCAAGAAACTCAGAAGAGGCAGGTGGGTCCAGCTTATTTTGATGAAATCTGGATTCCATGTCTAGACCTTGAGGCTACAAAGAGACTTGGGGCAATATATTTCAAGGTCAAGTGGCAAGTTGGTGGCAGAGTCAGGTTTAGAGCTTCTGGCTCTTGGGTGACTTCTAGTCCAGTGATTTTTCATCCTTATAGAGCTGTGCTACCTCTACCTCCACCTGACTCTATTATATGCCTTAAATTTGCCTTTTGCCTTTGTGAAAACCAACCTTATCTCTTTCTCCTTCCCTGCCTGTCTCCATCCTTTCCTTTCTCTCTCCTTTCCCTTCTTCCTTTTCTTCCTTTCTTTAATCTTCAAACATTTGATGCTTATCTTGTGCTTGAAGTATGCCATCTTTGGAAAGACAAAATGAGTGATGCACAGTCTTG
>NW_016806448.1:0-205 GCF_001698545.2 Rhinopithecus bieti
CACACGCACACACGCACACGCACACACGCACGCACACACACGCACGCACACGCACGCACGCACGCACACACACGCACGCACGCACGCACACACACGCGCACACACGCACACACGCACGCACACACACACGCGCGCACGCACGCACGCACACACGCACGCACGCACGCACGCACACACGCACGCACACACACACGCACGCACGCAC
>NW_016806449.1:0-18334 GCF_001698545.2 Rhinopithecus bieti
AAAAGACAACCCAACTAAAGATGGGCAAAGCATTTATAAATGTATATACCTAGGAAGAGTGTAGCGTCCACTACACACACACACACACACCCCTCAATAATAAAAAGACAACCCAATTAAAGATGGGCAAAGCATTTGAATAGACATGTCTCCAAAGAAGATAAACAAATTGCCAATAAGCACATGAAAAGATGCTCAACATGACCCGTCATTAGAGAAATGCAAACCAAAACCACAGAGCAATGCCATTTCCCATTACTAGGAAGGCTATAAATGAAAAAGATAAGACAATAACAAGTGTTGTTAAGAATGTAGAGAAACTAGGCCAGGTGCAGTGGCTCACGTCTGTAATCCCAGCACTTTGGGAGGCCAAGGAGGGCAGATCATCAGAGGTCAGGAGTTCAAGACCAGCCATGACCAATATGGTGAAACCCCGGCTCTACTAAAAATAGAAAATTAGCTAGGCGTGGTGGTGCATGCCTGTAATCCCAGCTACTCAGGAGGCTGAGGCAGGAGAATCGCTTGAACCTGAGAAGCGGAGGTTACAGTGAGCCGAGATCATGCCATTGCACTCCAGCCTGACCAATAAGAGTGAAACTCCATTTCAAAAAAAAAAGAATGTAGAGAAATTGAAACCTTCATACATTGCTGGTGAGAATGTAAAATGGTACCACCTTTTTACTACTTTCTGTAGGTTTGTGATTGCTTAGGGCTGAGTGGACTTGGGGGGAAATTGGGAGTACCTGCCAATGGGTACAGGGTTACTTTGGGGAATGTTAAAGCTTTTCTAAAATTTAGATTGTTGCCCAACTCTGTTAATATATTAGAAACCATTGAACTGCACATGCTAAATGGGTGAATTGTAAGGTATGTGAATTATAACTCGATAAAGCTGTACATAGATAGATGATAGACAGATGGTAGATAGATAGATGATGATAGATAGATGATAGATAGATAGATAGATAGATAGATAGATAGATAGATAGATGATAGATAGATAGACAGACAGATAGATACAATATTTTTTGAGACAGGGCCTCACTCCCGCTGCCCAGGCTGGAGTGCAGTGATGCAATCTCAGCTCACTGCAGCCTTAACTTCCCAGGTTCAGGTGATCTTCCAACCTCAGCCTCCCACTGTTAGATTTTTAAAAGCAGGGAACAGAGAGAAGGAGGGAGGAAAGCAGAAGGGAAGGTGGAGAGGAAGGAGAAAGGGAGAGAGGGAAGGAGAAGGAAAGGGGAAGGGAGGGGAGGGGAGAGGGATGAGGGTTAATTAATGAGTGGGTGGCTTAGCAGGAAGTCCTGATTGATGGATGAGGCCACTGCAGGAACAATTTATATAGCCAAGAAGTAATTGAACAGATTTGCATTTGACCACAAACCTGAGCAGGTACCTGAATTCTCACTGTTATGGTAGCTAATTAAAAAGAATGAGAAAAAGGCAACAGATGATTGAATGGGACTTTTTCAGTGTCTATCAGTTTTTTCTAAAGCCCAAAGCTGAAAACATCAAGCACATAGCACCGCAATGTATTTTAAGGCCTAAAATTTCATGTGCTGCCTTGACATCTCTGAGCATCCCGGAGCTTCAAAGGCCTAACCGCAAGCTCCCCTGCAGTTAGGGGTTAGAGCTCTCCAGAGGTGCCCCCACCCCACAGACGAGGCTCCCTATCCTCCTAGTTCCCCTATCACCCAGACCAGCTGGACTCCACCTGGCCAACAACCTAACAGGTGTACTTACCTGCCACCCTGTGGAATTATTCAAGAAGTCCAATCACATCCTCCCATGGGAACCAGGGTCCGCCCCATCCTCTTGTCACTCCACAGCCTGCCTCCTACAGCCCTGCTCCAAGTGCACCCGCCCTCCCGTGTGGCCCTGTGTGACATGCGCATCCTCCATCCCTGGGGCTGTGAGTTCATGTGACTAATGAACTGTTGTTGATCTCATCTGTCCCACGTCAGTGTCATGTGTTGGGCCATCCCATAATATTTAGGGCAAGGGATCCCTCCCTCAGCAGTGGAGTGAAAAGGAGGCACTCAGAATCCCCCATTCTAAAGGGCACATCACAGAACTGCCCCCAGCCCCAGGTGTGCTGTGAAGTAGTCCAGCTGTCCTGGAACCACCACCTCCTCCAGCCTATTTTAGCATGAAGGGGGTTCACTGAGGCAGTGGTGTGCTTGAGGAAGGGGTGCCATGGCTCTCCTCACATGACTTCAAGTCACATGAGGGAACCCCAGGGAATGACTGAGAGAGATGCAGCACCTGCCTGGGAAAGGGGCATGGAAGAGGACCCCCACACCCTGACTACCTGTTGAGTGGTTGTGGAAACACACAGACCCTTCCTATCTGGAGGTTGCCATGGACCCCACGAGTTTGGCACATACATAGATTTAGAGACTGGCACCTACTTATTGCCAGAAGCTTGAAGGCAGAAGGCCAGCCAAGCAGCCTGAGATGGCCAGGCAGTGGGAACAGCTTGCACCCACCTCTTATAGTGACAAGGATGATGGGAAACTCCAGAGAAAGTGACCTGTGGACCTCTTGAAGATATAGGTATGTCTCATGTTATTGCACTTTGCTTTATTGTGCTTTGCATATATTGTATTTCTTACAAATTGAAGGTTCGTGGCAACCCTGCATGGAGCAAGTCTATCAGCACCATTTTTCCAACAACAGGTGCTCACCTCATGTCTGTGGGTCATCTTTTGGTAATATGTGCAATATTTCAAACCTTTTCTTTATTATTATATCTGTTAGGGTGACCTGTGGTTAGTGATCTGCGATCTGATGTTACTACTGTCATTGTTTTGGGGCACCATGAGCCAGGCCCGACAGTGAACTCAGTCGGTTAATGCCATGTGTGTTCGGAATGCTTCACTGACCATTTCACATCTCTCTCCCTCTCCTTAGGTCTCCCAATTCCTGAGGCACGTTGCAGTTAGACCAGTTAATAATACTACAATGGCCTCTGAATGTTCAAGTGAAAGGAAGAGTTGCATGTCTCTCACTTTAAATCAAGCTCTAGAAATGATTTAGCTTGGTGGGAAAGGCATGTCAAAAGCCAAGATGGGCCAAAAACTGAGCCTCTTGCACCAGTTAGCCAAGTTTTGAATGCAAAGGAAAAGTTCTTGAAAGAAATTAAAAATGCTACTCCAGTAAACACATGAATGATAAAAAAGCAAAACAGTCTTATTGCTGATATGGAGGAAATTTCAGTGGTTTGGATACAAGATCAAACGAGCCACAACATTCCCTTGAGCCAATGTCTAATCCAGAGCAAGGTCCTAACTCTCTTCAATTCTATGAAGGCTAAGAGAGGTAAGAAAGCTACAGAAGAAAAGCCTGAACCTAGCAGAGATTGGCTCATGAGGTTTAAGGAAAGAAGGTATCTTCATAACATCAAACTGCAAGGAGAAGCTGCAGCAAGTTATCCAAAAGACCCAGCCAAGATCAATGAAAAAGGTGGCTACATAAACAACAGATTTTCAAAGTAAATAAAACAGCCTCTGTTGGAAGAAGATGCCATCTAGGACTTTCATAGCTAGAGACATTCACAGTCAATACCCGTCTTCAAAGCCTCAAAAGACAGGCTGACTCTCTTGTTAGGAGCTGATGCAGCTGGTGATTTTAAGTTGAAGTCGATGCTCATTTACCATTCTGAATATTCTGGAGCCTCTAAGAGTTACACTAAAACTGCTCTACCTGAGCTCCAAAAATGAAACAATAAAGCCTGGATGACAGTATATCTGTTTACAACATGGTTTACTGAATATTTTAAGGCCACTGTTGAGACCTCCTGCTCAGAAAAAAACTGTTTTTTTCAAAGTATCACTGCCCAGCAACAATGCACCTAGTCATCCAAGAGCTCTGATGGAGATACGCAAGGAGTTAATGTTGTTTTCATGCCCACTAATACAACACCCATTCTGCAACCCATGGATCAAGGAGCAATTTCCACTTTCAAGTCTTGTTATTTAGGAAATACATTTTGTAAGGCTATAGCTGTCATAGATAGCTCTGATGGATCTGGGCTAAGCAAACTGAAAAACTTCCTGAAAGGATTCACCATTCTAGTTGCCATTAAGAACATCTGTAATTAATGGGAAGTCAAAATAGCAACATTAACAGAAGTTTGGAAGAAATTGATTCCAACCCTCCTGAATGATTTTGAGGGGTTCAAGACTTCAGTGGAGGAACTCACTGCAGATGTGGTGGGAATAGCAAGACAAGTAGAATTAAAAGGGGAGCCTGAAGAGGTGACTGAGTTGCTGCAATCTCATGACTAAACATGAATGGCAGCCAGGTGCAGTGACTCAAGCCTGTAATCTCAGAACTTTGGGAGGCCGAGGTGAGAGCAGATCACCTGAGATCAGTAGTTCAAGACCAGCCTAGCCAACATGGTGAAACCCCTTCTCTACAAAAATACAAAAACTAGCAGGGCGTGATGGCATGCACCTTTAGTCCCTGCTACTTGGGAGGCTGAGGCAGAAGATCACTTGAACCCAGGAGACAGAGGTTGCAGTGAACCAAGATTGTGCCACTGCCCTCCAGCCTGGGCAACAAAGCGAGACTCCATGTCAAAAAAAAAAAAAAAAAAAAAAAAAAAAAAAAAAAAAAAAAAAACCCTTGAATGGATGAGGTGTTGCTTCTTATGAATGAGCAAACAAAACGGTCTCTTCTTTCTTTTTTCTTTTTCGAGACAGGGTCTTGCTCTGTTGCCCAGGCTGGAATGCAGTGGTGTATTCATGAATCACTACAGCCTCAAACTCCTCAAGTAATCCTCCCACCTCAGCCTCCAAAGTAGCTAGAACAAGTGAACGCTACCATGCCTGGTTCTTTTTTTTTTATTTTTGTATAGGCAGGGTCTCACTATGTTGCCCAGGCTGGTCTCAAAGTCCTGGCCTCAAGTGATCCTTCCACCTAGGCCTGGGGCAATTCCAGGCTGGGATTACAGACATAAGCCACCACATCCTGCCTGTTTCCTTAGAAGGAATATACTCCTGGTAAAAACGCTGTAAACATTGTTGAAATGACAACAAAAAATTTAGAATATTCCATAAACTGAGTTGATAAAGCGGCAGCAGGGTTTGAGAGGACTGACTCCAATTTTGAAAGAAGTTCTACTGTGGGTAAAATGCTACCAAACAGCATCACATGCTACAAGGGAATCTCTTATGAAAGGACAGTCCATTGATGTGGCAAAATTCATTGTTTTCTTATTTTAAGAAATTGCCACAGCCACCCCAGCCTTCAGGAACCACCACCCTGATCAGTCAGCAGCCACCAACACCAAGGCAGAGCCCTTCACCAGCAAAAAGATGATGACTCGCTGAAGGCTCAGATGATTGTTAGCTTTTTTTGCAATAAAGATTTTTAAATTTAAAGTATGTACATTGTATTTTTGACATAATGATATTGCACACTTAATAGGTCACAGCATAATGTAAACATAACTTTTATATGCACTGGAAAACCGGTGGATCTGTATAACTCACTTTACTGCAGTATTTGCTTTATTGCGGGGTCTGGAAGTGAACCCACAATATTTCCAAGGTGCACCTGCACACATTGTGGGTTGAATTGTGTCCTCCAAAAAGATATATTGAAGTTCTAACCCTTGGCACCTATCATTGTGACCTTATTTGGAAACAGGGTCTTTGCAGATGTGATCAAGTTAAGATGAGGTCATGCTACAGCAGCATGGACCTCAATCCAATGGCCAGTGTCCTTATAAGAAGAAGAGCAGACACAGAGAGATACATACATACACAAAGAAGAAGCCCATATGCAGACAGAGGCAGAGATTGCAGTGATCCTTTCACAAACCATGCAACACCTGGGCTACCAGAAGCCAGATGAGATGAGGAAGGACGCTCCCCTAGAGGCTGCAGAAGGAGCGTGGCCCTACCAACACCTTGATTTTGACCTTCTGGCCTCCAGAACTGTGAAATAATACATTCTGTTGTTTTGAGTCACCCAGTTTATGCACCTTGTGGTGGTGGCCACAGGAATCCAATAACACCCCCTTCTAAGAGGGCAGCCAGGCAGACGAGGAGAACTATGCAGTTAGAGGCTGTGGGGTGGACAGCAGGGGACAGGTCGTCTAGGCGCTATGCAGGTCCAGGTCCATGATGCTCGGAAGGACACACACCTGTGTCCAGCAGAAGAGCCAGAGTTTGCATATCTGCCACCCGGAGCCCAAGGGCCCACGTAAGCAAAAATGGCCACGCCAGCGGGGCCACCTTTCCTCCAAGCCCCCTCCCCTCCAGCTTGGCCCCAGGAGCATCAGCAGGTGTGGGAGAGGAAGAGAGGAGGGGACGGCCAGACCTGCCCCTCCCCAGGGTAGGAGCCTTGGACCTGGGGTCCAGCAGACCTGGGAGGAGAGGAAAAACTGAACTGGATGTCGGATGTTGTTGAACTTGACCCTGTTTCACACACAAACACAATTGAAAAACTATGGTGGGATCTGTGCCAGTGTGATTAAGGAAGATCCAGCAAGACATAGGTGTTGGGAATCAGAGACTGCTGGGAGACTTAGCACAGAGACACTAGACTTCAGGGAACTGGAATCTGGGAATATGGGTGAACTAAGAGATAAACAGGGTGGGTACTCCAGAGACAGCAATGTCCAGAGAGGCAGGGGCAGAGGGAGGGTGTGGTGTTCCCAGACCCTGCAGCCAGGTCACCAGTGGAAGCTGGGAGCCCTGGGGGCCTGTCTGTCGCAGCTGGAGAGAAAGGGAGAGGTCCTGCCCACTCTGTATCATGCTCAGGTCTCCCATGGGTGTGAGCCTGGCAGTGTGGGAGACACCACTTGGAGGGGTCTGTCCCCACAAGACAGGGTAGAGGAGGGAGAGGACGAGCATAGGGTCTCGAGACAAACAGACCCAGGACCAACACAGCGTGTGGAAAGGCAGTGAAAGGAAAGGGGGAGACTCCACTTCGGCCCTGCCCCCTCCCTATCTAGCTCCAATTGGTCTGCAAACTGGTTCCCAGCCATGCAGCCCCAGGAAATGGCATTGATGGTGCTTGGACCCAAAGTCATGTCTGTGGGTTCATCTCCTGAAGGAGGATCTCTGGTCACACCTCTTGGGGTGGACAGATCGCTCTCCCTGGAAATTGCCCTTTGGGATGGGCAGATCCCTCCACCTAGCAATTTGCAGTTCACAGACCCCAGAATGCAGGGCCAGAGACGGGGACACTTCCAGAGTTACCTGGGACATCCCTGTGTGTGTTTGGTTGTGGACCAGAGGGTACACCAAGGAGGGAGAGGTTTGTTAAACACATGGCCACCTGCCCCTCACGAGAGACAGAGACCCTGGGGCTGGGGAGGGATCCAGTCCACTGGCTCCAGCACAGAAGTGCTGGGGGCACCCCCACACCCACCCTAGGCTCAGGAGCAGTGCAGAGTAGAGGCAGGGGCTGGCTCCGAGTGAGAGAGACACCCGCCATTCCCAAACCCTCTTTGCAGAGGACCACGAAGAACCCACCAAGCAGAGTGAGGAAAGGAGAAAACAAACAAGGACTTATGACCTGGGGCCACCTCTCACTCCAGCCCCAATCACTTCCTCTTCATGTAAAGCAGGTGCTATTTTGTTTGCAGCTCTTCAGCTGCCAGGTGGGCATGCAAATGAGAAAAGCTGAGAGAGACTCAATTGTTTCACAGAAAGAAGAGGAAACCAGAAGATGTCTGCGACACCAGAGCCTGTTGCTTTTCGAGGCCTTTTAGGATAGGGTAGCAAATGAAGGTGGCCTCAGAAAAGGATGATTGGGAAAGGGGGAGGTTACTGAGGCCCTCACCTAGTCTGAGGGCCCCTTCTCTTCACCAACACCTACTAATCCTTGGCCTCAAAACCCAGGCAGTGTTCCGGCCACCTCATGTAGCAGAGGGAGCCCGAGAGACAGGATGGCCCCCAGTCACACACAGAGTGGCCAGACTGGATGGAGACCTGCATATCCTGGCACCAGGAGTCTCTCCATGAGCCTCTGCAATTTCTCAAACTTCAGTGAGATGAAGACTCATTTTTGCAGTTTGGTCTCTATTTTCTTCACTGTTGGCCATTTCAAGCTTGTATCCGCGGTCAGCAGAAGGGAGTATTAATAAGTTCGCCCATATAAACCCACTTTGCCCGCTGCTCAAACCACCGCAAATTAATTTTTCCAGGTTGCTGCCAGGTTAGGCTCCCTTGGTGTTAATTTCCTGCTCAGTAAAGCAGTGAGTCATCTCCCTCCCTTCTCTTCAGCTCTCTCTATTGCTCTGAGACCAGAGGCTGCAGAAGAGGGGTCACATGGAATCCTTTATTTAGTACAGAAGTTCGCGACCTGGGCGAGGAGGAGCAGGGACCACCAGCCGGCTCCTTGGAAACTGCCCCCAGTTGATTCCGAAAACACTCCTGCGCCGAGAAGCTCCATGCAATCTGAAATTCCTGGAGTTCTTGTCAGCGTCCACTGCCATGCAGGACTCTGGGGCACTTGGCTTGTCATTGGCTGAAAGATGGGCTGGGGTTGAGGTGCAGACTGCTGCATTTTAGCGCTGGTGCTGTCTCGCTTGGAGGAATGCTGTCTGCCACGCGACCACCAGGTGGCGCACAACACCTCGCGGCCACTGGACCTGGCATGGCTGCCTCTTATTAATCCCGCGGAGAAAACAGAGGCTGGAAAGGCCCCCGGGGTGAGGCTTGACCAAGAACTGCAAACTCACAGTGGTTTCCTGTGAACCTAGTTCAGCTGAATGGAACAGAAAAGTGTGTCCACAGCGGCTTCAACAAGAGACAGTCGTGTTTCTCTGTAAACACGGTCCTGAGTGGCATAGGGGCCCCATGAAGGCCCAGGACATGCAGCCTCCTTCCTCCTCACGGCCTCCACCTGGGATGTGGCCCCCAGCCTCCTAGTCCACGGTGACTGCCAGAGCTCCAGCCATCTCATCCAAGTCAGGCAGTAGGATGGAGTAGGGGACAGAGAAGGGAATGGCCGCCTTCACTGTGCTTTGCCAGAATTCACAGACATCACTTCTTCTTACAACTCATTGGCCAAGCCTTAGCCGTGGAGGCTGGAGGCCGAGCTCTTTTGCTGGGCTTTGCTACCTCCACATAATTTCAGGCTTTAGTTTGGAAGAAGAATGTGAGGATGGCTGTCTCACGGCGACATCGGCCACATGTTAATATGCGCCACTAGAGTTTCTCTGTGCCAACCCAGCGTATTTTCCATTCCCTGGAAACCTCAATAACTGGGGTCTGCTTCCTGCCTGCCCCTTAACTGATTTGACTCCCAAATATATATCCCATGTCCAGATTCTCCTCTTACACTCCAAGACCTGTGCCTCTACCTAAATGTCCTGTAAGAACCTCATACTCTACATCTCTAAGACGGTTCATCACCTCCTCTACCCCACACAAGTCAGCCCTTCCTCCTGTGCTCCCCAGCCCAGGGTCTATCATCGTGTCCCTTGACCCAAGCCAAGAACGGAGAGCCTAGGCACCGCTTCCCTCCACACAACCTCTCTGCCATCTACCCCTGGGTCCCACCTTCTCAGCGTTTCCTGAATTTGTTCCTTCTTTCCTTTCCCCATGATGACTTACTGCTCATCACCCTGAGACCCAGTCTCGCCTCCATCAGACCAACCTCAACGTGGCTTCCAGAGGGGTTGCTCTAAAAACCAAATCAAACCCTGTCACCCTTCTGACCGAAGCTTCCATGGCTCCCAAAATTTTCAACGTGATTTATCAAGACCTTGAGAATCTGACCCATCCCTACATCCTCCACATATCAGTTAGCGTGGGGCCTTTTACCCAGCACATCCAGTTCAAATGTCACTTCCCAAAGAGACTTTCTCCAGGGGGACCCGGCCCCCACAGCCCTGTCTTCTGCCCTCACTGTCAGTCGGGAATCACCTTATGCCCTTACGCACTTGTACTTACTCTGTCTCTCTCTCCAGTCAGAACCCAGGCTCTGTACCATGGAGCACTTGCGGGTACCTGGGGCCTCTTCCTTGTGCTTACCCAGCTGCTCTCACCCCTGGCCTCACTTGCCTCTCTGCTTTGCTGGGTTGAAACCCCCTGGCTCATTTTTACACCTCCAGAACCTGCACCTCTGGGATCTGGAACAGAGCAGGCCCTTGGTAAACCTGGATTTCCAGTCGACTCTAATGTTTCCAGTTGCTGGGGGGAGGGCACCTTCTTTCTGGATGGAGGGGACCCTAGCCTGCTCCTGGACTCTGGGTGGGATGGAGGAGTCTCCTAGTTTAGAGACACTTTTCTAGAGTCCACTCTGGCCTTACTCTGTGATAGTGTCCCTGCCCCCAGCTTCAGAGCAGGAAGAACTGGCCCAGGACAAGGTCTGAAACTCGGGGATCAAAGGGCTGCTGCTGCAGCCAAGCCTCTGCAGAGCAAACTCGAGCTCCTTCCCTAGCCACACTGCACATGCACTGCATTCACCCTTACAGCCCCCGGGGCAAACTTGAGCTCCTTCCCTAGCCACACTGCACATGCACTGCATTCACCCTTACAGCCCCCGGGGCCCGGCCCAGGCAGCCTCGGCCCATCCCCTTCTTGCTTCATGAGGCCTGAGTCCCTGTGTATTGAATATCTGGACTACACTACAAAGAGGTGAAATCAGAGGCCCCACGCCCTCAAGGCCCCTGCTGCTTAGTGGGAAGCACTGATTCATGAGAAAGTAACTAGAAATTGTGGTGTAAATGCAGAGGTTACCTCTCTGGGGTATGGCGAGGGGAGGGTCTGGCAGAGGTCCAATGCACCAGAGTGAGCCAGGCTTGGGGAGCTGTGGAGGGGGCGTTCCGACCAAGGGTGACAGCTTGATCAAGGCACACAGTTGAGCAGTATCACTGCATTCTGTGCCAGGAGCCATAATAGTCCAGGGTGCCTAGAGCAAAATGTGGCAGGTGGGCAGTTGCCCGGCTGAGCCTGGAGAGGGCCCAACCTTGGGGTTTACTGCACAGCTGGTGGGGCCTTGGCAGGGCTCTCTGCATGGCAATGGCACGAAGAGATCCGTGAGCTTGCCATGATGACAGCAGGGTGGGGGGCGTGGATTAGGGAGGAATAAGAACAGAGAAATCATGCAGGAGACAGAAAATCTTCATACAAGAGATGATAGGAGTCTAAATCAGGGCCAAGGTAGGAGGCTTTGAAAGAAGAAGCACATCCAGGAAGGACCCCAGAGGTTAAAGCACCAGAGCTCAGAGACTCCAGGACACACCTAAGGAAGGAGGGGGCTTCAAGCTTGGGCACAGATATACTGCCACCGTCCAAATCGGGACCCAGGTGGGACAGCTGGACTGCAGGTTGGGGCTGGGGAATGTTACCAAGCAGGTAGGAGTCGAGGGCATGTGTCAAAGCCCAGCTCGTTCCTGAGCCTGCAGGAATGGTTGTGGATGGACAGGAACAGGTGGGCTGCAGGGTGGGGAGGCTGCTGGGGCAGAGCATATTAGCAGCGGGTCAGCAGCAGACAGTGAAGGAGACAGGGCAAAATAGGGAGCTTGGGAAAGGGGGCCAACATCTCTCCTGAGCTGAGAAAATGAGACAGAGACAAAAACTCAGAGCGAGAGACACAGAGACTCAGAGAGAGACAGAGAGACAGAACATGTGTGCACCCAGCACAGGCAGCTGGGGCCCCACCACCCCCCCCCACCCCCAGGAGCCACACCTTTACAATGTCTTTCCCAGGCCACCCTCTCCTGGAGCCTCTCCTTCAGGCCCCTCTTTCCCACTGATACCAGTGATTTTGTGTTACTCAGGACCTTCACCGGTGATTTTGTGTTACTCAGGACCTTTTTGGTTGCGAGTGATAAAACTTCAACTTGAACAAGATCAAGAAAAAGGAGATGATTTTGCCAAGATGCCTGGGAGTCGAGCCCAGTGAAGGAATGTTCAACAACCAGACCCTGGAGAAGGGCAGACACCTGCCTCTGGGAGGAGCTGGCCGGGCGCTCATGCCTGAACTGGTTGATTTCATTCTCACCTTTTTCCACTTGGAGGGCCATGGCCTTTGAGGACACTGCAGACCCTGCAGCCTGAGACAGTCTCTATTCCCAGGCCAGTCTACAAACTCCCCAGAAAGATATCTCAGGGCCCAGGACCATGGACCATGGGGCAATGGACGGACCTGTAGGAACATTGTGGCGGAGCGGAGAGGGCAGTGCCCAGAACACTCTGGGGCCAGGCACAGGGAAAGCAATAGATGGGCCCTGAGGTCAGACGGCCACAGCAGAAGCCCCTCCTCACACTGGGACTCCCTCCTCCTCCTTCTCCTTCACCTCCTCCTCTCTCTCCATCTCTCTCTCTCTCTCTTTCTCTGTCTGTCTCTCTCCCTCTTTCTTCTACCCTCTCTCTGCCACCCCCCTACCCCTACCAGGCAGGGTCTCCCTGCTTCTTCCCATCCCACATCACCCTTCCTGGCTTTCTCAGCCCTCTTGTCCTGTAGATTCTGTGGCTTTCGCACACTTGCCACATTCTTATTCCACCGTGGCACTCAGGGTCTCCATGGCTACCTATGCCCAGAGCTAAACAAACTGCTGGTGCAGCTAGGCTCCAGCCAGGACCCAGGACGGCAGGCCCAGGACCTCCAGGTGCAGGCGCTGTTTCCACTGAAGCGGCTGGGCTGCCGCCAGCTCTCTTGGCAGCCTTGGCACTGCTGAGTCACACTGGGCTTTCTGTTTCCATAAAACATGTTTCAGAGATTTATGAGGTAATCATGTGCTCACTATAGAAAAATTTGAAAACACATAAAATATAAAGGAGACTGTTAAAATCACCTACCATCCCCATTTCAATCTATTTCTCCTCAGTCTTTTACTTATGCAAATTTTAAAACAAATGTCAACTTAGTCTATATATAGCTTTTGCTTAACTTCTTATCAAGAGCATTTACCCTGCTTGTAATGTGTTAATGATATTCGTTTATGGATTACTGATACGATAGCGGATAGTTACTACTCTGCTAAATACTTTTCGCTGGCTATTTTATTTAACAAACTACCACGTGGCTTCCCCAAGGACAGTTAGATTCCCCATTCTACAAATGTGGAAGCTGAGGTTTAGAGTGGTTGAATAAATTGGTCACAGTCACACAGCTAGTACGTGGCAGGTCCCAACTTTGAGGCCAAGTCACCTTGTTTCACAGCCAATGTCCTTTCTCTCAGTGACCCCTCCCGCCTGTGTACCACAGGTCACAGGTGTACATGGGGTGTCTGAGTGTCACAGGAGGGCATCACCACTCTCTTCCACCTGGGCAGAGCTATCTCCCTCCAGGACAGTGGTGGAGGATGCTTCCCGGGAGGACTGACATCCTGTTTGTAAGCCACCAGCCTCTAAGTCATGGAGTTGCATGTGCTGGCATGGCGGAAGCCTGACTGTGCTCTGTGGGCCAAGGGCATGGGGGACAGGCAGCCCTTCATGGCAAACAGCAAAGAGTAATTCAGAAAACTGGAATTTGAATAGAATCACCTCAACTTTTAAAGACCACATACCAAAACCCCCAGCAAATATCACATCCAATGGAGAAACCTTAGAAACATCCCCATTTAGACTGGCAAGAAGAAAGGTGCCTGTTAGCATTGCTACTATGTAACGAAGAGCCAGAGTCAGGGCCAATGTTATAAAACAAGAAAAAGAAATGGGAGGTGTAGAAGTTGGAAGGAGGAAAAAGATTAAAATGTTATTTGTGGACTACATGAAAATTTACATAGAAATTTCAACTAATTATTAAAACTAATAACAGGGTTGCTAGATGAATGTAAGGTCAACTTACAAAGATCAATAACACTTTCTCTGTACCACAATAACTACCTATAATATATAGGAGAAAATAAGACATATATACCTATAAGAAAACAGGATACCTTTCATAATAGCAACACAAGCTATAAAATGCCTGAAAAAAAAATACACTAGTCCTCTGTAAAGGAAATTTTTACCCTCTAATAAAGGAGATAAAAGAGGATCAAAATAAGCAGAATAATCTATGTTGTTGGATTGGACAACTTAATATAAAAGTATCGATTCTACCCAACTAGTACCACAATTGTTGTCCTAATCAAATTCCAACTGTCCTTTTTTAGGACAGAATGCAATAAATTTAAAAGGAAGAATAAAAGTTCCGAAATTACTATCGTAATTTTTTAAAAGATGTTACAGGAGATCTGGGGTGTCGATTTTTCTGACAGAAAACCTCTGTGGCCACAGTGCCTTTGCCCGAGTTCTTGTCCTGTGTCCAGGAAGAATGAGGTACACAGACAAGTGGTGGGTAAAGAAGAGGAAGAGTTTTATTTAGTGTTAGAACAGTTCAGAGGAGTGGGTAGCTCCTTTCTATAGGCAGGTCCTCCGTTGAGTGTTCAGCTGTCAGCAGAGGAGGCCTGGAGAGGATGGCCCCTGTCTGCAGGCAAGTCATTCAGAGGTCTCTGCAGGTCTCTGAAGCTCTCGGCAGACAGGGTAGCTCCTCTCTGCACACTGGTCATCTCTGCAGCTCTCAGAGGAGAGGGTAACTCCTCTCTGCCCCTTGGTCATCTCTGCGGCTGTCAGCGGAGAGGGTACTCCTCTCTGCAGCTGATCGTCCTGTCCCATCATGTCTCTGCCCTCTTCATCTTCTGGCCATCCTCCATGGTTTTTTTTTTTATTTTTTTTTTTTTTTTTTTTTTTTTTTTTTTTTTGAGACGGAGTCTCTCTCTGTCGCCCAGGCTGGAGTGCAGTGGCCGGATCTCAGCTCACTGCAAGCTCTGCCTCCCGAGTTCACGCTATTCTCCTGCCTCAGCCTCCTGAGTAGCTGGGATTACAGGCGCCCACCACCTCGCCCAGCTAGTTTTTTGTATTTTTTAGTAGAGACGGGGTTTCACCGTATTAGCCAGGATGGTCTTGATCTCCTGACCTCATGATCCGCCCGTCTCGGCCTCCCAAAGTGCTGGGATTACAGGCTTGAGCCACCGCGCCCTGCCCATCCTCCATGTCTTAAGTCCAGCAGCCGCGTTAGTCGCTTTTAACTGGCTGTCAGAGGCCCAGTGTATTTCTTTCATTTTGACTACTTGTGGAGCTTAGGAACTCCAAAGAAAAGGACAGAAAGATTTGCTTTTACTCTCCCTTCCACAGATCCCAGATGAGCCAAGAGGAATGTATCTCACCAGAAGGAAGATAACCCAAAAATCATAGTAATAAGAAGGTAAAGTGCTGGCATCATAAACCAAAATAGAGAACTTGGATACAGACCCACGTGTGTACAAAAACTTGGTTTATGGCAGAGAAGTCACCACAAGTCAGTGTAGAAAGAACATGTGTAGCAAATGATTATTGAGAAAACTAACTTCTTAAAAGGGGGTGGACGGTGTTGGATTCCCACCACACCCATATGCAGAGGTGGGTTCCTGGTGAATTAAAGATCTTAATCTGAAAGATATAATTATAAAGCCTATAGAAAAAAATTACAATCATATATTTAATACCTGGGGTTAGATTCAGGGAAGCTTTCACAAGAAAGACCTAAAAAGCACAAACTATAAGGCAAAACTTGATGTTTTCACTGTATAAAAATTAAGAATTTATATTCAAAACTGGATTTCCAAATGCAAATGAATGAAACTGGACCCTTATCTTATACCATACACAAAATTCAACTCAAAATGGATGAAAGATCTTAAGCGTAAGACCTGAAACCATAAAACTCCTAGAAGAAAACAAACGGGAAAAGTTTTGACATTGGCCCTGGCAATGACTTTTGGATACCACACCAAAACTCAGGCTACAAAAGCAAAATAAATCAATGGGACTACATCAAACTAAAAGCTTCTGCGCAGCAAAGCAAACAATCAACACCAACAACAAAAAAAAGGCAACCAACAAATCAGGGAAAAATATTTGTAAGCCACATATCTAATAAGGAGTTAATATCCAAAATGCCTTTTAAAAGCACATACAACTCAATAGCAAAAACAACGAACAATCCAATTTAAAAATGGGCAAAGAACCTGAATAGAACTTTCTCCAAAGAAGACATAAAAATGGTCAACAGATGTATGAAAAGATGCCCCACATCACTAATGATCAGGGAAATGCAAGTCAAAACCACTATGAGATACCACCTTACATCTGTTAAGGTGACCATTACCAAAAAGACAAGAGATTACAAGTGTTGGTGTTGGTGTGGAGAAAAGGGAACCTTCCTTGTACACCATTGGTGAGAATATAAGCTCATTTAGCCATTATAATAAACAATATAGAAGTTCCTCAAAACATTTAAAATAAAATTACCTTATAATCCAGCAATCCCATTAATGGCCATATACCCAGAGAAAATGATATCATCACCTCATAAAGATATCTGCACTCCCAAGTTCATTGCAGCATCATTCACAGTAGCCAAGATACAGAAACAGCCTAGATGTCTGTCAGTGGACAAATGGATAAAGAAACTGTGGTATGTATACACAGTGGAATATTAATTAGGCTTTATAAAGGAGATCCTGCCATTTGACACAACGTAGACAGAGCTGGAGGACATTATGCTAACTGAAATAAGCCAAATACAGAAAGACAAATATCGTGTGATCTCACTTGTATGTGGCATCTTAAAAAAGAAAAAAAGAAAGAAAGGCAAATATACAGAGATAGAGAATAAAACAGTGGTTACCAGGGGTAAGGTGGGAGGAAGAAATGGGGAGATGTGAGTCAAAGGACACAAAATAGCAGATATGTAGGATGGACAAATCTAAAGATCCAGACATGAGGACTTTGGTTACTAATAGTGTGTCATATTGGGAATTTTTGCTGAATGAGTATATTGTAACTACTCTTGCCAAAAAAAAATGAGTGCTGATATAAGATGATGGATATGTTACTCTGCTTCACTACAGTAATTATTTTACCATCTACGTAGCTCTCATAGCATATTGTTGTATGCCTTAAATATATACAATAAAATTTATTTTTAAAAAAAATCTAATTAATACAACTCAGCACTCCAAAGGACCTACCAGAGGTAAAAAGTTAACTTATTATGGCCATTCAGGGGCAAAAAGAATTTCTATTTAAGGGATACTGTAGACAAAGCCAGGTCAGTGGTTCACACCTGTAACTCCAGCACTTTGTGGGGCCAAGGTGGTTGGATTGCTTGAGCTCAGGAGTTTGAGACGACCTGGGCAACATTGCAAAACCCTGTCTCTACCAAAAATACAAAAATTAGCCTGGCATGGTGGCGCATGCCTGTGGTCCCAACTACTGGAGAGAGTCTGGGAGGATCACTGGAGCCCAGGAAGTTGAGGCTGCAGCGAGCCATGTTCATGCCACTGTGCTCCAGCCTGGGCAACAGAAAAGGATCCTGTCTCAATCAATCAGTCAATGAAGAATACCATAGACAAAACTAACATATGGAAGCCTGATTAGAAAAAGGAATTTACAATGTCTAAAACTGACTAAGCATTAATGGCCAGGCACTGTGGCTCATGCCTGTAATCCTAGCACTTTGGGAGGCCAAAGTAAGAGAATCACTTGAGCTCAGGAGTTCAAGACCAACCTGGGCAACATAGTGAGACCTTGTCTCTGTTTTTTAAAAAACTGTCTAAGCATTAACAGAACATACAAGAAAGGAAAGCTAATAGAAAATTAAAATTACAGTGACAGAGACTTTTTTTTTTCGTGACGGAGTCTCGCTCTGTCGCCCAGGCTGGAGTGCAGTGGCCAGATCTCAGCTCACTGCAAGCTCCGCCTCCCAGGTTCACACCATTCTCCTGCCTCAGCCTCCCGAGTAGCTGGGACTACAGGCACCCGCCACCTCGCTCGGCTAGGTTTTTTTATTTTTTAGTAGAGACGGGGTTTCACCGTGTTAGCCAGAATGGTCTCCATCTCCTGACCTCGTGATCCGCCCGTCTCAGCCTCCCAAAGTGCTGGGATTACAGGCTTGAGCCACCGCGCCCGGCCGACAGAGACATTTAATCCCATCAGAATGGAAAACCTAGGAAAGTATATATAATTGGCATCTGTCATTCATGGCTCCCCAAAATCTTTTGTCTTTTTTTTTTGAGACAGGATCTCTCTCTGTCGCTCAGGTTGGAATGCAGTGGTGCAGTCATAGCTCACTGCAGTCTCGACCTCCTGGGCTCAAGCGATCCTCCCACCTCTGCCTCCCAAGTAGCTGGGAGTAGAGGCAGGTGCCACCACACCCAGCTAATTTATTTTTTGTAGAAACAGGGTTTCACTGTGTTTCCCAGACTGGTCTTGAACTCCTGGGCTCAAGTGATCCTCCAGCATCAGCCTCCCAAAGTGCTGGGATTACAGGCATGAGTCACTATCCTCCAGCCTTCCCAAATATTTTTTTTTTTTTTTTTTTTTTTTTTTTTTTT
>NW_016806449.1:18616-39718 GCF_001698545.2 Rhinopithecus bieti
TTTTTTTTTTTTTTTTTTTTTTTTTTGGAGACAGAGTCTTACTCTGTCACTCAGGCTGGAGTGTAGTAGTACCATCTTGGCTCACTACAACCTCTTCCTCCTGGGCTCAAGTGATCCCCCCACCTCAGCCTCCCGAGTAGCTGGGACTATGGGTGTGTGCCACCATACCCGGCTAATTTTTGTGTTTTTCAGTAGAGATGGGGTTTTGCCATGTTGATCAGGCTGGTCTCAAACTCCTGGCCTCAAGTGATCCACCTCTCAGCCTCCCAAAGTGCTGGGATTATGGGCATGAGCTATCACGCCCAGTCCCCAAAATGTTTTGAACACCTCTTCCCCATGTGAACATTGCCTTCCTAACACTGGAGGGTGGGGAGGAGCCCACATTGTCAAGCCTCACTTATTGTTAGGGAATGGACGTGGGATTTAGGTTCCACTAACCACATACGGCCCCACAACACTTAGATTTAGACCTGAGTTATGTGGGGAAGAGGGAAAGTGCAGAGGTCCCACTGTAGACAGTAGCAGAAGCCGTGCACTGTTGGACCTGGTAGCTGATGGGGCTTCCTGCTCCAGAAATTCCTCACTGAGGCAGAGGCAAGGGGCTGGTCTGCGGTATCATGCGGGAAGTCATTCTTGGAAGCTCATTCTTGAGTCTGTTTTTTCCAGGCTCCAAGATCCTATGATCTACCACAAACCCCGAATCAATCCTTTTCTTCTTAAACTGAGGAGAGGGAATTCTGCAGCTAATAACCTTATCAACAGATTTGCTCCTACCAGGTGTTAATGAGAATTCACTTATTCACAAATATTTGCTGTATGCCTTCCAGGGAGACAAAATCTTTTTTCAGTAGGAGCTTCTAAGTTTGTGGAGACAGACAATAAAGAAATAAGTGTGTGTGTGTGTGTGTGTGTGTGTGTGTGTGTGTGTGTGTGTGTGTGTTTGAAAGAGACGTCAAGTGGTGGTACGGGCTATGGAGGAACATTTTAAAGGTCAGCAGATGAGGTTGCTATTTTATATGGGTGGGTCAGGAAGTCTTCCACAAGGTGCCCTTGGAGCAGAGACCAGAAAGGATGAGGAGAGAGTCATGGGGACGCCTGAAGAAAGAGCATTTCTGCAGAAAAAGGGGCAGAGGTGAGAGAAGGTTCGCCTTGTTTTTGGACCCGTGAGGAGGTCAGTATAGCTGGAACAGAGAGGAAGTTACATCGCTCCCACTCATCGGAAAATTCAACACACACACACACATGCACACACACACCTGCCATACATGCACACACACACCCTGCTATGTGCACACACATATGCACATGCACACACAGAGACACATGCACAGGCTGCCACACACACATACGTGCACTCATGCACACACCCTGCCACACACACTGGCCTGGGAGCTATCCTCCCCCAGATGTCTTAGGAAGTGGTGCACGTGCCTGAGCTCTTCAAACTAGATGTAGACAGGAACGAGCTCAAGGTGCAGAGAAAACCTTGGGGGCCATCAGTCCTTTACAGGAGGAGAAACAAGAAGCCAACAAAGGCGACCAGGAAGAATGGTCGGTGCAGAGAAGAGGAAGGGAATGGAAGTCATCTTGCAAGTCAGGCGGGCACTGACTACACTCATGCAGCTGGAGGAGGGGGCAATAGAAGATGTCGAAGGCTGGAGAGAACACAGATTCCAGGTCCAGGAGGGCGGTCAGTGGTGTGTTTTCAAGACAGTGCAGGAGCTGAGCCAGGCTGCTCATGAAAGAGCGCACATGTGAGAAGCAGAGATGGTTGTGTGTCAGGAAATTACTGTCAGGAAATCTGGTGAGAATTGGGAGGGAGCCCAGGGCAAGCTTCTCATGGTAAGGGAGACACTCATGGAGGGAGCTTCTTTGTTACTCAGAGAAACTGAATAATTAACATATTCAAAGGGACAAAGTGCCATGAACCAGAAGGTGTGGGAAGATTTAGAATCTAATCTCCCTTTCCTCTTATCCAGGAGGAAAGGAAGAAAGGGTTGACCTGCCAGGGACACTTGAGCCACCCTGCAGAAGTGGCAGGCTGGGGGATGGCCCCTGCCTATTTGCTGATTACAACGCTTCCTCCACCTGTGCATGTGCTGATTTTGAAAATCATCACTGCTAAATAGACCGGTACTCCAAGGCCTAAGATAGCCTGATGGTATGATATACTTAGTGCATTTTATTAATATAACAAGTGAATACAATGGGCACAGAATGTTCTTCAGCCTCATGTCTTACATTGTTTCATTAGAAAAGGTTGCGTGCTGGCTACTGTACAATATTTCCGTTACAAGACAGAGGGAGCCAGCTTGCAATTCCCCTAATGAGGACAAGGACACTGAGATCCATTGTGATCACTGTCAATCAACTTGGGCAAAAAGAAGGGGTGCAGCTCACCTTGGAGGAGGAAAGCAGGACTGGGTTACAGCCACAGAGTCCCTGTGGATGACCAACTTTCTCCTAAGTTGGGAGGAGGAGGATGTGGAGAGCTGGATACAGACAAGCTCACTGTACAGAGAGCATCCTGCAAAAGGGAGGCTGAACGCACTGGAGGTGATGTCTCGGCACCCACTCGGTGCCCTTTCTATTGGAAAATAAAAGGATTTTGTAAAGAAAATTCATTCTGACTAGTGCTTTTCTTAGAAAGCTAAACCTTTTGCAGAGTGCCTTATACACTGAGCGCAAATTTAGCCTAATTTGGATCTTCAAAGAAGGAAATCTCTCTGAGAGTGGTTCCAGAAAGGTAGGACTGGGGGCTTAAGAAGTGGGATGGGAATTAGAATAGCTGTCATGGGGCATGTGTCAGGGCAATGGCAGTGATTAAACTACTGCTGAGCTGTCTCAGGGTCCTTTTGAACCAGAGAGTGCAGACATATAGAAGAAGTCAGCAAAGCTGGGACCATCTCCAGAAACATCCCACAATGCAGGAGCAGGGACCTCACAGCGGGAAGCAGCCCAGGCCAGGGAGTGAGAGACCCTCATGCCTGCATCCCTCTGAGCCAGCAAACCCACTCCCAGAGATGCTCCTCGAGAGGCGATCAGGAAGTTCTCAAAGACATTCTCCCAAGACCCTGCAGAGCAGCTCTGCACATAATACCAGAAATTCAGTACCCACTGAGAATCGATCAGTTAAATTATAGTATAATAGATTAAATAGTAGTATTTAAGTGTGAAAAGAGCTAACATGAATAATGGAGATATTTTTTCAATCAGACAACATTCAGAATGGATTTTCTTAACCAAATCACTAGAAAGAGGTTCACAATACACTGTTGAGTGAATAGCAAGTTTCAAAATGCAATCCTATTTATGTTTTTTTAAATGCATTATCTATATAGACTAGACCTACAGATATCTCTGAGGACATTCACTACTGTGTAAACAATGGTTATCTCTGGGTGGTAGGCTTAAGGAAACTTTTTTCTTTATTCTTTAAAATTCACTGTTTCATTTGAATTTTCACTAAGTATGTGAATTATATTTATGATCAGAAAAACACTGAGAAGTATCCGAGGGGAAGACCCCCAGGGACCTCGCAGACACATCACCTTGTGCACTAACTACATTACAGGGTCTTGTCTCAGCTTCGCTAGCCCGGAAACTCTGCTTAGTACCTGCATCAGTGAAGAACACCACCAACTCTGGCTTAAACAGACGGGGGCTTATTTTCTACAATGTCCACAGCAAGGCAAGTCAGGGCTGGGGCAGCTTCTCATGGATGTCACCAAGGAGCCAGAGCCCCCCTCTCTCTCTTCTTTCTCTGACATCCTTGAGTGTGGCTTTTGTCTTCATTGTCACAAAATCGCTGCTGCACTTCTAGGCCTCACAGTCATGTTCTAGGTAGAAAGAAATAGGGAAGGGCAAAAGCGTTTTCTCCAGTAAGGCTCTACCTTTGTTATCCTAAAAAAGGAGACACTCTCTATAAACTTCCACCTACGTGGCATTGGCCAGAACTACGGCACACAGCTCCCCTGAGCTTCAGGAGGGTCTGGAGGGTGAGTCTTTTAGCTGGCACATAGATTCTACTAACAGGGAAGAATGGAAAATAGATAACAGTGGTAACTGTCAGTGGTGCAAAGCCCCCGTGGGGAATCATTCTAGCAGAGAATGGTTCCTGCCTGCAATATAGACTGATAGATGAAGCAGGGCCCAGTGGATTCGTTCCCACTCCAACCACCGGAATGACCTTCCCACCAGAACACTCTCCTTCTCAGGATCAGGGAACTAGGATGTAAAATTGTTAAACTAAACATTGCCTGTGAACATGGAATCAGGTTCCTGGCAGGTGCTAATATTGGAAGTCATCCCCTCCACGCTATGACGCGGCCTGATGACTCTCCCTGCCCAAGAGGTCAGCACTCCAGCATCCTGGATGCTCATGACACTCAAATTCCACATCCCCCAGACAGTGCTGGGCAGACACTGTCAACACTCATCTCTCGAACTCCCCATTTTGTGGGGTGTCTATCCCCAAGTCACCCTTCCTCTGCTAGCCTTATTTATTTAGCTTTATTAAAGACACCTCTGATTTACCTTTGCCTTAGAAGGCACTCTGTCTCCTGCCATTTGCTTTAATGCTAGTAACCAAGCTCTCCTGGGGGCCTTTCTTTTGTCCCCACAGGGGCAGCCAAGAGTTAAGCTCTGCAGACTCATGAAGCCAGCGATGTTGGGCTAGTGAGGGCTGTCTTGCTGTGTCTTGCCAGCATCTCAAAATTCTGTCCTCCCAGGAGTGGCTGCAGTGTTAAGGGTTGTTTTGCCCAGATAAGAAAAGGTTGAGGGGACCCCAGCATTTGCCTAACATATCTGAGTCATTGTCAGGGACTGGGCTTATGGAGCAGCTGGAAGGAGAAGCAGGACCAACAGATGGAAGGCACTAGAAGACAGATTTTGCCTACAACAGGCACTATCCAATGAAGTCAAGCATGCTCTGTTCCTGGACAGGGGTCCCTCCATCTGGGCTGTGGTGGAGGGGATTTTCGTTTTGCATGGATTCAAAGGAAGGAAAGTGCATTCACCACCAGTCCAGGTTCATTCCCCCAGAGTTTTAAATTTCTCTCATCTTTTTTTGGTTTCCTTTCTCCTTCTGACAAATTTAGACATCTTTTTTAAAAATGTCCTTACTGCCGGCCTCACCATCACATTCCTGTTCCCAGTCTAGGCCTGAGTGTGAAAGTGTGAACCCCCTTTTCTAATAGGACATCCGAAGCCACCGTGAGCTTTGCTAAAGGAATTGTTATGGGGTTCTCATTCAAAGGAAAATGCAAAATGCTGTCATGTTTGTGGAGTAAAGAACTAAGATACGTGAGTCAGCCCATCAGTCTCCCTCATGTTTCCTGGCCTCCCGTGCATTTCAGTGGGGCCAGGAAACTGGCTCCAAGCAAAGCTCCAAGCTGGTGTGTCTCTTCTGTCTCCACATGGCAGCCATTCTCCACGTGGCAGCCACTACAGAGGCGCCCTGCTGAGAGGACAGAGCCACAGGATATAAGCCACTCGACCCCTGTCACGGCATGGAGGAGCGCTGCCTGGGACCTTGCCCTAATGAGAAATAAACCATGGTTAAGCCTCTGAGGTTTTGGAATTGGCTTACTACAGCAATGAGCATGGCTTAACCTAACTAAACACTTGCCAGGCTTTTCACATATCCTTTATATTGCATAACCACACGTGGGGAGATCCTGTCATTACCACTTTACAGGTGCAATAAATGAGGTCCTTTAAGCAATGACTCTGAAGTCACACAACCAGCACATGTTGGAACTCACATCTGAACTCAGATCAATCCAACTCCAAGGCAAATGTTTCCCCCACTCTATGCTAACTCCCTTTCTTCAAAGAGGATAGTCCCAACTTGATTCTGTTGGCTGAGGATTCTTTTCCTCCCCTAAACCCTGTCTAGAGAACTCAACTCAAAAGAACTTCTTTATATGTTCAAAGCTCTCCTCTATACCTCACTCCTGTCCACTCTGCAATCCCCTCAGCCAAGAGAGAGCTGAAGGAGCATCCTCCAGCTAGAGAAAACATGACCACGCACCCAGACCCAGGCCATGCACACCCAGGCCCCTTGCTCACCACACAGAAAGCTGGAGGCTGTTTCTCATAAATACAAGTTGACCTAGAGGATATGTAAGTCCCATTTTAAAGTCCAAGTGCTAGAATTTCATGAAGTAGCTGAAAAGTTATGACGGCTCAAGTGTAGCAACAGCAGGGGTACAAACTGGGTCAATCAGGGAGGGAAGGACACCTGGACCTGAGAACACTGATCAGGGAGGTGAGAGACAGGATCGAGATGCAGGAAGTGCTGACCAGTGGGGAAATGCAAAGTCTGGGGTCTCAGAAGCCTCATACAGCTAAGGCTAAGACAGGATGGTGTTCAGGTATGTCTACAGCGAGGTGGAGATGGAGGGAGCCTGCAAGTTATGCTCACCATGATGTGTGTGCCCCAAGAATGGAGTGACGAGAAGTCAGGATCATCCAGGAGAGGGGGCAAGGCCCAGAGGGCACCAGCCACATGGATTTTTGGGACTGTGCATTGCAAGGGATGGTGTGCCTTTGAAGTGGAGTGGCAGAGGGTGGGGTGCAGGAGCGAGCGCAGGTCACAGTGCCTCCTGACCTCCTAGAGAGGAGAGAAGGTGATTCTCCAAGAAGAGGAGAGAGCAGTTTGGATCCTATGGTGTGAGATGGCTTTTGGAAATTGCCCTGGACCCTTACTTCTTGGAAATTGCCCTGGACCATGGAGCAGAAAGGAAAACCAAAACACAGTGGCCATACCTGATGAAGCTAGGAGACAGATAAGTCTCTGAAAAATATCCTCTCTAAATGGAGTGAAGACTGCGCATGCAAGATGAGAGGAGAGAGGCCTTGGCAGTGGCGGCTCAGGAGGATGAGGGTACAACCCGCAGAGAAAACCTGGGACTCCTCACTTCCAACAGTGGAGGCAGACCCCAGGGGGCCTCCTGAAACCAAATCGGATTCTGAGAAGCAGAGGCAGGTGAAGGTGTAGTCACACTGATGAGCCCTCTTTGTAGGAAGCAGTCTGTCCCGGGGAAGGGGACCCACGGAGATACGCCACTCAAACCCCGCTTTGAGGAAGGACCTGTCCCACCTTCTGCAAGTGCTGTCAGGGACGGCCTCGAGCTGTCAGCCTTGCCAGGGCTTCTTCAGATGAGGACCACTGTTCATCCAGGTCACACCAGCCTGTGTTCAACCCATATCCAAAGACTGATGGAAGCAGAATTATCAAAGTCCACCACGTCTGCCCAACCCAGGACAACTCTCTTGTTCCTTTCAGTCCCAGACCTCCTCATGGGTGAGCAGAGGCTGTCAGGCTGCATCGCAGCCCAACAACTGCCTCTGCCCATTCCTGCTTCCCCTCCTCCCTTCCTCAGGCATTGACCCAAGGACACATATAATAAGCATCCTAATCCAGACTGTGACCCCTGAGGTAGCAGAAGAGTGCCCCTGCCAAGATGTCCTCATTATAACCCCCAAAACCTGTGAACACACGACTTTACCTGCCAAAAGGGACTTCGCAGGTATGATTAAATGAAGGATCTTGAGATGCTGAAATTAGCCTGGATTTTCCAGGTGGGCCCAATGTAATCACAGGGGTTCTTATGAGAGGCAGGAATGTCCAAGACAGAGAGACCTGGAGATGCTGTGTTTATGCCTTTGAAGATGGAGGACCAGGCCATAAGCTAAGGGATGCAGGTGACCTCCAGATACTGAAAAAGACAAGGAAGTGGATTCTCCCCTAGAGCCACCAGAAGGAACAGAGCCCTGTAAACATCCTGACACCATTTTACATCTTACAGTTCTGAAGCTCCAAAAGGGGTCATAACCCATTTTGCCCACTAGAACCCCTTTTGGATCTATAGAACTGTAAGATATAAAACTGTGTTATTTTAAGCCAAATGTGCATTGTTTTAAGTTTGCAGTGTTTGTTACTACAAATATGAAAGTAATACACACCTTAGGGCAACAGCAGAGGAAAGACTTGGCATTACAGACAGCTCCTCACCTTCCTATCCCTGCCGAGTGGAGAGAAGAAAAAGTTAAATTCCGTTTTTTAAAATAAATATATAATTCACAGGTTCATTTGTGCCAGCCTAGAATGGCCCCTGCCCCTACCTCTTACAAACCCCCTGCAAATATCTGGTCCAAGAAAACTTGTCTGCCTCAAAGAAGGATAATATTTAGATCTATACACAATCTATACAAAAATATTATAGCCTAAAATGAGAGAAAATGGCAGATAAAAAACACTTGTCAAAAATGTGTTGCAATGAACAGATGAAAAGCATATCCAAATATTTTGCCATGAATTTTTTAAACTTAATGAAGCAACAACTCGAGAAAGAGATGGTGAGAAAACAGAAGGATATGAAAAGAAAGCTGGCAAAACCCAGGAAAGAGTAGAATCAAAATTTAAATCATCACAAAAATGAAGACAGAACTGGAAGCAGCACGAGAAAGTACTTCGGAACCCAGAAGGGGGAAACGGATTAGACGGGCAAGAGAAATGAAAGGCGAACAGAGAGAAAGTGACAGCTATGAAGGAAGGCAGAGGAGCTCCAACTCCCACAAAATTGGAATGCACGAAGAAGAAACGCAGCCACAAAACAAATAGTTTTAAAAATACCTCACGCACAGTTCCCTAATGAGACAAGGCACTTTTTCATGTTTCTTGGCCATTTGGCTTTCCTATTCTGCTTGTTCTGTTCTTTTACTCATTTTTCTATTGATTCCAGTGCCTTTTTCACATTGATTCTTAAGGACTCTGTACATTCTGAATAGGAGTCTTTTGTAGGTTATGTGCACTGCACGTATCTTCTTCCCCTCTGTGACTCAGCTTTTTTTCTCTTACAGATGTTTTGTTTTGTTTTGTTTTGTTTTAGGCAGAGTCTCACTTTGTCGCCCAGGCTAGAGTGCAGCGGCGTGATCTTGGCTTACTGTGACCTCCACCTCCCGGGTTCAAGTGATTCTCCTGTCTCAGCCTCCGGAGCAACTGGGATTACAGGCATGTGCCACCTCACCCAGCTAATTTTTGTATTTTTAGTAGAGACAGGGTTTCCCCATGTTGGCCAGGCTGGTCTCAAACTCCTGATCTCAAGTGATCGGCCTGTCTCAGCCTTCCACAGTGCTGGGATTATAGGCATGAGCCACTGCGCCTGGTCATACAGATGTGTTTTTAATAAACTTCTATTCTGGAATAATTCTAGATTTACAGAAAATTTGCAAAGATAATGCAGAGAGTTCCATATAGTCTTCACCCAACTTCCCCTAATGTTAACATCTTAAGTTACCGCAGTACCTTTGTCAACATCGAGGAATTAACAGTGGTGCAATACTGTTAATTAAACGGAACACTCTTCACTCTACACCACTCTTTCCATTCATGTCCTTTTTCCGTTTCGGAATCCAATCCCAGACACCACATTTCACTTCATTGTCGTGTCTCCTTCAATTTCCTCCTCCCAAGTGTGACAGTTTCTTAGTCCTTTTTTAGGATCTTGACACTTTTGAAGATTAAGTATTTTGTAGAATGTCCCTCATTTTGGGCTTGTCTGGTGTCTTTGGATGATTAGACTGGGCATATGTGTTTAGAGGTGAACCACAGACGAGAGGCGCCCTTCTCCTCACTTCATATGTAGGGCACGTGATCTCAGCATGGCTCATCATGAGGAATATTAGCTTTGAGCATTTATTTGGTTAAGGCTTTCCCACTGTAATGTGACTCTTCTCCCCTTTCCATATTCCATTCTTTGGAAGCAAGTCCCTAAGTCTAGCTCATGCTGAAACTCATATTTCTGGAGGGAGGAGTGTCTACCTACTTCAGAATTCTTCTGTATGGAAGACTTATCCCTTCTTCCCGTGTTATTTACATACTCAATCATGCATTTATTTCAGTTTGTACTCATGGATATTTATTTTATTCTTTAGTTTATAATTCAGTACTATTGTTATTTACTTTGCTGCTCAAATTGTTCCAGCCTTGGCCGCTGGAAGCTCGTTCGGGCTGGCTCCTGTATCCTTGTGACATGTCCTCATCACTGTGGTAATTTGTTTGGGTACTCCCTAAAGATGTCTCCTGATAAACAGTAATTCTTCATTTTAGTGTAGTCATATGAACTAATGTTTTCCTTTAGATTTAGTGCTTCTAGTTTCCTGCTATTACTTTCTAAAGGTATTTTTGTTCCATCTTTCACAGACAGATTATGATCAGGAAGCATCACACAGGAGCTTCTAGGGGGCAGGTAAGTTCGATTTCTCAACCTAGATGGTGGTTGTCTGAGTGAATCAAGTATGAAAATATGGGCACACTCACCAGCAAGAAATAGGACATGAGCAGCTAGAAGTGCAGGTGCAGGCTAAAGGAAGAAGAGGAAAGGCACTTGTGGCGTAAATGGCAGGGGCAGGAAACGCAGAATCACAGTGGGCTCTGCTATGCTCCAGCGGCCCAGCTTTCTTTCCTTTTGGAAATTGCCCCTCACACAGCTTCGCACGGTTCAACTACCCCACAAAGGAAGAATCACATGGCACATCCTAGATTAATTCAAGAAGGATAGGCACATGGCCCAGTCAGGGCCAATTTTCCATTTGATGATGCTGATTTAATTTTATTTCTTTTTCTTTAGAGACAGGGTCTCAGTCTGTCACCCAGGCTAGAGTACAGTGGCACGATCATAGCTCACTGCAGCCTCAAAAACTCCTGGGCTCAAGTGATCCTCTTAACTCAGCCTCCTGAGTAGCTGGGACTATAGGCATATGCCACCACACCCAGCTAATTCTTCTTTGGCGGGGAGTAGGGGTAAAGATGGAGTCTCTTTATGTTGCCTAGGCTGGTCTGAAATGCCTAGGCTCAAGCAATGCTCCCACCTCGGCCTCCCAAAATGTTGGGATTAAAGGTGTGACCCTCGGCATCCAGCCTGGTTATTTCTACTTAAGAGAGATAGGGCTTTCCTCATGAGAGGAAAGATCACAACCTGGAGCTGCCAGTCGCTTTCTTAAAGCCACAGAAAGATACTGCCAGAGAATGAACCCAACAAGAGTAAAGCAGAGCCAAAGTTGGAGACAGACTGAGCTCTAAGGGCATCAGTTGAGCATGTAAATCCAGCCAAACCTAAAACTAGTAAGGTCCTGCCCTTTTCTGTTATAGCAGCCAACAGATTCCCTTTTAGCATAAGCTAGTTGGAGTTGGGTTTCTGCAACTTCCAACATAAAGTGTGTTGTCTAATAAAAATGTGTTCGGAAGACAGAGAGCAAGGCTTCAGTTAATATGGAGGTAGAGTGAGGGGAAGAAATGAGTTGACCTTGAACTTTACCACCAGAAGAACAATGGTTCATAGGACACACTGGAGAGTGAAAATTTTAGGGAGCTGGGAAAACAAGAGAGGAGAGCAACAGCCTGGGCCTTGTGACATGAGCAGGCCCGTGCCTGGAATGCATCTCCAACAGGCCATTCCCTCCATCAGGCCAGCACTTCAGGTGATCTGAGGACATTGCCAGATAGTGGAATCCTGCAAATGTCCCTCCAGTGTCCCACTCATGGTCAAGAAGACACTTATTAAGAAGCTGAGGCCAGGTGCAGTGGCTCACGCCTGTAATCCCAGCACTTTGGGAGGCCAAGGTGGGCAGATCACCTGAGGTCAGGAGTTCAAGACCAGACTGGCCAACATGGTGAAAGTCCATCTCTACTAAAAATACAAAATTAGCCAGGCATAATGGTGCACGCCTGTAGTCCCAGCTACTCGGGAGGCTGAGGCAGGAGAATTGCTTAGAACCCAGGAGGCTGAGGTTGCAGTGAGCCAGATCATGCCACTGCACTCCCGCCTGGGCAACAGAGGGACACTCCATCTCAAAAAAAAAAAAAAAGAAGAAACTGAGCACTTAGTGCTAGCAGGACGCAGATTCGACATGGTGAGGGAAAATCCCCAGCATTGAGCCCAAATCTGGGCCTCTGTCTCTGCTGCCACAGGCATTTTGTACGTGGGCCCATTGAGAGATCACTGGGATGGCTGGGGGAAGTGGAGGGGAGGGGGAAGCAGAGGGGAGACTGACCAATGTCCACAGAGTGGGTTGCGTTTACTAAGAGCCTCTTCTGAAGTGAGTATTCACATGGGACACAAATATCCTCACATGTTCAGGGTCCACCCACCTCCCTCTTCCTCAGGTTGTTCTATCACCAGTCATCCATCTGTGTCCCTGCCAAGCCTCTGAGTCTCTGGCCAAATATTTTCCATTGCCCATGAATTACTGTTGAGCTTCACTCCAGCCCATCCATTCTTCCAGGTAAAGTGTGCATGCCCATAGACTAGATCTCAAAACCGAGTTAAGTAAGAAGAGAGGCAGCAGTATGGAAGGCGTCCATTTTCCACCAACAATTGTGACAACACTTTTGCCTGCAGATTGCAATGAACGGTATTGTGTTTGGGGAGGAACAGGCATAGCCATGGCTTCCTGATCCTGGATTGCAGCTAGTGGGTGATTCTGGTGCTCACTTCCTGGTTGATGGGAAAGGGAGCAGTTCCCTTGCCAGTTCCTTGGTGGTGTTCTAAGAGTGGGTCTAGAAACAGTCTTCCAATTTGGCAACAATTTTATAGGCACTTAATTCTCTGTATTAAATCCTTTTCTGACTTAAACAGCTAGAGTTGGTTCTATTGTCTGCAAGTCAAGTCTGCCTGATACCCCTGTTAGAGAAAGGAATAGAAGGATAGTAGACTAGACAGATCTCATTACCAGAGAAAAAGGAGAATTAAAAAGAAGGCCAGTAGGAGAGAAGGATGTATGAAAAGATATGCAGAAATAGAAAGATGCATGCAGGGATAGATGCAAGTGCAAAAATGATTCAAATCGCTATTCATTAAGTCCCAAGAGGATGCTCCACATCAAGGTAAAAGGCCTTGCTGAGGACAATGGCCCTCTGTTGAGAGATGACCAGTTGGTAATACGAAATTGGGAGGCTGACTCGCGAGGCTGGTGAGAAATTGGTATGACATTAGTGGAGAATGAATAGAAAGTTGTTGAGAATGGTGGAGGACAGTGTGCAACAGACTGGATAACTGTGATCTTGAGGGAATAAACAGCTAACTCTATCCTACCTTGGGTCTCAAATATCACTACTTCAGTGTGTGTCCAGTAGAATTGAAGTTCCTGGAGAAGCTCCTCAAATCTTTTAAAATGATACAAAAAGACAAAAAGCATATTAATCATGCATAGGAACCATGCCAACTAGCTAAGAGACTGTTCCATATTCACTGTGAAGCAGCTACTAATGTTCTAAAGACGTTAAACACTGTCCAGATATGGTGAGTTGGAATAGGGTTGCTGCTGTTGTTCATTGTCATTGCCGTTGTTGTTGTTGTTGTTGTTAAAACACACTGATGAGGTGTAGGCTTGGAGGTAGAACAAGGGTGGCATGTGTAATTATAACAATTCTATTTATAAGTCAGAAAAGTTCCCTTGGGATATTTCTAGACTGCCAAGAATTTGGCAGGAGCCCATCAAGAGCTAGGACCCTGAACCATGTACATCCAATTAATTAAATAACCGATGCATCCACCTGGACTGGTGAATGTGACTGATTTGCTTTGAGCTGCCAAGTATGTGCCTGTAGGCAATGGAATAATGACCCCAGACAGAGAAAATGTATAGCTCTTGGCACCTATTCTGACTCGTTTCCTTCTCAGCCTACAGGAGGGTTTCAGGCTTCTACAAAGAAACTCATTAATAGGGATTCAGTGGTCATCTTGCTGATGCCAGAGGTTGGAAGAGCTGGGTCTAGGTCTCCTGAGTCTTTTTCTGGAACATATTTGTTTCTCTTTATCTAGGAAGTCCCCCTACTGTATAATTACCTAACCTAAGACCCCTGTACTGAGTTAAATCGTGTCTCCCAAAATCCATGTCCACCTGTGGACGTGGCTTTCTCTAGAAATAAGGCCTTTGCAGATGTCATCAAGATGCCAAGAATTGCTGGCAACCACCAGAAGCTGGGAGAGGCAAGAAGACTCCTCCCTGGACCCTTCAGAGGGAGCATAGCCTGCCAACACTTTCAAGTCCTGTCTTCCAGAACTGCCAGAAGGTCCATTTCTGCCAATTAAACCTACCAGGTTTGCGGCGGTTTGTTATAGCAGCCCTAGAAAACTCGATTCAACCCTGAAATCCTTATTATGTTTGCTCAGTCGGTGCCCTTTGGACACATCGCCCTAAATACGACATTTCCAGCACATAGGATACAGTAGTTAACGAGCATTTCATTAACATCACCAGGTATATATTACACGTAAAATTTCTTAATAATTTCAATTAATAAACAGGACCGGATATGGATATTAATGGCCCACCGTTGCTTATTTGTTTAATATCCTCAAATCAACGCTGGGCATGGTGGCTCACACCTATAGTCCCAGCTACTCTGGAGGCTGAAGCAGGAAGATTGCCTGAGCCCAGGAGTTTGAGGCTGCAGTGAGCTACGATGGCACCACTGCACTCCAGCCTGGGCAACAGAGTGAGACCCTGTCTCTAAAAAGAAAAAGAAAAAAAAGTGTGTGTGTGTATATATATATATATATATATATATATATATACCCAAATCGCCACATAAAAGAGAACAGAGCCAGAATAGCAAAACCAAAACCCTTCCTGAAAACTTTTCCTGTTGTAGATCTGTGGAGAATATCCACAACAAATCTGGGTGACAAGGTGTCCCCACAAACTCACAAACCCAAAATATGAATGTGTCCAGGCAAACTGCTGATCGCTTCAAGAGCAGCGTGACGTCAACAGTTGTGCAGGAAGGAGGAAGAGCAGGAAAAACAGCTGGGCCTCTGCTGGGCCCGGGGATCATAACAGCACAGCCCGTCTGGTGCGTGTCCAGGGACTCCCTGCAGGCCTGTAGGAGTGCAGCCGCCAGCACCGGGCGGGGGGTGTGTAGGTGCCGAGTCAGAGGTGAGAACAAGGGGACTCAGTAAGATGGAACTGTGCTGGAGTGACCTGGACCCTGGGAAATCGGCACATGGACACACCACAGCTCCCTTCTGAGTCCAAATCCCGCACTGGGGAAACACTGCCCAGAAAAGAATGTGAATTGATTGGGTTGGGGCCAATGGGGACGAAGAGAAGACAAGGTCCAGTTTAAAGTGAGGGAGGAGATCAGAGGAGAGAGAGTGCTCAGAATGTGGGGTTTGTATTTTCTAACCCCAAGTGAAAGAACAGAAGCCAGACTCTAGAGTCGTAAAGTTCAAGAAAAGTTATCCTAGCCCAACCTTCTCCCCCAAAAGTACAGAAAATTCATTTTCTTAAGCATGAGCAGTGGGAAATAATTTCACATAAATATCATTCTAAGCTAATTTGAGAAAAAAGGGACGAGGAACCAAATAATATCCTACAGACAATGAAGGCTCACCAACCAGAATGACTCGGCCAAAGCACAAACAAAGACTGGCCCTTCGTATTTCAAAATGAACAAAAACACACAAAGTGATGGATGCTATGAAGACCATCATAAGTCAGAAGTAGAAAAGCTCCAAAATAAGGAAATAAAACAATAGTATGAAAAGAGAAAAGAAACTCAGATGTGAAATAAAAATTATTTTAGAAATGAAGTCTAAATTAGAAGAACTGTCGGTGCAAATAGACATAGTGGATAATGTCTTAAATGAAATAAAGGATGAAAAAGAAAAATGTTTTAGTTAAAGCATATGAACAAGAGAAAGTAACAGGAGGTGGACTAAGAAGATGAAGTATTCATATAATAAAAATCCCCAAGAAGAAAACAAAAGCCACAGAACAGAATAATATGGAAAACTAAATTTAGAATTTTCCTGAAACAAAGATACTTAAAACTGCATACTGTATTGGATATGGAAGCATACTGTACAGTTAGGAAAGTCGTCACAGGACCGCCAACTGGGACATATGCTAGTGGGACTATCACACTTTAAAAAGAGAAAAATCTTTGGATGTCCAGTTTAACAGACCAAGTTACTTATGGAAGGAAGTGGAGGAAAGAATAGATTGCATTTAGATTTTTCAGTGGCCATGCTTTATATCAGAAGACAGTGGAGTAAAATATTTTAGGTACTCAAGGAAAGACAATGTGAGCCAAGACAACCTTTAAATGGAAAGGCTATAGACAGATCTTAGTTATGTCTGCAAATGTTCGAGAACTCAGGGAGTGTCACTCTCATGCACTTTTACTGAAGAATCCACTGAAGAACAAGCTTCAGACAACACAAATGACTGGAAAGCCGTTCATACAAAGACTGGCTGCAAGTTCAGTGCCAAGATGAAACGATAATTATAAGAGCGGTCATGTAGAAGGTGATGGCTGTGTTCTGACACTGTAGATAGATTACAGCAGTCAAAAATCTGGGAGGGAGTCCAGCATGGTGGTGGCACCTGTGGCCCCAGCTACTCGGGAGGCTGAGGCAAGAGGATCACATAAACCCAAGAGTTCGAGGCCACAGTGAGTTCTGATCACACAACTGCACTCCAGCCTGGATGACAGAGACAGACCTCATCCCTTGAGAAAAAGAAAACGGGGAGAGAGTGGGGAAAGTAGATAAAAAGTAAAACAAGCTTGCTGGTTGCCTTATAGGTAGAAACAGGAAGTCAGAGAATATTGCTTCAGAATATATGCTGGAGGAGACAAGGGAGGGAGAAGATGTTACTAAACAATTTTAATATTGCTCGAAGTAGGCAACTAATAGAAAATAACCAAAACTAGGAAGCTAAAAGTGTCATATAAAGGTATTAGAATAAAGGTATTCTTTAGAACAAAAATTCAAACCTTCTAAATAGCAAAAGAAAGCTAATAAAATTGATCATATATATAGATTAATATAGATACAGATATGTGTATACGATGATATATATAATAAAACAATGTGACAACTGAGGTCAAACACACAAGCCAGATCAATCAATATAATGGGGCTTAACTCAGCTGTTAGAAGAAAAAGGTATCCATATTGGCTAAAAAGGAAAATCCAATATTATACTATATATCAGAGGCAATACTAATACAAAGAGATTGCAAAAGTTTAAAAATGAAAGGGTCTCAAAATGTTCGATATAATCGAAAGATATAACAGGCAAATAAAAATTAAAAGAAATTATGAGTCACCATCTTGATATCCAACAAGGTAGGATTCAGACGAGAGAGCATTAAATGAGACACAGAAGGAGGCTACAGAATCCCCAAGTCTGCAATCATGATGGAGATCTGACAGTAAGTACCACTTACTGTCTCATGGCAGTGGCTTAGCAACAACTGTCATGAAGCAGAAAATATAAGAGACGACAGGAGAAATATACAGAAACATGTTGTTTTTAAAAAAAAAGAATATTTAACACACCTGTCTCAATCCAAGACAAATCAACTAGATAGATAGATATAGATAGATAGATAGATAGATAGATAGATAGATAGATAGATGAGAGAGATGACAGAGATAGATAGATGAGAGAGATGACAGAGATAGATGGATGATTGATAGATAGATACAAAGATAATTGATAGATGATAGATGGATGATTGCTAGATGATAGATAGATACATAGATAATAGAGATAGGTGATTGATAGATGATAGGTAGATAATTGATAGATGATAGATAGATAGATACATAAATACATGGATAGATTAAATAGATGATAGATAGATGGATAGATAGATAGATAGATAGCCTGTAGAAAACAAAATCATTAAAGAAGATATTACAGATAAATTAAGCGATGAGGGTGGATGCTGTGATGTGCCCCCTAGATTGTCCTTCTGAAATGAATGTCATAATCCCTGTCTATGGAAAGTGCCACCAGAGGATGGCCCTCTGCTGTCAGCCCTCCCATGGATTTGTCTTGGCAGGAAAAAACTGCCTCACCAAAGGTCACACCTCCTTCCAGAGCAGCCCACAGTCAGTGATGGATTAACACAGGGATAGAACAGCCAGGCCCGTCATTCCTACGCAGCATCTCTGAAGGACCCTGCCAGTCCTAGAGGTCACTGTGGGCTCAGCTGGGCTCTCTGTTGAGGTTGAGTCACAGACCAACTTGTCCCTCTACCCAGTCCTCCCTCTTCTCCCTCCTTCCAGTCTCTGTCTCAGAGTTTGCTCCCAGGGAATTCAACCTGTGATGGAAATACACAAATTAAAAAGACACAGATACCATTTCTCATCTATCAAAATGGGCAAAGATCCAAAAGTGTGACAGCATAGTCTGTTGGCGAGGTTAAAGAAAGAAGCATTCCCACACTGCTGCTGGGAACGTTAGCAATATCTTACAAAATTACATATGCATTAACCTTTGACTCAGCAAATTTTGGAATTCCTCCGAAAGATATACTAGCAAAAATATGAAAAGATGTATGCACAAGGCTATGTATTGTAGCGAATTTTGTAATAACAACAAAGAACTGGAAACAAATGGCAACCACCAGGGGACCGTTTGAGTCAGCAATATTCAAATGATGACATACTACACAGCTGTGAGGGAATGAGGCGCGTCTCTTCTTACTGATGTGGACTCCTCTCCGGATACTAAGTGGATCAAGCAAGAAAGAAAAAAGTACGTATGGACACTTTCATTCATCTAAAAAACACAAGTAGGGAAACTAGAGGCATACATACATACACTTGCTTATTTTTAAAAATGTTGAAAGGACAAGCAAAAATACCTTAACGGTTATCTATGGGAGAGGAGGGGAGTAGACAGGCATAGAAACGAGACGTCTTTGAATATACTTTGCTTTGTAGATTCAACTTTAGAATTAAACTTAAAAAGCAAGTCCTAAAAATGAAAAGGGAAATTACACAAATGAACCATAATTACAGAACATAACCATGCAAGAAGGAATCATTCCAACCAACTTAAACACAGTAATTTCACTATACATCCCTAGTGGGATATATTAAGGACAAAAAGAACTTCAAAAACATCACAGAGAGATTTCCAGTCACGATGGTCTTAGTTGTGGTGGTTGGTATTACTGTTCTGAGACTATTGCAAGTGTGTTTGTTGTGAGATAAAGCCAATGAATCATGATGTTGGTACCATTAAGAGTCAGGATTTTCAGTGTGGAAAAAAGGGGATAAAGATGTAAGATCAATGAGGTTAAATTAAAACTCTGTCATTGTGAATTAGAATTAGTGATAACAGCATGAACACATATATAATGTCTTAAAAGGAATGCTTATTTCCTAGCTACAGCCGTTGAAAGCACCTAGACCAGTCTAGTAGTAATGAGAACTCCTAGCTATAAATATAGTTCCTATTAAAAAGAACCAAGACTCATCGGAGAAATGGCTATTCCCAAGATCAGGACAGGAAATGTACAAAATGATTTGGTTTGGAACATCTTGTAATATCATAAAACAAGGAAGCTATCAAGATCGTATGCTAAGTATTCTTAACACACACAAGGCCCCACAAGGAAACTCTGCGAGGTTTTGGATCTTTCACCCTTATTGTGGACATGGTATCAGGGGCATTTGCATATGTCCAAACTCATTAGATTATACACATTAAATATGTGCAATCCTTTGACTGTCAATTACACCTCAATAAAGCTGTGTTTGGAGAAAAAAAAAAAAAAACCTACTAGGGCCATGTCAAAATAACTCAGGAAGCAACCTGAATATAAGTTCCCTCTGGCCAAAGATGGAAACATGTGAAATCAATAAGGATAATAACTACCAAGGGTTGAAATACATTGTGTTCTTTTTCCAGCCTATGAGTTTATAATGCCACTAGAGGAAACTCATTCTTCACTTTCGGGAGATGTCAGGGAACCATATCTTGAAAGGTAGCAAATAAAGGGAATGAACTGCATGTTTATGTTGTCTTTACTCTATGAACTTTACTTCTGGGTAACCAAAGAGTTGCTGAGAGTTCATTTCTCACTATAAGAGAATTCCAGCTAATAAATGAAAAAGGAAGATAGAATTAGAACATCACTACTTTGCAACCTGTAATGAATTAATAGATTTTAAGCAACCATCGTTTATAGCTGCTAAAATCACAAAAAGAGAGGCAGCCAGCTATTTCTGTGTCTCTTGTTGGAATAACACACCACTAACTAGGGTTATCTTGCCAAAAATTGAAGCCTGGGTCTGATAAAGGCTCTAGGTTTAAGTACCAACTTACGAGAAATACAGGTGACAGAGAAAAATGCAGAGTGACCAACCATTCCGGTTTGCTCAGGACTTGCTTGGTTTTAGCAGCAGGTAAAACCAAGACCTGTTGGTCCCCTGTAATGTTGAGCCACATCATGAGGATACAATCAGCAAAATGCAGATTGTAGAAAACTCTAAGGAATGAACAACCTAGATTCTTCAATCAAAATAAAACACAAAGAAAAATATGCAGGAAGGACCCCACAGATTAAAAGGTACTTAAGAGTCATATCTACTCGTTACAATGTATGGATCTTACTTGGTTTCTCTTCAAATAAAGAAAACTATTTCAAAAATATATGAAACTGGATGCAGTGGTGCGTGCCTGTATTCTCAGCTACTTGGGAGGATGAGGCAGGAGGATCACTTGAGCCCACAAGTTCAAGTCCAAACTGGGCAACATAGCAAGGCCCTGTCTCTATAAAATATATGTATGTGTGTATATATACGTATACAGAGATATAGATATATGAAACAACTGAAGTTTGATTGCTAACGGGATATTTGATGATATCAGGGAATTACTCTACCTTAGATGTGGTAAGCTATTGTGGCTATGTATTTTTTGAGTCCTCATCTTTTAGAAAAACTGAAATATTTACAGATGAAATTATATGGTGCTTGGGATTTGCATCAAAATAATCTGGTGTTGGCGAGTGGAGGGTATGAGGAAACAAGATTGGATATGAATTGATCATTGTTAAAGTTATATGATAGATACCTAAAGGATTATTAGACTGTTCTTAGTGCTTTTGTATATATTTTAAATTTTCCTCAGTAAAACACATTTTAATTCAAAATGAAAAAATACAAGGGGTGAGGCTCACCTGGAAAGCTGAGCACTTTCCTCCATGAGCCAATTATTGGCCTTTAGCCCTGACACCCACACTCCTTTCCATACTTCCCTCTGAATTGTAAAATTACATTTCAC
>NW_016806449.1:39986-63784 GCF_001698545.2 Rhinopithecus bieti
CACTCCTTTCCATACTTCCCTCTGAATTGTAAAAATTACATTTCACACTCCCTCACCAACTGGCTCTGGCTGAGTTTCACCAATGAGAATCAATGACAGGAGAGGAGAGAAACAGAGAGAGAGAGAGAGAGAGAGAGAGAGAGAGAGAGAGAGAGAGAGTGGAGAGATGGAGAGAGAGGGAGAGGAGAGGAGAGGAGAGGAGAGGAGAGAGACAGAGAGAGACGGAGGGAGAGAGAGACAGAGAGAGAGAGAGAGAGAGAGGGAGGGAGGAGGAGAGGAGAGGAGAGAAGAGGAGAGGAGAGGAGCCACTAAGCTTCTGCCACAACTGCAGCAGGCTACTGTGGCTTTTAGCAGCGCTGGTGGCTTCGTGGGGACCACAAGAGCGGCTCGCATTCGGCAGCTCTCCAGCAGCAGCAGTGAGTGTGTGTCGTGGGCTCTCTCCGAGGGGCAGTGGCAGCTTCCTGACCTATTGGCATCACCCTTTCCTCCTGTTCACTGTGACAGCTCTTCTTCCACATGTGTAGCCCATGTTTCCAACAGTCCCTGCACTAAATTATCTTTGAAATATCTGGAGTAATGTCTGCTTTTATGACAGCACACTGGCTGATACATCATGACACCAGATGACCAGCAGCTGTAACAGGTGTAGAGCTGATAAGAAGCTTATGCAAAGAAAGATTGGTATGGGATTGCCAGAAGCTGAGGGAAGAGGGGCTAATGGCCATGAATTCAGGACAGAACAGCCATGAATAAGCTCTGGAATTAGTCTCAAGCATCCTATGAATGCCAGTGGCTTGTGATTAATCCACAGACCCAAAAAGAGTCCCCTTTGCCTTCCTCTGCTCAGGGCAGAGAAAAGCGTGCTGGAGAAGGGAGGCAGTGTGGCTGGTCCCATACACCCCTCTTCCTACCTCTCTTGACTGCCTCAGGCCAGCGGGCAGCAGCTGGGCGGTCAGCACAGTGTGGAAGCTCTTCCATTGTTAGAGACCTGGGAGCTTTTCTCCATGTGGCTCATCCGTCTTGAGAGTGACACCTCACACTTCAGTCAGCAGGGAGGAGGAGAGGTGAAGGAGAAACTCTCCTCCCTTAAAGAGCACTTCCCAAAAGTTACATATGGCACTTTCACTCCCATCCTGCTGGCCCAAGCTTAATCACAGGGCAACGCCAAGCTGCAAAGGGGGCTGGTGAATGTTCTTTATTCTGGGAAGCCATGGGATGAGCTCGACATTGGAGGTTCCACTACTGAAGAGGAAAAGAATAATGGATATTGGAGCAGGCAATGAGCAGCTGTGGTCACAAAGGGTTGTGATGATATACGTAACCCATGTGTCTACTGTGGGGAGGGCCCAGACATACGATATGGAGATTGGCCTGTCTGCCCCACTCCTTGCAGCAAACCCCTTAAATAGTCACCTTCTGGCCAGGCACCGTGGCTCATGTTTGTAATCCCAGCACCTTCAGAGACTGAGGCAGGTGGATCACCTGAGGTCAGCAGTTCGACACCAGCCTAACCAAAATGGTGAAACCCCATCTCTACTAAAAATACAAAAGTTGCCTGGGCATGGTGGCGGGCACCTGTAATCCCAGCTACTCAGCAGGCTGAGGCAGGAGAATCGCTTGAACCCGGGAGGCGGAGGGTGCAGTGAGCCAAGATCATGCCACTGCACTGCAGCCTGGGTAACAGAGCAAGACTCCATCTCGGAAATAAATAATTAATTATATAAATAATTAAATAAAAAAATTTTAAAGTCACCTTCACTAGCATATTTGGGGGCCAAGGGAATGTCCTAGCATCACCCATGCTGGGAGTAGACAGCAGCCATGTGGGGGTGTGACCGGCTCCTGCCCACCTCACTCTATCCTGCCTCTGCTCAGTGTGTAGCTGTGTCCTCCAGGAAATGTCCCCTCCTCTACTGCCCCAAGCACCACTAACACACAACAGTGTGTGTGACAAGCGTTTACTGAGGACTAGGAGGGTAACAGAACCACTGGGGGGAGGTAACCTAACACTAAATGTCGAACATCAATTTTCCTAAATATTCATTGGCCATTTCCTTCCAAAAAATAATTCCTTGCTGTCCGCACGTCTTCATAGGTCATAGACGTCTCTGGATCCTTCTCCTTCTCACCACTGGGCCTCATCTCTCCCAGGATGCCCTTAAAGACTCAAAAGTGTGCCAGGTGGGGTGGCTCATGCCTGTAATCCCAGCACTTTGGGAGGTCGAGGAGAGCGGATCACGTAAGGCCAAGAGTTCAAGACCAGCCTGGCCAACATGGTGAAACCCTGTCTCTACTAAAAATGCAAAAATTAACTGGGAATGGTGGTGCACACCTGTAATCTCAGCTACTCAGGAGGCTGAGGCACAAGAATCACTTGAACCTGAGAGGCAGAGGTTGCAGTGAGCCGAGATCGTGCCACTGCACTCCAGCCTGGGCAACAGAGTGAGACTCTGTCTCAAAAAAAAAAACAAAAGACTCAAAAACGATTCCTGATGCACCATCTCCGACAAGCTCTCATTTACCCAGGTCCCTCTCTAAGGACCTCATCATTAATAACCAAACAGACTACAGGGTGCTTCTGAACAAAAGGAGCTGTCTCTTCCTCACAGGAATAATCTGCCTTTCTTCCAGGACATTCAGCTCAAACTACAGTCAGCTTTTTTTCTGCTAATATAGAAGACAGAAATGACTGTTTCCACTTTCAGTGAGAAAACATTGAGGTAGGAGGTGAAACCAGGCCCCACAGTGGCTTGCCGCAGTGTTGTGTAGGGGAAGAAGGCAGCTGGGAAACCCCTTTTCACAAAAAGTCATAAAGAACAGGCCTGGAGTGGGGTTTCTGAGCCTCAGCACTATGGCCATCTGGGGCTGGCTGATTCTCTGTTATGCGGGCTGTCCTGTGCCTGCAGGATGTTACTGGCCTCTACCCACAAGATGCCAGTAACAACCCACCTGCCACCACCCTGAAATGGGACACCGAAAGTGCACAGACATTGCCACACATACCTGGGGGCAACATCACCCCTGACTGAAAACCGTGGACTGGAAGAAAGACATGCCCACCTGGACATTAGAGCAGGACAAGACAGCCTGGCTCTGTTCCTTCTGATCTGAGACTGTCCTCGCCCTCCCTTGAGGTTCAGGCCTGTGACTGGGAGCCAGAGAAGTGGAGAGATGGGTAGGGCGAGGGCCTGGGAGCTCCAGCCAGATGCTGATTATCCAAATAAATATTGATTGAAACAGATTCCACTGTTTCCCTCTTCTGAAAGACATAACACCTTCTGGGCAAATGGATGGGAGCAGCTGAAGGGCTCCGCACCATCCCCCTCCAACCCTGGAGAAAGAACCCCAAGCACAGGCCGCCCAGCGCATCAGATACCTTTGCACCCAAGAATAGGCTAGGCCAGGCACAGTGGCTCACGCCTGTAGTCCCAGTACTTTGGGAGGCTGAGGCAGGTGGATTGCTTGAGCCCAGGAGTTCAAGACCAGCCTAGGCAACATGGTGAATCCCTGTCTCTACAAAATACAAAAAAAAAAAAAAAATTAGCCAGGTATGGTGGTGCTCACCTGTAGTTCCAGCAACTCAGGAGGCTGAGTTGGGAGGATCGCTTGAGCCAAGAGAGATTGAGGCTGAAGTGAGCTGTGATCATGCCACTGCACTCCAGCCTGGCTGTCAGAGGGAGACCCTATCTCAAAAAAAAAAAAAAGAAAAGAAAAGAAAAATACTGGTTTTACAAAGCTATGTTCCAAGGTTTGGGAGCATCATAGTTCTGCATTTGTGGAATTGAGGGGCCACAACTGTGTCATAAACCTGGCCCTGCCTCTATTTCTATGGCCTTGGGCAAGCCACCTACTCCCTCCAGGACTCCATCTCCTGCTCTGCGTGGTAAATAGATGGAGCCCTGTGCTCTCAAGAGCCTCCCAGTCTGCCGTTCTCAGCTCCCCAGCACCTGATCCTGTGGCCCTCCCAGCCTCCAGTGATCTATCGCTTGGTAAGTTTTCTCAAGAGCCCACTTTCCAACCCTGATATTTTCAATTAGCCAGTCAGCTTCCACTGAACTCTGTGACAATGACAAAAATGGACAGAATTAAAACCCCAGGTTTCTATTTCCAATCCTCAGGGACAGGGATGTTCATGAAGACACCTTCGGGCAGTGCCACGCTGCGGCTGGTCCTTCGTGCACACCTCTGGAGAGAGACTTCCTCAAACAGACCCTCACTTCATCACCGCAATCTCAGCCCTGGCTGCAAAGAATTTATAGTCGTGTTAGGTAGACAAGACTAACAGCACATTTCTAGTTTATTTCACCAAAGGTGAAATATTCCACCTTCTCCACAACAGCAACCAGGAAAATTTATCCCCAAAATGACTTGGTTTATATCAGGTCTGTTTCATAATTTTAACCCTTAACCTGTGCTTTTAAATTTCACTTTAAAATACAAAAAGATCTGGCAGGGCATGGTGGCTCACACCTGTAATCCCAACACTGGGAGGCAGAGGCAGGAGGATTGCTTGAGGTCAGGAGTTCTAGAGCAGCCTGGCCAACATAGTGAAACCCCATTTCTACTAAAAAATACAAAAATTAGCCGGGCATGGTGGCGCATGCCTATAATCCCAGCTACTCGGGAGGGCTGAAGCAGAGAATCACTTGAACCCAGGAGACGGAGGTTACAATGAGCTGAGATCGCCCCACTGCACTCCAGGCTGGGCAACAGAGTGAGACTCTGTCTCAAAAAATAAAATAAAATAAAATAAATACAAAAAGAGCAAATCCATCATTTACATCTGGGCCACAGTGTCCCTCTGTCTCCCTCTGGCCCAGGAGCACTTGGCTATCTGGCTGTGCTGGTCGTGCTGGGTATGGTGACCGGTCTATTCAGAGTCCATCCTGGCCCCTCACACTCCTCCAGGTGCTGGTGTCAAGAAACTGTTATTCTCTCCACATCATTCCCAGAAGCTCTCATGGCTGCATCTCCAGGAACCAAGTCCCTTCCCCATCCTCCAGAGCTAGTTTATAAGGAGCGACCTCCATTCACAACTGCACCATTGCTATCATGCATCAATGAATGAATGAAGTTGAATTTTCATCAGCCTGGCCCTGAGAACTTGGCAGGCAACTGGGACCCTGCCAGTCTCAGAGTCTCATTTGTGGATTCCTCCTCTATGTGGGTCAAATGTGTCCCTTAATGATTTCTGAAAATGAAAACAACTCGATAACATGTTTACTATGATATGAGACTACACTGGTAAGTTCCTTAGACCACAGAGAACACAATATCAAAGTCAGGCTGTGAGCAAAGACTGGACATCCTTCCAGTCCAGAAAACTCTGCCCCTGCGGGCTTTGATGTAAGAACTGAAAGTTCAGTCCTTTTGGGTTTTTGTTGTTGTTGTTGTTGTTGTTTTGAGATGGAGTTTCCCTCTGTCACACAGTCTAGAGTGCAGTGGTGCGATCTCAGCCCACTGCAACCTCTGCCTCCCAGGTTCAAGCAATTCTCCTGCCTTAGCCTCCTGGGTAGCTGGGACTACCAGCGCCCACCACCATGCCTGGCTAACTTTTGGATTTTTAGTAGAGATGGGGTTTCACCATGTTTGCCAGGTTGGTCTCGAACTCCTGACCTCGGGTGATCTACCCGCCTCAGCCTCCCAAAGTGCTAGGATTAAAGGCGTGACCTACTGCGCCCGGCCTGAAAGTTCAGTCCTTTGAGAGTCATCCTGGAGCCCACCATCTGGCCATGGGACATAGGTGAGGTCAGAATCTCAGGTAACCAGGTAGCCGCACATAGGTAACTCTAAGAGGAAATTGCTTCTGAATTGAGTTTACCTAACTCCCAAGCTATAGTTCACACATGGCCCTGGTCTTACATGTGGCAGCTTCCAGCTTCCTTATGAGAAGAAAGGAGTGCAAGAAGCGGCACCATCACAGAGAGGTGAGCCCTCCAAGAAAGCGAGCACCCCCAAATAACGAGCTCCCCTTGACTAACACAGGGTGGAGTGAGGAGCAGGACACTGAGTCTCCTCCGCACAAGTCAGGTGGCACCCCACAGCCAGGAAGGAAAGCAGGAATTCAGAAGACAAGCCGGGGACAGTGATTTGCTTCTGTCAGCCCAGCTACTTGGGCGAGGCGGGAGAATCATCGCTGAGCCCAGGAGTTCGAGGCTGCAGTGAGCTATGATCACGCCACTGCACTCCAGCTTAGATGACAGAGTAAGGCCCTGTCTCAAAAAAGAAAAAGAGAAAACTGGGGAAGCTGAATAAGGGAAAACACAGGCAGTCACAGCTCTTTCCCCCACCTTTTAGACAGCTGGCCTCCTAGCCACCTCCACGGAAGCCCCATTGGGAACCCCTCTGTGGATGGGGCTGCAAACACATGCCTCTGCTCAGACAAGAAGTCAGGCAGTGGGCACATGTTATTATCGAGGAGAGCGTCTTCTCAGCACCATTATCCATATTCAGTGTCAGTCCTACTAGAGAGGTGTTCCCAAATCCAGCTCTATTGACAACACGTGGTTCTTACAACTAAGAATCATTACCAGGACCAGGCGCGGTGGCCCTTGCCTGTAATCCCAGCACTTTGGAAGGCGGAGGCAGAAGTTTGCTTGAGGTCGAGTTCGAGACTAGCCTGGGCAAGAGAGCAAAACCAGCATCTCTACAAATTTTTGTTTTTCAGTTATCCAGGTGTGGTGGCACACGCCTATGGTCTCAGTTGCTCAGTAAGCTACAGCAGGAGGATCACTTGAGCTCAGGAGGTTGAGGCTGCGGTGAGCCATAGTCGCACCACTGCACTCCAGCCTGGGCAACAGAGGGAGACCTTGTCTCTTAAAAAAAAATAAATTAATTTTAAAAAATTGTTACAGGGCCAGGCGTGGTGGCTTACACCTGTAGTCCCAGCACTTTGGGAGGCCAAGGCAGGGGGATTACCCGAGGTCGGGAGTTCGTGACTAGCTTGGCCAACATGGTGAAACCCCACCTCTCTATAAAAATACAAAATTATCTGGGCGTAGTCCCGCATGCCTGTAATCCCAGCTACTCAGGAGGCTGAGGCAGGAGAATCACTTGAACCCAGGAGGCAGAGGTTGCAATGAGATCGTGCCATTGCACTCCAGTCTGGGTAAAAAGAGCACTCCATCTCAAAAAAAAGTTACAGGACAGTGGCATTGCATGACATGCAATGCCACAGAGGATTGCTGTAGACTGACAGGGGTTCATGGAGAGGCTTTATGGAGAGGGCTGCAGGGAGCCAGGTCTTAGAGAATGAGGAGGACTTGAATAGGAATAAAAGAAGCTCTGTTGGGTACTTCATAAAAGTGGGGCCATAGTCATTTTTTTTATTTCTCTTATGTGGTCCCAGCTAAATTATGAGCTACTGAAGGGTGTGGTTGCATCCCATGAAGCCTGCAGCAGGACAGGAAGTGAGGGGCCGTGCTGCTCTGGACACTCCTGCTTTGAGCAACTTTGAGCCTCATTCTCCTCCACGGAAAAACAATGGGGTGGACTGTGCTCTCTCAGGACTTTTGGTGACTTTCTGTGACTCTGGGTGGGGCTCAGGGAAAACATTTTAAGTGAAAGCTCTCCTGCCCTGGGTTGGGGGATCCCGGGCATGGTGAGCACCCAAAGGCCCAGTTTGCTCTGCTGGGGTGAGGCCACCTGGACAGGAGCCTCACCAGCACCGAATACAGCCAAGGCCAAGGGCCAAGGAGACGCCACCCACCAGGGATGCTGAGGAGAGAGGCGTATCTGTCCTGCTGCCTCAGTTACATCCAACCCACCAAGCACTTCAGCCAAAGGAGCTGCCTCTTCACTAAAGTCACTTTCAGCTTTTCTGCACTTTTTCCATTTCTGAACCACAAATTTGGCAGTTACCCAGAACATTCAACGTTTACCAGTTGGTGAAAAGTTAGCAGGAAACTTCAAGGAGTTTGTCCTCAGCAAGCAACGCTGTGCCCCAACACCTCCTCAGTCATGTCCAGTGTGACTTGAGTCTCTAATAAGCAATGGCACTTGCTGTCCCCTCCAAACACTGATCCTTCACCTGATGCCTGAGGTTACAAGAGGATAGGCTGGGCTAGAGCTGCAGCAGCTGCCTCGGCAAGTGGGAAGCTAATTGGCTCAGGAAGAGATATTCCTAAGACCTCAGCTTTGCGAGCCCTGGGCCGAACAGCTCAGCCTATGATCACGCACCACTTCCTGTGCCCCTCGGGACTGCCTTTGAGGGCACCATGACAGGAGCTGCTGAGTCGAGCCCAGCCCAACCCTCAGACCTGCACCATGTTCTGCTCTCCCAGGAGGTTCTGTGCGTCCCGTTCAGCATGGTTCCTTTGCAGCTTCCTCTCCTCCTCGCCAGCTCCCCATCTCTGCAACGTGATGCCTCATGATCGCTAATGATTATTATGGGAAAACTGCTTGCTAACCAAAACAGAAGTCATACTGCAGCCACTCCTCCCTTCCAGGGCCATGTTTTCATTCCTCCCTGGGGTTCATCAGATGCATCTGAGTAGCATCCCGACGGCTGTGGGAGGACTAGGAAAAAGGTCACCAGTGAGGATGGCACTGACAGGGTGGCCAAGAACTTAGGGCTTGAAGGTCTGGGATCATCTTTTAAGTTGTTTTCTAGCCTGTATCGTGAGGTAACTTCTCCAGTGCTCACAATGGCCCTCCACTTTTTTTTCTTTTTGGAGACAGGGTATTTTGCTCTGTTGCCCAGGCTGGAGTGCAGTGGGGCAATCATGGCTCACCGCAGCCTCAACTTTCTAAGCTCAAGGAATCCTCCTGCCTTCGCCTCCCAAGTAGCTGGGATTACAGGCACATGCCACAATGCCCAGCTAATATTTAAAAATTTTTAAGAGTCTGTTGCCCAGGCTAGTCTTGAACTCCTGAGCTAAAGCAATCCTCCCAGGCACAGGAACCAGCTGCATGCTTAGGAGCCAGTGCCTGTTGACTCCAATGTCTCAGGTGCCTTAACTCAGAACATAAGCCTCGCCCCTGCCCCTCAGGCATCCCCAGAGGCTTGGGGCGGCACTAGGCACATGGGCTCAACCCATTTCTCAGTATCTGAAAGAAAAAGCTCTGCCAGGGCCAGAGGATGGAGGACAGCTGAGTCCCTTCACTCATTGCCATGTCACCTAATCCTCATTCCTCCAAGCTCCTTTCTCCAGCCCAAGAATAACTCTTCCCTAAGGTCACTTAGAGCCCCACAGAAGGCCAAACTTCCCAGTGGAAGAGTCATAATCCCAGAGCACCCAAGGCAACTTGACATTAAATAAAGCCCCTCTGCTAAGGCTACCATTCCACCTGGGCTGCTTAAGACCAGGAGACCACCCTGATTTGACCTTCCTGGTGTCCCTAATCAGCAAGTTCCAACTGATTATCTGGCTGCCATCACCTGGTAGAGCAGAAAGGGGAAGTGGAGCTGTCACATATGGTTGTGTTGCTGTGAGAGACCTCTCCAGACTGTTTCCCTAATGACTGATTTTCTTGCCAGTTAGCATCTAAGTCTTTTGCAGCCAGACCTTATGCTATTGCTAATTTTAAAATAATGGTAAGAGGATCATGCTAAATTCTTCTGCTCTGGTTTCTTAGCAATGTCTCTTGCAGACTTCCAACTCACTTATAAGGTGTGATTATTAATATAAAATAATGAAGCTGATTATTTAAACAAATGCCTCAGAATGCATTCTCTTTTTTTGGGGGGCGGGGAGACAAAAGTTAACAATCACCAAAAAAAAAACTTGAATTGTACTTGGATGTTTAGTAATTCAAAGTGATTAAGAAGCACCTTCTTTAAAATGCTACTGTAATAAGAAGATCAAGATAAACTGAATTTTGGGGGTGGGAGGGTTGGGTTTTTTGAGACAGGTTCTGGCTCTGTTGCCCAGTCTAGAGTGCAGTGGTGTGATCTCAGCTCACTGAAACCTCCGCCTCCTCCTCCCAGGCTCCCACTTCAGCCTCCGAGTAGCTGGGACTACAGGTGCGTGCCATCATGCTGGCTAAATTTTGTATGTTTTTGTAGAGACAGGGTTTTGCCATGTTGCCCAGGTTGGTCTCCAACTCCTAATCTCAAGCAGTGCACCTGCCTCAGGCCCCCAAAAGTGCTGGGATTACAGGCGTGAGCCACCGCATCCAGCCTTAAATTGAGTTTTTATTGCTTAATACCATGTATATATGCAGCTTTAAGAAAATGATTACTATTTAATCTTTTACTAAATCAATTTTCACACTAACCACTCTTTAATGATATACAATTATCTTAAAATATCTCAAAACAGTCACTTTGGAAGGCCCTGCATTTTCCATTTATTTCGACATCATTGAGCACTTGAGAGAAACTAACACACCACATGTGTCCTCTTATGGTCCTTGTGTTGTCAAGCTGCCAGGACTCCTACAAGGAAATACCTCTTCCTACAGCAGCGTAAGCTCTCACTGAAAAGCAAGTTCAACCAGGTTTCAGTTTCCAGAAGACTGTCCACCACCAGGGGAAACGGTAGATCCCACAGACCTGAATCTGGAACTGCAAAGCCCTCAGTGTAACCTCCCTCAGCCTTGACCATCGAAGGACAAATGAACAGCCACCCAGAAGACGGTGAGCTGGAGCCCTCCACTCAGAGGCCACCTGGAAACTGGAAACTGGGAGCAAACCCCCCCTGCAAAAAAGGTGTCCCCAGCTCCACCTCGGAGGTATCCCAGAGCATAGGAACAGGATGGGGCCCACAAGCCTCCAGACTGGGGCAGCCACAGACAGGCACCAACATTCATTCTACAAAATGAATGGTCTTGAGGCTCTTGGCCCAAGACTCTGGTTTGTCCTCCCCACTGCTCCCATCATTCTCTTTCAAATATTTAATATTTACCTTGGTTGTGCTAAAGTGAAAAAAAAAATGCAAGCATTTGTAGCCACATTGCCAGTGAAGGAGTGGGGCGTACGCTCCCTGGGGAGGCAGGCAGGGGAGGCAGCCACAATCCGGAGGCCAAGCCTTTGGGAAGAAAGCAACTTCCGGGGACAGAAGCAAATTTTGGCCCAGCCAACTCTGTCCAGAAGACATCTCCCTTTTCTGTGCAAAATCTCAAACATGGGGTCTTGTGGGCTTCCTAATGGCCACATCAGGTGCTGGGCACTATGCTAGATGCTGGGTGGGAAGAGATGAAAAGTTGACCAGCATTCAGCCCTTCCCTTTTATAAAGGACAGACAAGCAAGCAGGCAGGATGTGGGGAGCCCCTAATACAAGTGCCAGTGAGTGCCGCAACTGGCTGAGAAGCCTGCAGAAGGCCTCAGGATCAGCAACGTCCACGCTAGGACTGGGAAGATAGAAGGGTCTCTCCACACCAAGGATGAAGGAGTCTGCATCACAAGAAGAGGGTAAGATGGACAGATGCAAGAACATGGTTAACAGGACGGAAGATCGCATGGCTGCGGCACAGGGCACACGGCAGGGAGGGGAGAGGGCAGGTAAGTCTAGAAAGAAAGATGAGAACCTCTGTGCAAAACGGGCATGGAGGGCTTTGTCCTTCAGGCAAGGGGGAGAAGTCCCATCTGTCCCTTCAGGACCAGCAGGCGTATGACTCAGACCACCTGGGCTCACATTCCAGCTCCACTCTGAGGAGCGGGGTATGCTTGGGCGAGTCACTCAGTCTCTGGGGCTTTGGTTTCAGGTGGCTGGAATAATGCTTGCCGCAAAGGGCATGGTCAGGAAATATCCATTGCTGTTATTTGTCAATGAAATGTGAGAGCTGCCACTGCCCGGCTGAGCGGGGATGAGATCTCAGGTAAGGACAGGTGCTGGAGACCAGCTTGCACCTGGACAGGCAGGCTGGGTATTCCTCCGCGCCTGGAGCTCTGAGCATGGAGGTGGAGGCAAGAGAGGCAGTGCCGCCCTCCCCCTTCCATTTCTGCTCCCAGCCCCTAATGAGACTCCAGCTTGGAACCCTGCGCCAGGCTTCCACCAGGTGTTGACAACCGCATAGATCCCTTCCTCTCCTGCCACAGCCCCTCCAGCTCCCATCCCACTCTCTGGCTCTCTTGGTTTGGGAAAACCCTCAGCCCTAGATGACAGGCCCTTAACAGCCAGGTGCCCAGCCCTGCAGGAGGGGAGGGACTACACCACCACAGCTTGCCCTTTGTCCTCACCACCAAACTTCTGTCGCTCTGGGAGCTCAAGTGAGGGGAGGAGCCAGGGAGCAGGGCTGCCTGTGGCTGGACAGTGCAGGCCGGAGGATGGGTGGGGAGAATCTGAAGTCAGACGCACCTGCCACCAACTAGGGATGCGACCTCCAGCCAGTCACCAGACCAGCCAGAAAATGACTGTCCTCATGTGGATGCTAACATGCCCTCCGCTAGAGCAGGGGTTCAGGACACAAGGGCAGAGCACCCAGCTGCAGACCGGACCCAGGGACCACCTGGCAAATGCAGCCACTGTGACTGCTCCTCACCCACTCTCCAGCCTTGGCAGGGGAGTCCTGGCAGGGACTTGGCAAGGAGCATCTGGACAGCCTGGCCCATCCAGACTGAACAACTGACTCTGGGTCACCTATGTATTTTTATCGAGGACCAGCATGGACAGGTTGCCCTCTGCTGGGCCCAGACCCCATCCTGAGTGCAGGCACATGCACACTCCCACACACACATTCACTCCTCAGGAGCACCAAAATCCACACCAGACGCCAATGCCCAGGCAGGGCCCTCACCTAGGGGAAGGCAGCTGACCACGGTGCTGGCATGGTACCGCAAAGAAATAACCAGTGGCACCTCTGCTACAAAGCCAGGAGGGAGGCAAAGGCCCTTTCTTCCTGTCCTCTCTGTGCCCCCCAACACCCAGTCCGGCTGCTGGACACGGAGTAGTGGGCATCAGGCAGACTCCCAGGATGAAGGCACTCTAAGGACAAGGGCAGACCATGACAAGGATGAGACAGCACCAGGGAGCAAGGACTTGGCTCAGCTTACAGTCCAGCGTGCTAAGAGCATTGCGTTTTGTGTGCACCTTCACTGCTCCCCATAAGCCGCTGCCTGGGTCTGTCTCCTGCCCTGGGCTCCACAGTCCATAAGCAGAGCCACACCCCATTGACACCAAATCTAGGCCACCCCAGCTAGACCCCCACCTGCAGTGACAGTCACATCAACCAACCAGGAAGGCCTGTGTTAAACTTTCAAACCATGAGCAGAAGCACACTCACATGTGCGTGTGTGTACATGTATTGGACAGATCCTGATGTGCATGTGTATGTGTGTACATGCATGGGACAGATGCTGATGCACAAACCTGTCTTTTCTGCCCGACATGCCTGTCAACCCTCTTCCCCTCTGACCTGTGTGTGGATCTCTTCCTTCTCCCTGTCTCTCCCAGGCCCTGGAAAGGGGGAGATCCCTTCCTTCTCTCCTCCCTGCTCCGGGCACAGGGAACCTTCCAGGCTGCTCAGAGACCAACACCTGCCCCACCCAGGCATGGGCAGTGAGAACGGCATAGTTATCTTTAAAACAGTCCACAAATCCACCTCCAGAGGTTTTGAGGACTCAGCGAGAAGCTGCTCTGAGGTCTCTGGAGGCCTTTGGCAGCTCCCCGCCTGCAAACCGGCCCGGCTGGGCACAGCCTGCCTGCCACCCATTGGCTCTCCACACCAGCCGCGGTCATTGCACCGCATTCCTCTGGGGGTTGTGTGTCCTCACAAGCCCAGCAGCACATGCACACACACACACACATGCACACACACACATACACACAGGCACAAGCAGGCACTTGCGCACACACCCTTCACTGTCCCCAAGATGTCTGCCTTGCTTTGCTCCCCAGTCACGGGAATGAGTCACCCTGAAGGTTGTACCCTCGTCAGGAAGCTCCTCTTGAGATCCAGGATCACAGGGGACCAAGGTGATACAAGTGAGGTCCATTTGCAGCCAGACACCAAGTGAGCTCTGGTCAGGGCTGGGGTCACTAGTGTGGCCAGGGCCCAGTTGTATTGGACAAGAAAAGGCTAAGTTGTGGGTGGGGGTGGGGCCAGGACTCAGACCAATTTCAGGTTAGGGTCAACGTGAGCTCAGGAACCAGGTGAGGGAGACAAGTGCAGGGCTGCTTCCACAGTCAGTGTGAAGCCTGCTGTGGGAGCCAGGGTGCCCTGCCCAGCAGAGGCACATGGCCCTCAAGGGCTAGATGCCAGGTCAGTGTCCCATCAGGACTGCCTCTAAATGCATGTGGTCCAGGGGGTTGTTATCTTGAATCCAGGGCCCTACAGAGACAAGATTCTGTCTCCCTGGAGATGACCTGTGTCAGCCCCCAGGGAGCACCCCCATTGCACACACCCAGACCTAGATATAGGGGCAGCCCTGTGGGCCTGGGCATGCAGACAGACCCAGATTCCTGCGCAGGCACGCCTGTACATGTCCAGACATGAACACAGGATACAGCAAGTAACAGTTACACCCTCCCAGCACCACTGGTGTCTCTTCAGGATAATTATTTATTATTCATAGTCATCAGCATCTTCATTAATTATTCATATGATCCTTAATTATTATCCTTAACAATAAGAGCAGTAAATAGCAGAAAAGTCCTTGAGGTGCCTAAGGCCCAGGGCCGGGTGCCTCCGGGCAGTTAGACCAGCTAATGCCCTCAGGGCAGTGGGGGGACCACAGGCCCCACCTACTGCCAGCCCTGCCCCTGCCCCTCTCACTGGGGCCCAGGGGACTGCAGGAGAAGATGGTCCCAAGGGCTGGGGGAGGAGCTGTGCCTTCGAGTTCCTCTCCCCTTCCACGGTCAGGGCCTCCTGAGCAGGGCCTCCAAGGGGAGCGGCCCAGCAGTGCCTTGATCCCTGGGTGAGCCATGTGTCCACACTGGGCAGCCCCACTAACTGCCCGGGTCTGAGCCGTGTCTGTGCAGGGGCTGGGAGGTGAGGGCCCCCAGCTGGCCCGGCAGGGAGAGGCGTCGCGTGGGGCCATCTTGGGGGAGCTCTGGGGCCCCCGGGGGCAGCTCCTCACACGCCATGAACTGGGAAACCTGCAATACACACAGCATGGGCAGGCAAAGAGGCCATGGAGGAGGAGGAATGGGACGGAAAGGGGCAAGAGAAGCTGGGGACAGAGATTGGACAGGAGGATAGCAGGGCCAAGAGGAGAGTCAGGTGGGCACAGAAGCTGGAGGGGACAAGGAGAAGAGCCAAGGTAGTGAGAGCAGGACAGGGGCCACCAAGGGAAGGCACCAAGGTGGGAAGTAGAGAAAGGCATTCTCCAAGAGCAGGAGCCAAACGAGAGAGCTGGGAGCAGGGAAAACCCTAGGCCCTTGTCTCTTCCTGAGGATAGGTGGCCGTTGAGCCCAACCCAACCTGGAATAAGCAGCCTCTGTGTTGGGACAGAAGCTGGGACAGAAAAAGAGACAAGATTCTTTCCTGCAATCCAGAAAGAACTTGGAGACCTAGAAACAGAGGCAGGCTGACGGCCAGGCATCTGAAGGCCAGGGAGAGGGCTGGGGCAGGCGGGAGGGGTTTGTGGGTGCTGAGCGTCTGCTGGTGAGAGCTCTGCGGGGGCGGCTGTGAAGGGAGACTGGCACATTTGCTGACGTGGGCCCTGGTGTCTGCAAACAGGAGCCGGCAGCATATGGGAGGGGGTAGCGGATGCCAAGGGAAGGGGGGAGGGAGCAGATCCCAGGCCGCCTCTGGCAGCCAGAGGAGTCCCCATGGACACAGAGGGTGGCACAGACACCGCCATCCTGCAGAGGCCAGGAACATGCAGGTCCACCCGGGAGAGGACAAGGGGCAACCTAGGCCCATCTCTAACAGAGGGGGCAAAGCAGGCCCAGAAAGTCCTCCCCTGGAGGCTTGACCTCTACACCCTGGGAAATGCCAGGCACCCTCAAGATGACCCTGTGACAGCCAGTGCCAAAGGCAAAGATGGGCAGGAGAGTGAGACCAGGGAGTGTCGCTCACAGAAGGGACCTGGGACCCTGTCTCTAGACATTCTGGCATGCAACCTCCACCTCCAGGCCTCAGGTTCAGTCAGTTCTCCTTGGAGAGCACCCATGGCTGAGACACAGGCGCCACAGTTGGAGCTGGCTCTTCAGGTGATGCTCAGGGGTCTAGCGGTGGAGGCTGTGGACACTAGGGGAATGAAGCTGCGGGCCACTTAGCCTACAGTTTCCCTGCACCCAGCTGTCTAGGGGCTTTGGACAGGGGACTCTCCTGCCCTACCCTGAGCCTGCAGCTCCTGAGGCAGCCTTCCTCCAGGAGAACAGGGATGGGAGGAGGGCAGGACAAGGTTCAGGGAGGCTGGGCCACAGAGCCCAGTAGAAAGGCAGCAAAGCAGGTTTGGGCTGGAATCGGGGAACAAGTGGGTAGGGGTACATCGAGGAAGCAGGGCTGGAGCTTACCTGAGAAAGCGAGTCCAAGGTGAGGGTGGGGAGGGGGCTGACGGGCAACAGTGGGGATGTGGAAGTGGGGCCAGGCCCCGGGGTGGTCACAGCACTGTAGGCAGGCGGAACCAGCGTCATCTGCCTCTGTAGCAGCTGCAGGACAGTGGCCATGTCTGCACTTAGCCGGGTCTCCAGCCTGGAGCAGGAAGCAGGGGATGCTCAGGGAAGTGGGGACACCAGTGACAGCCTCCGCCGGGAGTGGGGAAGAGGAGGGGGGAGGGGCAGCTGGTCAACCTAGGCCCTCTGCGCTAGAGGTGTGGCAGCCCCCAGTTCGGCTGGGAATGAAAGAAGGGGATCCAGCTGCTGCACGCACAGACAGGCCCTCTCCCTCTACCAGACACTGCCGCCAGGAGCTGGACCAGACTCCAGGGCATGCCCCCACACCCCACCTGCACTCCCTCACCTGTTGAGCTGGCGCTGGAGGGCGTCCAGCCTGCTCTCCACGTCACCCCGGGGCCGCCGACCCGGGCTGGAGAGGGGGATGTTGAGGAGGCTGGGGGTAGGGGCGGGGCATCGAGGGAGCTCCTGGTACTGGCGGCCCCGATTGTCCCCCCAGAAGCTGAAAATGTTGGACACTCCCGAGAAAGCGCCTGCAGCCGGAAAGCAGAGCCGGGTGAGCCGGGTAGATGCCCCGCCACTGCCCCACCCGGTCCTCCCTCGCCTACCACCCAGGTCCTCCCTTGCACGCGCCTGGAGTACCTGACAGGGGATTGCAAGTGTCACTGCTCTTCTCGCAGTCCTCCATCAGGGGCTCCCCACCCGGCGGCTCTCCGGGGGGCCTGGGGCTGGAGAAGGGCACCAGGCGGAGGGGGCTGGAGCTGCGGCCTGGGCCCTCATCCTCACTGCTCTCAGGGCTGGAGGGGCCACTGGACGGGCTCTCCCCCCACGGCCCCCCCGGCCGGCCCCGGCTACTCGGCCCTGCCCCCGCCCGGCCCGGCCCCAAGGCCGACACCTCCCCTGGCTGCTCCGTGTCTGTGGGAAACAGAGAATGGGCCTCAGAGAGGGGAGGGGAGCGGAGAGGAGGGGGCAAGGATGGAGGAGGGAACAGGAGCGAGCCTGGGAGAGGACTGGGCAGGACGCCCTGGTTTCTCCCCAGTTGCTGCTTCTGCTATCTTGCACCCACTGTCAAGCCGACCAAGAACTCCCAGGACCCCCTGACTGCCCAAGCACCGGTAATGGTGCTTTGGGGGTTGGGGGATCTCTGGGACTGCGGGGCCTCAGCCCCATTGTTGGCTCCCTGGCCCTCCTTTGTCCTATGTTATTTCCTCCTCATCGATTCACGGCAGCGCTCAGAGACCAGTGGTCCCCTGTGAGGTCCAAAAACCCTAGGCTTGCCCTGGAGGGTGGAAGAGGGCTTCCTGGAGGAGGTGACAGCTGCAGGGGCCCTGAAAGATGGGCAGCATCTGGACAGCTGGGGTGTGGAGTGGGCACACTGGAGGAAGGGATGGGAAGGTCTGAGGCCTGGGTAAAGCAGACAGGGCCCGCCCCGCCTTCCAGCTCCCAGCCTCACCTTGGCCCCGCCCTCCCCTTTCCTCCCCTCCCCCACCTCACCCTTGTCCGTGCGCCTGCGGAAGGACAGCTTGCGCTTGCGTTGCCGACTGAAGCCACCCTCTAACTCCGCACTGCCAGGGGAGCCCGGAATCATGTTGGTCTGGAACCAAAATCAGTATCAGGGCCCTTTCGGTGCTCTCCTGCCCCACCAGGGTCAGGCCCCAAGCTCCCTCCTTAACACAGAAAAAGTAGGGCTGGGCGCCCCAGCTCTGGGGAAACCCTTCCCTGCCCCCAGTGTGACCTCCGCCCCAGGCAAGGACTGAGTGTGGGACTTTTCTAGCCTGCTCCATGATACCATTTGACAAACAGGGAAACTGAGACGGAGAAGCATCACATTCAGTGCCACACAGCAAAGGGGCAACCATGCAGCTGGAAGCAGGAGGACGGGGTCCAGCTCAGGGCAGCCAACTCACATCTCGCAGGTTGAAGGTGATCTCCAGGCTGGACCAGAAGTGGTCGGAGAACTCAGGGTACATGTCCAGCACCTCCAGCAGGTCGTCCCGATGGATCTTGTGTAGGTCACAGTAGGTGAGGGCCCGCACGTCCCCGTTCGACTTGCCAGGCCTTGCATACAGGTTCAGAGGCTCCCCAAAGATGTCATTCTTCCCTGGAGGCCATGGAGAGGACAGGGAGCTCAGCCCCGGGGGGCGGCACCCAGGCAGCAGGCACCTTCTCCTGGCATCCCCACCCCAGGCAAAGCACGTCCCCTCAGCTGGGTCGCCTGCCAGCTGGCCCCCAACCCACACAACCAGGGAAGCAATTTGCCAGCCCACCCTCCCTCAGCTCCTAGCAGGCAGGACAGTGCCAGAGGGGCTGGCAGAAGGGGCCAGGAGCCCAGGGTCTCCCAGCAAATGAGACCCAGCCAGCAGGACTACCACAAACCCCATGTCCCAAACACCCTCTCAGCCAATCACTGCACCCTTGTAAGCAATGTTCTTCAAACCAAAGATCAGAACACAGTGGTGAATCAAAACCAGCATTTTTTTTTTTTTTTTTTTTTTTTTTTACTGAAAGAACATACAGTAGTATAGCTTAGCACAGCACAGAACAGAAATGCTAGAATGTACCACATGTAATAAGGCCCAGTGTTATGCAGTGAAACTTTGATTTTAGTTGTGTGGGAGTGTGTATTTGTGTTTGTACAGAGCTGAGAAACAAAATCTAAAATGTCCCACCATAAACCATGGTCGAAAGAGTTTGCTCTATCTGCCCTGAGGCACGCAGGGCCAAGGGAAGGATAGGCAGAGGGGAGGAAGTCCTCAGTGTCCAGACACACCAACAACCCACCCACTGTGCACCCGCAGGGTAGAAAGGAAGTGGGGAGAGGGGGCAGGACTCCCTTTGCTTTGGATATGTCATGGGGCTGGGCATGAGGCTGCAGGGAACCACACGGCCCGTAGTGAAACCAAATGCCCAGCTTCCAGGCTAGCATTTCTTCCTCTACTGCCCAGGCTGGAGGATCTAGATTTGATCCTACTTTAAGGAAGCAAAAAGTGTCTGCTTGTGGTGGATCCTGAAGGGAAGAATCTGGGAACCCCAGAGTTCAGCAGCCCCACCCCACATGGGGCTCCTCTTCATGGCCCCGCTTGGAGGGCCTGAGTTCAGATGAATTAAAGGAGCCCAGTGACCCTGCAGGCAGTCCCAGGTCCACAGCCCCAGTGACTGCATATTCAGAGGGCTCACACCTCTCGAGGCTGCAGAGGGCATTTCCAGTCCAGTGCCCGCCCCCCACCCCATACCCAGGATGGCCACGACGACGTCGCCCCGCAGGATCTCGATGGAGCCCCGGGAGATGAAGTACAGGGCGGTGAGCAGGTCCCCAGCATGCACCAGTGTGTCCCCTGGCGGTGCATGTGTGGTCTTGAACTTCATGGCCAGGGCCCGAAGGCAGCCCTTGGTGGCCCCTCGGAAGGGTTTGCAGTGCTGCAGCAGTGAGCGGTTCAGGTGCAGGCAGATGTCAGCCTGCAGGCACTCAGGGAAGCCCTTCAGCACCTGGGGGTGGGGTGGGGGCAGCTCAGCACACCCTCCCTTGGGACCTCCCAACCCACACTCCACTCCACCATTCCACCCCTCCATGTCAGGGAAATCTCATTCTCCAGGCGTGGGAGACCTCAGACGCATCAGGTGGCCCAGTGTCACGGGAAGGACCTGAAACCCCACTCCAGCTTCACCACCCCTGGCTGAGCACCCTTGGGCTCTAGACCTCCATGTTCTTATTTGTAAGGCATAGAGACCATTCCCGCCCTGGGCTGTCATAAGGATTTCACCCCTTCGCCTATGTGATATACAGCTCCTACCCCAAAAGGGGAGCTCTCCAGAGAAGGGGTTCCAAGGGCTTCCATTTCCTCATGGACAAAAAAGGGCAACACGCCTCCAGGGTCCTTCTTACTACTGACTGTGACCACCTGAGACTTGCTTGCTGTGCCAAGAGGCTCCCCTCTGCCACCCTACTCTTCCCAGCCTGCCACCCACTGGCCACGCCCTAGTGGCCTCACCGCATTCATGTCGATGCCGTTGGTATAGGACCAGGCGTGCTGGAAGTACTCCTCGAGGCGCTGGCGCAGGGGGTTGGGGATCTGGTGGAAGCGGATGAACTCCCGCACCCGCAGCATCTGTGTGTGGTAGCGGGCTGTGCCCGAGTACAGCCGCTGGATGATGGCCGACACGTTGCCGAAGATGCTAGCGTACATGAGGGCTGGGGGCGTGGGCACGTGGGGCTGTCAGCCTCTGCGGGAACCCCACCCACCCACAGGGACCCTGCTCAGGCCCCACACCAGGTCAGTGTCTCAGTCTCAGCATCGACATGCCCACAAGATGCCCTTGTACATCTGCATTCCAGCACACCCCACCCTTCAGTAGTCCCCACCCTGGTGACCCAGCCCCCAAACCATGTCACGATGGTGGCCCCTGGAGTCTCTAAGTCCCAGGGTCCTCACTCTGGCCCGGCTAGCAGCCTCAGTTTCCTCCAACTTGGGTTCCTCCACCGTGGGCTCTCCCCGCCACCCGCCCCTGGGCACACTCACAGCCAATGAGCATGACGCAGATGGAGAAGATCTTCTCTGAGTTGGTGTTGGGAGAGACGTTGCCAAAGCCCACGCTGGTGAGGCTGCTGAAGGTGAAGTAGAGTGCGGTCACATACTTGTCCTTGATGGAGGGGCCGCCCAGGCCACTGCTGTTGTAGGGCTTGCCTATCTGGTCGCCCAGGTTGTGCAGCCAGCCGATGCGGGAGTCCATGTGCGGCTGCTCCATGTTGCCAATGGCGTACCAGATGCAGGCCAGCCAGTGCGCGATAAGCGCAAAGGTGCACATGAGCAAGAACAGCACCGCCGCGCCGTACTCTGAGTAACGGTCCAGCTTCCGCGCCACGCGCACCAGCCGCAGCAGCCGCGCAGTCTTCAGCAGTCCGATTAGCTGGGGGACAGGGAAGGGGCACACTCCGTTGACGGGGCAAGGGAGGAGGGGAGGTGCTGTGGCCCTCAGAGCAGGCATCAGAGGTCAGATTCCCAAAGACATCCTAGAACCTCCTCCTAAGAGTTGAAGCCCACGCTGGACCCAGCACACGCGTCTCATTAATCTTAGTGCTAGCTTTGGGACTGAGGCAGCCCCCATAGTGCAGATGAGGAAACAGGGGCACCGAAAGGTGCAGTGATCACTCTAGGGTGCCTGCCCACTCCCACCAGCTTCTAGGGCACTTTGGTGTAGCTACAAAATAATGGCCCCTTGGGGTGGATGAAATAGAAAAAAAGGTGTCTTGTGTGGCCCTCTGCAACCTGCGAGGAGCTTGTATGGAGCAGAGGAGCATAGATTTGCTGGGGTACCCACCATGCCTCTGCAGCTGCCTTGCTACCATGTCTCTCTCCCACTGTCTTTCTCTCTTTCTCCCTCTCTCTCTCTTTTTCTCTGTCCTCCTCGCCACCCTCTCCACCCCACTACCTCCCACCACCTTCCTGGCCTCTCCTCTCCCCGCACCACCTGCCTCCTTGCTAACCCCACCTCCTCAGAGCCAGAGCCAAAGATGAGCAGGTCGAAGGGGATGGCGGCCACCATGTCGATGAGGAACCAGCCCTTGAAGTAGTGGACGGCGATGCGGCCGGGGTGGCTGACCACCTCCTCGTTGGCATTGACGTAGGTGGTGCGGAAGTTGATGAGAATGTCCACGATGAACATGATATCCACAATGAGGTCCACCACGGCCAGCGGCTGGCAGGCATAGCCACACTCGGTAGCAGGCGGGCCTTCTTCCGTCTCCTTCAGCAGGAAGGCAGCCGAGTAGGGTGTGAAGACGGCCGTGTAGATGACCAGCAGCAGGATGAGCCAGTCCCACACTGCCTTGAAGGGGCTGTAGTGCAGGATGGTCCAGCGGTGGATGCGCGGTGCCTGCAGCTTGTACTCAGGCAGCACGTCGGCGCCCAGGGACAGGACCTGCACACGGGGAAGGCGGAAGCATGGGTGAGGCAGGCCATGGGACCTCGGGGGCAGGAGCAATGACATCTCTGCCGGGGCCAAGCAGAGTGAGCAGAAGGCCAAAAATGTTTCCCTCAGAATGTCCACCCCTCAGCCAAGCGACCACAGCAAATGGCCACCCCCAGGTTTGGGCATCATGGTTCCCAAAATGACACACAGCACAGGACTGGCTCCAAACAGTTCCAACAGTTCCCGGCAGACGTTGATTCAGGACACTCAGCAGGAACACCCAGTGCTGCTCCCCACCGGCAATGCAGATGCAGACCTGCCGCTGTGACTGAGACACTGGCCCACACCCCCAAACACACACGCCATAGTCTCAGACCAGAAAGGGTTCCAAGGACAACAGCTCCCAGCCTAGGCACCGGCCCCAGGAGCCATAGTCCCAGTCCATTGACTGGTAGTCACTGCAGTTCCTACCAGCCTGTCTTCATGCCACAGGCCCGAGGACACCAGGCAATCAGTCTTGGGTCCCTTGGCTTCCAGGATGAGAAAAGACCAAGACACTCCCCCCCTTCACTTGTATACCTCGCTCCCTCAGACCCCTCTCCACACAGGTCAGGGACAGCCCACAGTCCTCATCTTCCCACCCTCTTACAAAGGGACAAAGAAGACCTAGCCCAGCTGAGAGGAGATGGCACCCAACTTATACAGAGGGATGTGCACACAGGGACTGCTCAGCAGTGACACACACAGCCCCTGTACCAGCTCACACTCACACTCTGCCTCCTCCACACTCACACTCATCAGACAGAGGCAGGCTGGCCATCCAGACCCAGTGACAGCACGCACATCCCTCTTGCTCCCAAGGCAAACTAAGAAGAGCTCCGGCCAGCTTCTCCACAATCCCAGAAGCTTCTGGGTCTCCCTAGAATCCTCTCTCAGACATGCAGCTCAACCCAAAAGCCCCCTCCCCAAGCTCTCCCTGCCATCCCTGGGCAGCCAGCTGAACCCAAGGCCTTGCCCAGCCCCCATGAATTCCAGAGGTGCTGGCCCTGCTCCCAGAAGCACCAACTCCCAGGCCCCCACAGCTTCAGGCTTTTGGGTTGGGGAGGCTATAGTGGGTGAGTCCCAAAGACTCCTTCATACTCAAGCTGGGCTTGCCCAAGACACCTTCACAGATGGCGCTGCTTGGAGAACATTTCCTTAGAGGAAATAACTAGAAGTTAAGACGGGTCGTAAAGATCTGACCACCCTGGGGTGGACACAGGGCCTCCAGAGGTACCAGATGGGCTGCAGGAGCAGCTGAGGCCTAGGGCAGGGAGGGAACACATGGACAGGCTCCCAGGCTCCATTTCTGCTCTACCTGCTGCGTGCCCAGCTCCTTAAGGCAGACAGCAATTGCCTACGGGTGGGGATCCCTTCAGTGATCAAGTGGGGACTGGGAAAAAAAAAAA
>NW_016806449.1:65664-86336 GCF_001698545.2 Rhinopithecus bieti
TGGGCTCCCCGCCCCGCCGGTGCCCGGCCAGCGGCCCCCTCCCCGGCAGCCTGCCCAGGCTCCTGCAGCGGCGCTCCCGCAGCCTGAGCCCCACCCCCTCCGCCAGCAGCCGGGCCTGTCACCGCAGATTAATGGTCTCCCTGCCCCCCCGCCCAGCCGGTCCAGTGCTGAGCCAGCCAGAGTCAGACAGAGACACCCAGAGATGGAGAGACTGCTGGTGACTGGCAGGAACACACACGCCTGCCGACACATACAGGCGCACATGCACAGACCCACCACAACTCACGGGCACATGCAGCAAGGACAGGAGCAGGGCAGATGCCAGGGGCTCAGGTGGGAACCAAGAGAGAGGCAAGGGAGGAGGAAGAGAGGGGTAGGCGGCCAGATAAGGGCCTGGGGCAAGGGGGAATGTTCTGGAGTCAAAGCCAATGGTCTGGAGACCTGGCGGGGACCCAGAGAGCCAGGCGATGGGAGCAGGGCCAGGAGGCTGCCAAGGTAGCAGGGCAGCTCCCTCACATAGGCCAACCCAGGCAGCTGCTGTGGAAGGGGCAGAAGGGGACAGCTTGGGACAGGAGTCCCCCACATTATCCCAGGCTTCTCACTCACTGCAGGTATCCACACTCCTAACCCACCCACCCCTAGCCCCCAAAGGCTAAGGTGTGGGGTGGATGAGGCCATGGAGGGGTCGCAGGTCCTCTTGCTGCCAGGAGGACCCCAAACCCAGGAGGGGACAGAAGACCAGGCTGGCTAATGCCTCCAAGGCTGAGGGGTCTTCTCTGGTCCAGGATTCAGGGACCTGACCTATATCTTTGTACCAACCACCATCCAATCCCCTCCCCATGAGAAGAAAACTTGCTTCTCCCATGCTTTCGGGACATAGTTGGGCCCTTCGAGGCCATCCTGGCCATCCCCACAGGACTGGGGCCCACCCTCTGCCTGGCGCATCACCTTGGCCTAGAAGAATCAGGACCCTCCTGTCCTTGACCTCTGTGACCCCTTCTCATTTGAAGCCTCCCAGTTGGCGTGGCCCCTAGTACTCCCTTCACACAGCCTGCAGCCAGACGTTTCATGTCCCTCAGGCCGCCTTCCCCCTTTGCTACTGGCCCTCTCATGCCCCCAGCCTCAACTGTCCTGTCCTCACTCTGTGCCCTGAAGGCACACACCCCATCCACCAATCCTCCCCATCTGCTGTCCCCAGCCCTTCCCCAGGCCCCTCCAGGCCCCTCTCCAGAATTTCTGGGACTGTCCCCTCTCCCACAACCCCAGCTCTGGAATAGATCGCCAACCCCAGTCCTCAGGTCTGCCTCCTTCCAAGAGGCCTTCACTGGCTAGCCCCCTCCACCCGGCTCTGGACCACAGCCCACTCCCACCCCCTCTCCAAGCTCCTCCAAGGTGAGAGGAGAGCCCAGTCGCTGGGCACCTACCTGGGTGACCTTCTCGGTGACATTGTGGGTTCGCTCCTTTATCTTGGGTGCTATGATCTCACGGTCACTGGTGGGCGAAGCCAAGAAGGGGTCACCCTTGAGGTCCACAAAGTTGAGGGTGATTTGGGGAATCTTGCTGATGGTGCGGTAGCGCACGAGGTCGGAGTCTGAGGTGGAGTTGAGCAAGCCACTGCGCAGGGGGTGCATGGCCCCTAGGTGGAGAGGCAACATGGTCAGGCCAGCAGGCCGAAGGCCCCAGACCAGGCAGGCCACCCACAGACCAAGAGTGGAGACCAGGCCCTGCACAGTCAGGAGTCCCTGGGAGTCCAGGGGAGTCACAAGAAACAAGGGAGGTCAGACCCCGCGCACCACTCTAAGGAAACAGCCAGGAGACAGCCCTGTGACCAGGAAGAGGAAGAGGAAACGGTCTGCCCCAGGACACTGGCAGGCAGGGGGCCAGGTGGTGTTCCAAGGCCGGGCGCGTCTCCTGCCCAGGGCATCCCTGCTCCAGGCCGTCCCGGGACAGCCAGCTCCAGGGGCCCACGAGGGCTCTGGGAGTGGAAGAATGTAATGGGATGAATGGACATTTAATAGCGCAACAGGCCACTTAATGGAATTAAATAAGTGCTTAATGGGATTTCCATCTCCCAGGCACCCAGGACGTAGTGGAAAGGTCGGAAGCTGAGGGCCGAGAATGCAGCAAGCCTGGCAGCCGAGGAAGCGTGGACTGGGGCGGAACTGGTCCTGTGGCGCCCTCACCGGTGCTGGCATGGCGCGGTGGCGGGGGCAGCGCCCCTGCGCGCATGGCCTCGATGTCGTCGGCGGACGAGGCGCGGCGCACGCTGGCGCAGCTCTCTCGGGAGCGCGTCCGGGCCAGGCTGCAGCTGGAGCCTGAAGCGTCGGGGTTGAGGCTGTGCGCGCGGGGCGATGGGAGCGGGCCGGGCGCGCTGTGGGGCGGAGAGCCGGGGCCCACCAGCGCGCGTCGCTCCTCCGCGGGCCCAAGCCCTGCCACGTGGTTGTCCATGGCCGTCACTTCGTCCAGGGCCAGGGACTCGCTGCTGGGTGCCGCGGGCGTCAGGTCCACGTCCACCACCACGGCCCCGGGGGCGCCCCCGCCGCCTGCGCCGCCCGACCGCACCGACGACTCCCGGGCCGTCAGCGCCAGCAGCGCGGGCAGCTTCAGGCGGAAGGTCTTGGCGCGGCCTGCGGAAGAGGAGAGACATGTGGCCGTGGGGACCGCGAGCAGCCCTGGAGTGGGCAAGGCCTGAGAAATAGAGCCCCAGCCGCTGGGTAAGGGAAAGAGGGGAACGGGCAACCCTCCATCCCCGCTCCCATGCACAATATTTTGACCTCGAGTCTCAAAAATCATTCTAGAATCCAGTCATCATAAAAAGCCGTATCTGAAGCGACACTTCAGGGCGGATTCCATAAATCATCCCTGTCTCCCACACCGGCCGCTGGGTGTCAGCGTCCCCATTTTAGACATGAGGAAGTGTGGCCACAAAGGCGTCATGTCACTCTCTGGAGGTCACATAGCCAGTGGGTGGAGCCTGTGCCTAAGTGGGCAAAGCAATGCCAGGGGCCCTGCCGTTCAGGGTGGCATCCGATGAACAGGTAGGGCCAGTGTTACTGACACTGTCATTTTAGAGCATGAGAAACCAGGAGGTGAGCACTTTCGTCATGATGCTGAGGGAAAGATTAAAATTAAGCCACAGAGGGCGTCCTGACAGAGGAGGAGGCTCAGAGCCTTTGTTGTCAAGGGGATGGTCCAGCCCAGGTGGGCATTCCCTCAAAGCCTCTCCTCAGCTAGCCCAGACCCCCAGGAAACTTGGCCAGTCCATGAACAAGGACCAGATGGCAGAAACTACACAGAGCTGAGTCCAAGGGACACAGCTTCCTACTGTGTCAAGGAGCTGCTCCCAGGTGGTCATGTTCCCCACCCCTGGGCTGCTCAAGCCAGACTAGAGAGAGGACCACTCCCAGGGGATGCTGGGATCGGAAGCCCTATAGGTGAGGCTAAGGAAACGGTGCTAGCCCATGCCAAGGACCTGTGATTCTGGGCCCTGCCATTCCACCCCCGTATGTCCATCCTGGGCCAGGGGAACCAGGCCACATCCTCAGGGTACAGGGTTCACTTCCCACCTCCAAAGGGACCTCCCCCACCCAACCACTACATCCTCCCTTCCTGCACAGTGTTGACCTCCGACAGCTCACAGCCCCAGAGAAGTAAGACCACGAACCCCTGAGCCTGCCCTAAAGCAAGTACACCTACCTGGGGCCAGCCAGCTGGTGGGGGGGCCCCGGTGATTGGTGTCATGAGCCGGGGACCCCACCATGTCCTTCTCCATCACCACCTCGAAATTGAGGATGAACATGATGACAGCCCCATCCTCGTTCTTCACGGGCACCACATCCACCAGACATAGGAAGCAGCTCCCTGTGGAGTGGGAGGACATAGCTCCCTTGGCACCCTCTCAGTGGGCAGAGCAGAAAGCCTGGAGCCCAAGTGGGCCCTTCCACTTCTGCCTCCTCATATGGCCCTTCCTGTCCAGGATCTCCCGTCCTGATCCCCCACCCGGCCATGTGCCTGCCACCCTTATGGCTCCCCTCAATCTGTCTGCCCCAGCTTGTTGCTACTAGACTCCCCTACCCCTCTCTCTGCCTGTGTGATTTATCTAGCTCTTTCCTAGGTGCACTTTCTCTCATCCTGGCTATGATCCTTCTTCCCCTCTTTGATCTCATTTCCTCCCTATCTCATTTCCTCATATCCTCCCAGCACCTCTGCCTTTCCCTCACATGAGGCGCTGTAGCACAGTGCTTAAGTCCACAGACTTAAGGCCTACGATCTCTGGGTTCATAGCCCGGATCTGCTACTTAATCACTTATGCATTTTTTGCTAAATTATTTAACATCCCTGTGCCTCATTTTTTCTATCTATAAAATGGGAAGAAGAATAATTTTTTCTTTTAAACATTTTTTTAACTTTTTAATTGACACAATAATTGTACATATTTATGGGGTACACAATGATGTTGTGATACACATAGTGTATATAATTCTTTTCTTACGAGTTATAAAGATTAACCAAGTCAGCACATGCTGAGTGCTTAGGCAATGCCTGGCGTATGCTGCACACTACAGACGGTTAGCTGTTACTATCTGTCTCTGTCTCTGTTCTCTCTAGATTAGCACCAGCCGTTGTGTCAGCACACAAGATAAGGACAGACGTTGAAAGCAAGAGTTTCAAAAACTTTACAGCAATTTGGCATCGCCATAATATCCACGCATGTGCTCTTGTATTTCACAGATGTACCAGCCTATAACATATTAGCATTAAAGAAAACTGATCCTTCACCAAAGAAGTCTAAGAAGCACTGCTTCTAGATCTTTCATCTTCGCCTCGCCTCGCATTTCTCTTGATCTTTGATTTTTTCTTTTCTAGTCTCTCTCTGTCCACCAAAGGACCTGTACCAGATGAGGTCAGTCCCCCAGGCCAAGTGCACCTGGTCTCCCTCAGCTCCCTGTTGAGCACATGGGCCCCACGCCCTCCCATGCTGATTTCTGAAGGAGCCCCTTTTAGGCCAAGCACTCAGTTCCACCTAAGACCAAGCTCAGAACCTCCTGCTCACAGGAAGTCCTTAATGAAACCAGAAGGCAGTTAACATCCTGCTCCAGCTCCTCTATGGCCCCCCAGGGACCCACCAGGCAGGCTCCTCATCTCCCACTCTCCCTAGGGAGCCTCTTCCTTCCTCTCGGCTCCCCCTCTGTTCAGCTGTCTTCTCTGCCTCCCAGTGTCTCCCGTCCCTACCGAAGTGCCTAGAGCCTAGAGTCATACGCCCTGGGGCCAGCACTGGCTGGTGGTGTCAGTGACAGGCCATGTTGACAGGGAGGCTGCAGGCATGGGGGAGAGGCGAGGGTGATGAACCATGCAGTCCCGCTCCATCTTAGCAACTCAGCCTCCCTTTGTTTTTTTTTGTTTTTTGTTTTGTTTTGTTTTGTTTTTGAGACACAGGGTTTCACTCTGTCGCCCAGGGTGGAGTGCAGCAGCATGATCTTGGCTCACTGCAACCTCTGCCTCCCAGGTTCAAGCGATTCTTCTGCCTCAGCCTTCCAAGTAGCTGGGACTACAGCTGCATGCTACCACGCCCAGCTGACTTTTGTATATTTTGATAGAGACAGGGTTTTCACTGTGTTGGTCTCGAACTCCTGGCCTCAAGTGATCTGCCCGCCTCAGCCTCCCAAAGTGCGAGGATTACAGGTGTGAGCCACCACACCCAGCCTCTCCTCACCTTTCTACCTCCCAGAACCTCCCTGGCTCACCCCTACTCCTGATCTCAAACCCACAGCAGGGGCGATGGTGGTGGTGCTATGAGTCAAGGGAGAGGCCAGCAACAGAGGCCGGTAACTTGGAGGCGGCGCCACCCCTGGGACTTGGAGCTGGTGCTTGAAGCCTGTCAGTGAGGCCAAGGGGCTGTGTGCTGGGGAGGCAGGGAGCAGGCCAGGTGGGAAGGGCCTGATGCACAGCAGATGCTGGCCAGGCTCAGGGATTCTAACCAGCTGGGGATTCATCTAGGGGAACGAGGTCCTCTGAAACCAGCTTAAACAGGATGGCACTAGGTGAAGGGGCTCTCTGCCCCACCCCACAGCCCTTCCACTCACCACATCCCAGACGCTCACAGCTCTGCCCAAGGGCCCTGAGCTCCAGGGCTCTGTCTGGGTCTCCCGGCAGCAGCCACTCTTGTCCCCTGACCTCCGGCCTCTGACACACAGCTGTGGTGCTGGAAGCTGCAGGGGGCTGGGCCCAGCTGGAGACCATTTGGCACCCAGACAGCCTGCCTGGAGTTTATGCCCTAATATGGTGATGGCCGGCAGCGGCCTGAACAGGGATGCGCCTCATCAGGACTGAAGAGAGGCTGGAGATCAGGGAGCCTTAGCCCTGGAGACCCAGCACCACCCCAGGGACCACAGCCAGCCAGGCCCTCGAACCTAAGTCCTCACCAGGGAGCTTGCCTCAGAGAAACCTAGAGTCTGGAGCCAAGATGAACCCAACCTTCAGAATGGGCTGGAGGCTCTGTCCCCAGCACAGGGCCCCGGAAATTCCAACCTTGAGACCTCAGCACCCCGTCCCCTCTTCAGCTCAAGCTGCTCAGCAAGTGAGCCCAGAATGGCATTCTGAAGCCCACCTAGTCCTGGACCCCACATCTCAAAACCCCTCGCCAGGGTCACAGAAACTCTAGGTATACACCACCTCGCAGCACAAGCCTGTGCCTCACACTTAAACACAAGAGAGAGAGAGAGAGAGAGAGAGAGAGAAGGGAGAGAGAGGAGTGTCTGTTGGTCCTCTTCCTTTGTCGAGATTCAAGAAATTTTTCCTTTCAAAATAACCCTGTCAAAGGCCTGGTTATTCCAAAAATGTGAACTGGAGCCCTGCCTGAAGGCAGGGGCCGAGACAGGGGAGATCTAGCGATCGTCAAGGGGATGTGGAAGGAAGGAAAGTGGGGCCCCAGATAGGCCTGGGCTCTTGGAGGCACTGCATCCGACCACCCTGCCGGGTCAGCTGGGGCTTCTGTAAACTGCCACATCACCTGCTCCCAGCTCTTCAGCCAGGCCTCCCAGTCAGACGCCATCCCACCACTGACTGGGTTATGGGGGGGTGGGAGTGCCTTCATTTGCCCCAGTGCCCACCTACTCCAGACCCCTAGGCCCTCGCTCTGCTCCCTTCTCCCTCCGACTCCCCCTGGCTCCTGCCAGTGGCCCAGCTCCCCAGGACAGAGACGAAGGACCTAGCTGCTGCAGTCTGCAGTTCCGCTGAGAGCCACTCCGTGGCAGGCACAGCCCACACTCCCGAGGCAGCCAACACTGGAGCACTCAGGGGGCAGCCAGGACAGACAAGGAGGGTGGAGGGGGTGCAACAGGGGAGAGAGTTCCCAGTCTCAAAGGGAGGGGGCATGGGCTGTGGAGTCAGGTGGCCTCTGCACATTGCGTTAGAATGACTTTGGGCCAGTCACTTACCAGCCCAGAGCCCCAGGGCGCTCATCTGCAACACAGGGTGATCCTGCCCACCCCCCAGGGCTGTGGGGGTGAAATGGCCTAAGATAGTGAAGCTCAGAGCCTGGCTTGAGGTCTCCATAAGCTTGAGACAGAAGAGAGGCAAACAAGGGTGGAAGAAGCTTAGCAATGAGAGGCCCCAGGGCCAGCCTGGCTCCTGTGGCTGATGCCAGAATACCCTGCCCTGACCCCATTCCCACCCTAGTCCCAGCCCCAACCCCACTCCCACCCCAGCCTCAGCCCCAGAGCTGGCTGAAGACATCTCACTTTGGGTGAGAAGGTACCCCCTGCCTGGCCCAGACCTGTTTCCTGGGCCCTCTGAAAGGGGAGGCACCCATGGACACAACCATCCCTGCACAGGCTCCATGGTTCCTTAGAACCCCCATGCCTTTGGGCCCAATGGCCTGGGTGAGGCAGGCAGGCCAACCACCCAGCAGGCCTCCAGAGGCCATGCAGCTCAGTGCAGAGCAGGAGAGCCAGTCCTGGACACATTCCCGGAGCGGCAGATACAGCGCCATCCTGCTGCCACAGAAGGTGACCATCATTTCTCAGAACACAACGCCGACTTGCTTTCATTTGGTGCCAATCCACACCCAGCAGTCTACCTGGGGTGGGGGGCACTGTCCCTGCCCAGCATCCCAACCCATCTGAGGTCAGGGGCTCCACCCAATTCCCTACCTCTGGGCACCACTGGCCTAGACCAGGCCCCAGGCAGGAGCCACACTTAGCTGTGGCAGGGACAGGCCTTATCTCCCATGTGAGCACCAGGTGGGGAAGAAGAGGATGCAGATGGCCCTGAGTGGCCTTGGGCACCTTCTGGGGTCAGAGTCTCTGTGCTCTCCTCTGTAAATGAGGTGTTATCACAGCTTCTTCCCAGGCAGCTCTTCCCAGCCCTCTGCAAATCACTGAGCACATCCATGCATGCGAAGTGTTGAGCCACCATGACCAACAAGACACGCCTGGCACCTGCCCCCAGTGAACCACCCATCCAACAGGACCCCAGTTCGATGCACGGGGCAAGAGGGAAGAAGAGGGAACAAGGCAGACAGGTGGAGGAGCCCCAGGGAGCCGAGCCACTCTGCCCCAGCCATGGTGGCTCCTGGGCTCCCTCTATTTTGCGCTGGCTGTGGGCAGGTCACCCACCTCCCTGAGCTTCAGGCTCCCTGCGGGTACTGCGGGGACAAGTGATTCCTGCACTGGGTGCCAGATGAGATGACAGATGGCTTTGTGGAAGCATCCAGAGCTCTAACAAGGCGGGGTGCTGGGTCCCTGCAGGGAAGGTGACCTTAGGGAGGCAGCCATCCTCAACCTGGTCACCTCCCTGCCTCGCTCGGAGCAGGAGGAGCTGTGCCCAGGACAGGCCCAAAGTCACGCTGAGGGCAGGAGGCTGGGGCTCCAGTCGGCCTGTCCGCCCCCAGGCAGAGAGGCTGTCTCCGGAGCAGCCGCCCAGGGCTGTGCAGTGTCAGGTTATATTTAGCCTGGTGGCGGCGACAGGAAGATGCAGCAGGAGCCGCTCCTGGCAGGGGGCCACCGTGTCACTAACACAGCTCTCATGGGCAGCCAGGGGCCTAGGAAAGGCCAGGGACATTGCAGGCCCAGGGGACAGAGTTAGGGAGCCTGAGAGGCCAACCAGTGAATGAGAGAGAGAGGGAGAGAGAGACAGGGAGAGGGAGAGAGAGAGAGACAGTGTGCGTGTGGATGCGCGTGTGTGTGTGGTGAATGAGAGAGACCAGTCCTAAGCTCCAGGATCTGGGAAATGCAGGGCAAGGTTGAGGGGCCCCAAGCTCAGACCCTGACCCCACAGAAGCAGCATCTCCAGATAGACTCCTCCACCACCCCTTCCAGCCTGAGACCCAGCCAGCAATCTATGGGATCATTTATAGGGTCTCGGGGGCCTCTGTAGTCTTCCAGACCCATCCAAATCCACTGCATGTGGCATGCCTGAGCCATCTCTGCCCCAGACCATGGCAATGGCCTCAGAAGATCTCTGTCCTCTAGCTTCTCTAAAGCTCTGGGGCCCGGCTCTGCCTCTCGGGTGGTGCACGAACTGGAAGTCCCACCCCCTGCCCTCCTGCTGAGAAGCCTGGGAAGGTGAAACAAGGGCACGCTGATGCCAGGAAGCAGCTCTCCACAGATCCCTGCACAGGCACGTGAGTACCGGGCAGCTGCGCCCCAGCTTCACCCCTTCCCTCCTGCTCCCCATGGCCCCCACTCCTCTTCCCTCCAGCCCCTCCCCAGCCTTCTAGGATCCCCTCTAGAAAAGTTTCCTTGACTGCTCCGTCTGACCCCCATGGACGCCGCTCTTGGAGAACTCTTCCAAACAATGCCCCTGGTCCAGAAGGCCACTGCACACCGGCCGGGCTTCCCCGTCCACCTGGGTCAGAGCCCTGAGGCCAGGGCAGGACTGGCAGTTGCAGAAGAACTGAGGGTGGACTCAGGGGTGGTGATCTGCAGTCATGACAGGTGGGGACAGACCCTCTCAGCTCCTTTCCAGATCCAGGGGCACAGCCCACCCTTTCACAACAGAATTTGCCCATTTCAAGCCCGTGGTGCCCTCCAGCCTGAGTCTGGACAGCAGATGGAGCAACCATGGGAATTAAGGTGCCTTTTTGATGAAGCAAAATTCAACGTGGTCATCAGTTTTCATGGAACACAGAGGCCGACCACCCAAGGGAAGGCGGCGAAAGCAGGAACTGCACCAGGTGTGAGACTTCTGAGCCTCAGTCCCCTTCAGTCCCCCTTCACTGTGACCCCACACACAGCTTGCCACAGGGCAGTGAAGGTGCACACAGCTGCCAGTGTCCACCAGGGGACACTCTGGGGTCTCCTCTAGTGAGTGGTCTGTAGGCTTCTAGGTCTGTGCTCTGTCTCAGCTCCTAGCATACCCCAGAGAGCCTGGTAAGGCCTTGATAAAGCCCTGTCCCAATTCCAGCTCTGCCATGAGCCACGGCTTAAACCCAAGAGTTATAATTCCTCATTGACTTGCCCCACCCCCCGCCCCACCCACACACACACAGGACCCTGTGAAGCCCCAACAAACAGATACAAGTGCTAATGAAAAACCCCCAAAAAGTCAGCTGGAACATTCGAGCATCAAAACACATGATGATGATCCAAACAAACAGCGAAAACTGGCATCATTTGCAGATGACAGGGTCACCTGCCTACAGACCACCAAGAAATCAACAGATAAACAATTAGAACTAATTAGATCAGAGAGTTCAGTAAGGTTGCGAGAAACAAGATCAGCCTGCAAAAATATAAAGCATTTTTCTACACAGCAATTAGGAAATATAGTCAAAAACAATACGTCTTTTACAATAGCAACAAAAACTCTTAAGTTTCTAGGAATTGACTAAGGCACAAGAACCCTGTTGGAATCAGGATAAAGGGGAACAAAATTTTAAACTAGCAAAAAATACAGAACTGATCTGGTAAATGGAGAGACAATCCAGGCTCTCGAGTGGGACAAATACAAAGATGTCAGTTCTCCCCAAATTAATCTATAGAACCAAACTAATTCCAATCAAGAATCTAGTGGGCGTTTTCTTTCCAATAATTCAGTTAACTTTCTCTAAAGTTTATGAAGAAAAAGGGAGGCCGGGCGCGGTGGCTCATGCCTGTAATTGAGCACTTTGGGAGGCCAAGGCGGGCGGATCACCTGAGGTCAGGAGTTCAAGACCATCCTGGCCAACATGGAGAAACCCTGTCTCTACTAAAAATACAAAAATTAGCCAGGTATGATGGTGCACACCTGTAATCCCAGCTATTCGGGAGTCTGAGACAGGAGAATTGCTTGAACCCAAGAGGCAGAGGTTGCGGTGAGCCGAGATCATGCCACTGCACTCCAGCCTAGGCAACAGAGTAAGATTCCATCTCAAAAAATAAATAAATAAAGTTTATGCAGAACAAGGGAGATCCACAAATAGCTATGTCAACCTTTAAAAAACAGAACAAAGACAGAGGATTCGCCTCAGCAAACACTAAGACATATGGAAGGTTATAGGTTTTTGTTAAGCTAGTATCAATGCAAGAGCCAGTAAATAAATATTTGGAACAGAACAGAGAACACAGGGACAGAGTCATGGCTATGTGGGAGATTAACCTGATAAAGGCTGCCCCACAATTCAGCGGAAAAGAACAGACTGTTTACTAGATGCGTTGGGAAAGTTGGCACATTACATGGAAAAAATAAAACTCGATCCCTACTTGACACCACATACGAGGTAGTCTTAGGATAGATTATAGACCTAACTGAGAACAGCAAAACAATTAAGAGAACAGAAGAAAATGGAGACCCTCTGCAGCCAGAGAAACTTCAAAAGTACAAACAAAGCTAAAAATCAATGACTTTGTTTGCATCAAAGTTAAGTATCTTTGTTGGATAAATTGAAGAGAGACTGAATGGGAGAAGATATTTGCAACATCTCTTTCCAGTTCAATAAGGAATTAAAATCTGGAATACACTGAACGTTTCACAGCATGCATTTGTATCTCTAGAGTACACAAGCAACCCCTGCAAATCAACAAGGACAAAAGACGGCGACATCAAAATTAAAATGAGCAAAGGGCATAAGCAGGCAATTCACAGGAAAGTAAGCCCAAGAGGCTACCAGGCCGAAGGGATGCTCAGACTCAATAGAAATCAAAGGAATGCAAATTAAAGCAACAAGAAATCACTTTCACCTTTTAGATTGGCAAAATTTAGAAAAGTAGATAATGTCAAGAGTGGCAGAGATATGCAGGTATGGGAATCTCGAGCTCTGAGAAGGAGGGTGATGACAGGCATGGCAGTACTTAGTTAAGTGTCCACATGTCCCGCGATCCAGCAATTCCTCTCCCGGGCGTGTATCCCACAGACATCCTCACCCAAGTCCAGAAGAGACCATGTCCAAGGATATTCACTATAGCTTCATTTATGGTGGCTGGGAGTTGGAGACATTGTGGGGTCCCTCCCCGGGAGAGTGGGCAGGTGAAGCGCGGCAGCCACACGCCGCAGAATACGCAGCAACAGACAAGACGTCGAACAGCAACCCAGCTGGACTTAAAGCATATTCCCAAGTAAGAAAAGCGAACACCAAAATACAACATATAGCACAATATCATTTACATAAATTAAATCTATATGCATATATCCAGACAAAATACACATTTGCAAGGACATATGCAAGCCACACATTCACAGTAAGTACATTTGAACGGTTGCCTATGGGGAGGGTAATGAGACTGGAGAGTGAGATAAAAGGGAAAAGGAAAGAATACAATGAAAGAGAAAGGAAAAAGCAATAACACAAATTCTGTGGTTTGAATTATTTGGGGGAGAGGCAGGACCCGGGGCCAGCAGCAGCCTGCTGGGAGGGAGGGGGTGCGGCAGGCAGGGTGCAGGGTGGGGCGGGGTGCACCGTAGGAGCAGGGGTGCTGAGGCCCTGGATCAGGCTCATTTCCCACAATTGCAACAGCATGGGCTAGGAGCTGCAGCCACTTAGGTGACACCCTGCTTCATGAGGAGGAGAATGAGCTCTGGCACTGCATGCTGCTTTGTGGGTGTCTGTCATCTCATTCCAGGAACACCCTCACACCCCAAAGTGCTTCAGGGACAGGTGCTATGATTCCACTTAGCAAACGAGGAATGGAGGCTTGCAGACCCCAGCTACAATCCAAGTTTCCTGAGGCCCTGAGCCCATCATGCCCCAGAAAGGGCTCTCTGGAGGCAAGAAAGCTGGTGCAGTGGCATTCCACACTGGGCAGGGAGGAGACAGCTAGGCTCGGGTTCCCACTCAGGCACCCGCCAGCTGGGTAAACTTGGGCAAGTGCCTCAGCCTTTCTAAGCAAGAACTTCCCTCTCGTAAAGTGATGGAGAGGAATCCTGCCTTTCACAGGGCCATGAGGACCACCTGAGGTAAAGCACGGCTCCTCAGTTTGCAAACTATAAAGTGCAGTCACAACAATAAAAAGTGCCCTGTGCTGCTGGTCAGGTGGTATCACCCCCACCTCAGCTGTGCTCTCTGTGGCAGCTCTAAGACTCTGTTCCCCTACCCCATCCTCCTCAGTCCACCTCTGAGGGTGAAGAAGCTGGGAGCCCCCAGACGCTCCTGTGCCCCACAATGTCCTCAACACGAAGCAAGGCTAGAGGACTCCCAGACACAGCAAGTCTGTAACCAAGCTGGAAACTGCTGCCAAGTCACCTGACTCCCAGGAAAGGCTCCTGCAACACAGCACACTGCCCACCCCATTCATTTATTCATTCAGCAAACATGTGCCGAGCTCCCGCTGTGCACTGAGCACACAGATACAACAGAACAAAGCAGATGGGCTGCTCTCCACACGCAGAGTTCAAGGCCTGGTGTGGAGAGACAGACAGGGAAACTTCTCCAGCACTGCAGGAGGCGGAGGACCAAGGGGAAGACGCTGCCTTCCTCCTAAAGGTGTTTCTCATCCTGGACAAGCACCCAAAAAGGAGAGGGGTTTATCTGAGGCCAACCACAGGCCACAGCATAGAGATCTTCATGGGCAGGACTAAGGAGACGGAGGGGACTTTAGGGGAGCCCCCCACATTCATCACCTGTCCCAGCAGCCCTCCCTCCTCTACTGACCCTGACTCCCATTGCCCTCCTGCCCACGTCGGGAGGGAAGTTCTGTTAAACTCCCTCACACTAAAGGGCTAAATACTTTTTGTCTCTATACTGGGAAGGGACAATGAGAGACAACGTGTTTTTAAAGAAAAAGGAGCATTCTAAACGCAGAAGTTCTCTAAGGGAGGAGTTTCAGAAACCCTTCAGGGAAATACCGACACGTGAAGGGCTTTCTTGGAACCTCCAAAATCACCCCACCCAGGAAGCCACCTCTGGGCAGAAAAGAGGCCCAGTCTCCCTGCATCTCATACCCCCAAGCTGGCCCTTCTGCTGCCCCACAGCCCCCCTCCCCAGAGCCCAAGGCCACCATCAAACTCTGCTCCCATCCCAGACAGCTCTTTGCAAATATTTACATAGCTCCTCTCTGGGGGCTGCAGAAGACGAAACACGGAGAAGCCGCCCTCCCAACACTCTCCAGACCCCAGGGTGGGTGGAGAAGTAGAGAGCACCCTTCAACTGTGTCATGCTTGCCTCACCCCGGAGCAGGCCTGGGATGGGAAGACTGCAGCCCCAGCAGACCAGGACAGACAGCCACAGCTCAGGAACGACCCCCGTGGAGCCCCTCCAACAGGCCTCTGATCCAGCTGGAGAAGGGAAATGTGGAGGGAAGGTGCTGTAGGGCAAGAGGCAACTTGCTCAGAGGCAGGGCCCTCATGGACCCCCGGGACCCTGTGCCTGCATCTGGCAGCCCTGCAGATTCTCCCACTCGGCCCTGTCTCCAGGCTGCACCAGGCCTTGGCCAGAAGGATAGGAACATCCCTGTCCCCAGGATGAAGGGCACTCCCCTGATAGCTTCAGTCCCACAGGAAAAGTGCTCCTGTGTCTAAGCCCTGTCCTCTGGGATCGCTCTGGTCTACCTCCTATCTCAAGAAGACAAAACCCACTTATGCACCAATCCCTGTCCCACCTGCCTTCCCAGCCTCAAGGCTTCCCTTTGAGGAAAAGCTTCTTTCATCCTCAGCTCAGACCTAGGCAGCTGAAAAGAAGCAGAGAGTGGGTGTCTGAGCTGGGGAGGGGTCAGCCATGAGGGAGAAGGTGAGGCGTGGTGGTGACAGAGCAGGGCATCTGATTTAAAGGAATGGGCACAGGAAGGGATAAGGAAGGCAAGGAAGAAGACAGGACAGATGGCCTTGGGGGATGGAGAAGGACAGGAGGCCCAGAGGAGTGGGGCTGATCACAGGAGGTACTGAAGATTTCAAGGCAGTCTGAGGCTTGAGGCCTGCCAGAGCACCTGGGAGGCTGGGGTCCAAGGCCAGGGACAGAAGCCCACTGGGTGTGGAGCCACCTCTGAGGCCCTGGGCACAGTGCACTGGGGAGCAGGCCTGGACAGCAGGTCCCCACCCCCTCCCAACAGCCACAGCATCAGCTGTTGCAGTGGGGGCCCTCTGACCCTGTTACCATGGCAACCGGCCTGCAGCTGGAGTGGAGAAGCCAATAGACTCTTCTCCAGAGACACCCCCGTCCCCACCCACGCACAAGCTCCCGGGGACACAGGGACATGGAGCCAGGCCAGGCCAATCGGAGGTATGAGCAGCCAGACAGAGCCTTCCAGATAGAGGCTCCGAGGGGTGGGGGACAATGGGAGAGAGGGGGAGAGGCAAGGAGCAAGGCTCCGGGATGCTGAGGTGAGGGAAGAAGACAGGGGGAGGCACCAGAGAGGAGATAAAGACCAAGGGACAGACAGTCAACCAGGCAGGCAGGAGACAAAGGCAGGGAGATGTGGGGAGCAGGAGGGGAGCCGAGAAGATGGGCACAGTCAGGCTGGCTGAGCACAGTGGCAGGGAAGCAGGGAGCAGAGGCAGGAACAAAGAGCAGAGAGGATGCAGGGGACAGAGAGAAGGGACTCTGTGAGGACTGGCAGAGGAGGAGCCACAGCCCCCATGGTGATGTGGGAGCACAGGTGTGGACACAGCCAGCACCTGCTGCCCGGGGTGCCTCCCCAGGGCCTTGTGGGGATGTTACCACCAGCCAGCCTCACACCACTGGGCTCTGCCCCCAATTCCACCTTAATCCCAGGCCTGACTTCAAGGGGCACAGGGCCAGTGAGCCCCAGGCACCTCGTATCTCTCCCTTCAGCCCACACTCCCCCAGTCTAGCCTCCCCACCTCCCAGCAGTCCCAGCAACTAAATAATGGGGCTGTCTGGCTCCAGGCCCTGACACTGCGCAGAGCAAGGCTAGAGGCACCAACACAGCACAGCTGTCCACGGCGGCGCCTGCCAGCAGAAGGCTCCACCTCCTGCCCAGCTCCCCCCTACCCAGGGCTGGCCCAGGCAGAGACCCTGAGAAAGGCCTGGACAGAAACAAGGGGTGGCACAGGCATTCCTCACCTCCGCCTCCGTACTGCACCCATGTGTGAGTACACACACAGGCATGCACACATGCAGCCCAAGCCAGGCCCCGGGACCACAGGAGGGACTGAGTGTTTTAAGGCAGAAGAAGCGGAGGCTGAGGAAATCTGCCTGCATCACCCCAGGCCTAGAATGCCAGGATACATGGGGTCCTAGGGGGCTGAGCACCAGGCCAGCCTGTTGGCCAACAGGAGACACCTGAGCCCCATGGAAACTAGGTGAAAGTGAAGAATGGGACAGACAGAGATGGCTGGCATAGAGTTTTCTGGGTCATAGCCCCATGTTTTGGAGTTGTAACCTGGAGAGGGGACAAGTTTGAACTTGGGCCGGGGACCTGGGTTCTAATCCCACTCCTTCCACTGATTCACTGGTCATCAGACCTCTGCTTCTCCGTCCTTCCACCTGCAACTCGAATGGGTTGGATTAGGTGATCCTACAATAACTCTTCTGCAGAAGGGGGCCCATGGCCATCCTCTCCAGAAGGGGCCAGCCTAGACTGGGAGGGAGGTCCAGCTCACCTAAGAGCACTCCACACATACCACAGCCAAAGGAAAGAGCCCTCGGCCTCTGCTGCCAAGAGGCTAAATCCCCAGCACAGCTACATCCGTAGTGGAACTGGCACCGTGTTTACAGAGGACGGCCCATTGCAGGCACTCTCTATGAAAGCCCAGCACCCTTGTGAAGGTCCGAAGCGAGACACGTTATCCCAGAAGTAGAAACAGGCCCAGGGAAGTCAACCAACTTGTCCAATAGTGTATAATTTCCAGCACTGTCTTAGACACAAACCCAGGACTTACGGGTTTGTATTCTCTTCATTACACCTGTGGCTGGCAAACTTTTAAGATAAAATTTCACATGAGATAATGTACAGCGTACAGATAGGCCTGTAACTATCTGGTGTCGTTTTCAATATATGACAGAACAGAGCACACAGAGCTCTGGTCAGACAGATGTGGGCTCCGTTCCCAACTGCTATTTTCTAGCTATGTGACTGTGTGAACTTCAGTTTCTTCATCCCCCAAGATGAAGACAATAGTAGTGTCTACCTCCCTGCGTTGTAAAGAGTGCATGAGATAAGAGAAGTAAAGCATTTGACCCAGTGTCTAGCCCCTAGAAACCACCCACTGCCTTCAGGGTTTGAGTCTAGCCTCATAGCCCCTGCCTCCTGCCAGTTGGAATCCTGATTTGCTGTGAGCAAACCTTCTTCCACAGGGTGCCGGGACCGTGCCCTCTCTAGTGCTCTCCAGTGATGCCACAGACTGTACGCCTGCAGAAGCACAGCCTGGAGGATGCAAGGCTTTGCAGGGTCACCCCAGCCAACCTTGAGCACGCAGGGCTGGTACATGGGGCTGGCTGGCCTGGTCCCAAAGAGAAAACAGAGTGTGCTCACTGTCTACAGCAGACAAGCTCGCTGAGGGCAGGAGCCCCGTCTGTCCTGCCCATCTCCAAGCACCTAGCGCCTGCCAGGCTCACAAGCGTTGAGCAAATGCTTATGGGACACACGCTAGGAAGCAGCAAGGTTTGCACGCATTCTAGAGCTGCCTCTGTAGCCGGATTCTGCCCGCAGGACCCCAGTCCTCCTGCTCTGCCCGCCCTGACCAGAGCCCACCCCAACAGGGCATTCACGGTGTGGGAGCAGCCCCACCCCGGGCTCTGTTTATCTGCTCTCCGGAAGCCCAGAGCAGCTGTGCTGGAAGGCGGTGGCTGAGTAAAGACACCTGGCGCAGGAGAGGGTGGCAGGGCAGGGCGCTCCTCGACAGCTGAGACAAAGGGAACTGAGGTTGCGGGAGAGGCACTCACTTCCCCCAGGTGCTGTTGAAGCGCAGGGCAGGAGGGGGGCAGCAGAGAAAGTCAGAGTCCTGCAGCCCTCCTGTCCCGCCGTGACATCTCCCAGACCTGTCACCTGGCACCAACTGCCCTAAGGCAACTAGGGGCCTGTGGCAGGAGGTCAGCGCCCAACTGCCAGCCTGACCTTTAACCTCCATCCACGCACGTACCTGCCGTCCCAGCTCAGTCTAACTCTAGTCCAACTTGCTCTAGGTGCCCACACCTGCCCAGGGAAAAAAAGGATCAGAGGAGCCAGATCCACAGCCTAGCAACTCCTTTGCCCCCCCTGAAAACCATCTCAGCAGAGTGAGGTGCAGGCCCCGGAACCGCGCCTCCCACAGGCACACCGCAGGACCCCAGCTCGCGTCACGCCCCCACAGAACCTTGCCAGGGCTCGCGGCGTTCTCCAGCCGCCCCCACACCCCCACGCACCCTGCCCCTCGCCGTGGTCCCACCCCTCTTGACCCCGCCCCTCGTCGTGGCCCCGCCCCGGCCCGCGCCTACCATCTTTCCGGTAGAAGGCGATCTCCACTTTGCGCTCCTCGGCGCCCAGCAGTGCCTGCGCGATCTGCGCGGCAGCGCGGCGCTGCGTGCGCGGCCCGTGCAGGAAGTCGCAGGTGCAGGGTCGTTGCATCACCTCGGCCCGCGAGTAGCCGCACAGCTCGCAGAAGCCGTCGTTGCAGTAGATGACGGCGCAGTTCTCCACCCGAGCGTTGGCGATGATGAACTTACGGCCTGGGGGGCGGGGAGGAGAGTGCGCGTGAGCGGAGACCCCAGCATCGGGGACTCCCAGCCCTTCCCCACATTCTCCACTCACACACAGCCGCCCGGGGACTCCCCGCCACAGGAAGCATGGCTGGGACTGGGGTCCCCAGCAGGGGGTGAAGGCAGCTGTGCCTGAGCCCCGATACAGGTGCCTGGCCTGGTCCGGCCGCGCGGCGCGCCCCCTCCTCCGCCTGGCCCACAGGCTGGCTGCGTGGCTTCCCCCGGGCAGGCCGCCAGCACCCTGCTGCCTCCTCCGTGCCTGAGGCTGAGGCCAGCCTGGCGGGTGTCAGCAACGCGTGTCAGCAGCCGCAGCGGAGGGATAAACACTGGGCCTAGAGAGGGAGCCTGGGAAAGGCCAGAGATGGCGGCCAGGATTCCCTTTGCACCGGATTGCACTGGATTCTGCTTTTAATTTCCCTGCTCTCCAGACTGGGGGGTGCTCCCTGAGCCACTCCTTATCCTGAGGCTCCCTAGGAAATCACTCCCCAATTATCTGAGGATCCTACCAGGTCAGTAACCCCTGGAACTTCTGCACCCCACCCCAGCCCCCTGCCCCGCAAGGACAGTCAGGAGCTGAGGGGTGGGTGTGCCAGAGACGATGAGGGAAGTTACACGTTGAACACCTAGGACGCTGCATCTCATTTGGTCCTCTGACAACCCCATAAGGTAGGTGTCATTATCCTCCTTTTATAGATGAAGAAACCAATACTCCAGAGAAGTTCGGCACCATGCCCAAGTCTTGCAGCTTGTAAATGACAGAGCCAGCTTTTGAACCTTGGTCTGGCAGAGGCAGAAGAATACGCTGAGGGTCACAGGCAGAAACCCAAGGTCATAGGAAGCAAAGACAGGGACCTGCAGCTCCAAACCCTGGAAACACCTGGAGCCTGGGAGGGGCCTGAGACTTTGGCCCCAGTTGTAGGAAAACAGACCCAAGATAGGGGACCTGCCCAGGGATGTGAGGCCCTCCTCAGTTTGGCCTCATCCAGGATGAGCACCCCCATGGTTCCATTTCGGCCAGACTTGGCTCCTCGACTCCAGGCCTGCCCCAAGAGCCAGGCTGGCGAGTGAGCAGCAGGCAGACAGCAGCCTCACTTGTGCCAGGCAAGATGCTCCTGGGATAAGAGCTTTTTCTAAACAGAAGTTTCTGGCCACTTTGGCCTTTAATGCTGGGGCTTTCAGTAGCAGTTGGAATTCTTCCCCTTCCCTCCCCAGCAGGCAAAGCCCTCAGGTTACAGCCCTAGGCAATCCTACGTGCAAGGATGGGCTGCAGCAGGATACCCTGAGGTAGGCCCAGGCCATCAGGACTTGGCCTCCTCCCACCTTTCTCGGTTCTCCCTTCCCCTGGCCCCCAGGAAGTTGCTTTTTGGAACTGGGTCATCTTTTGGCCAGTTCCCAAGCCCCCCCAGACCTCCTAGACAGCCATCAATTCCAGGAGTCAGGGCTTCCTGTCACCTGAAAAGACCCCCTAACTCAGCCTCCAGCTCTGCCACAGTCCAAGGCAGTCCAGAGGCCCAGCCACACACCCCAGCTTCATAGAAGAAAAACCACTCCTTGTCCTCTCTCCCAGGCCTGGGAGAGAAGAGAAAGTTTCTTCGAAGGCATGCCCCACCCCCCACCCCCCCCCCCA
>NW_016806449.1:87912-96585 GCF_001698545.2 Rhinopithecus bieti
CCCGCCTCCCGGCCCCCTCCCGCCTGCCGCGCGCCCGCAGCGCCGCCCTCTCCCCCCTCCCACCGCTCGCGCCCGCCCTTCCCATTGGCTGAGCCGCGCCGAGTGCTCCCCCAGCGCCAGCCCCTTGCTCTGCCAAGGAGCCCCCGGGACTCGCGCGCCGCGATGAGGGGGAAGGGACCCTTAGGCAGAGGGAACCGTGAGGACAGGTGTGATGTCCGGCTTGTAGGCGGCCGGGAGGGGGGAAGGGATTCCACCCCCACCCCAGATTAGCGGCTAAGAAACCTGATTTGAAGGGAAACGGCCGGTCCTTATGCCCTGGTTCCCCACCACGCCGAGCACCGGCTTGGTACACACAGCATGCGCTCAGTGCCTATTGTGGGTGACCCGGGCAAGGCCTGGGCCCTGCGAAGACGAGTCCGGGGTCAAGGGAGACCCTGGAAATAGGAAAAGCAAGACAATCTGGAGGTCCCAGACCAGCAGAGATCTTAAACAAGGGAGGGTGAAATTTAGAAGAGGCACGCCCCCTGCCCCAACACACACACACACACACACACACACACACACACACACAGAGAGAGAGAGAGAGAGAGAGCCCTCCGTGGGGCTCTGCAGAGAAGCCGCACAGAGAGGGACATTCTGACAGCAGTTGCGGCCTCCTAGCTGCGGGATCAAAGAGAGGTCCCTGGGCTCGAAGTTCCAACCGGGGGATCCCCGTGTGTGAGCGGCCCGCCCTTCCCCGGCAGCCCGGGGCCAGCTTTGCAGGCCCAATCGGCGGGCTCGGGGCCCGCGGTGGCCGCGGCCCAGCCCCTCGGAAAGCCCTGGCCTAGCCGCAGGCCCCTCCCCCCGGCCAGCTGGCTCGCTCCAGCTGCGGCTCCCTTATTTAGGCAAGGAGGCCTGGGGATGCTCAAGGGCAGGCGGGGTGTCTGCCCGCCGCCTGCTCATCGCCTGCATGGGTCTGAGTGAGGGTCTCCGGGCGCAATGTCCCCGGACTTAGCAGTTAGGCAGGGGCCTGGGAAGGCCAGGGCGGGGAGGCGAGTGTTGACAGCTGAGTGGGCGGGCGGGGAGGGAGGAGTCGCAGCTGAACAGCCGAGGGTCCCCTCCCTGCAGCCGGATCAGAGACCTGTCTAGATGGATGGGGCCATGTGGGGGCTCCTGAGGGCTTGCAGCTGCCTCTGTCCTTGGAGCAGGGGCTGGGTCTTGTCACCAGCGAGAACCATCAGGGGTTGTGGGGGGAGGGGAAGAACAAAGGACAGAGAAGGAAGCGGAGTCCCAAAGGAGGAAGGCGCAGAAAGAACTGTCATAGTGAGACCACCCTACCCGGACTCTCACCTTCCACCCAGGAGCAAAAAGATGCAAACACTGGGGCCAAATGGGGCCACTGGCCAGCAGATGACACTCTTTTTTATTTGCTGGTGGGTGGGCAGTGACTCAGGGAGGCAGCCAGTGGGAGAGAAGGAGGTGGCTCCACCAGCTGATTCTAAAAAAGTCCAGAGGCTCTTGCCTGTGCAGTAATTCCTTAGGCCCTCTCCACTGCCAGCAGTTTCCTCATTCACCCCCCAGGGGGCCCAGGGCCTTCCACAGCACAGGCTACCCCTCCTTGGTGACTTGGTATCAGGTGCATCAACACATCTGGGTTCCAGGTAGAACCCAGCCCATGACTGGCCCAGCCCCTGCCCCACCCCAAGGCCACCCCTGGCTGCTGGGTTGCCTGCATGAATCCAGGATGATTCATGTGAGTGAAGTGTCCTCTTGTCCAGGCCAGGGGATGGAGAGAAAGTGAGCAAAGGCCAGCAGCTGAGAATGGGCATGGGAGAGCGAGAAGGGAAAGGGACATCTGTGGTCTCCCCCTCTCTCCAGACCAAAGGAGAGGGAGAGGGAGAGCCAGTCCCTGAAGGGAAGGAGCACTCATCTGAGCTGGCCAGCTGTCCTCCACTCCTGCACCCACGTTGCTGGGGCAGGCCTTTGCTCTTATCCCAAAGGGAAGACAAAGGAGTCAGAGGAGCCCTTCATCCTCCCAAACAGAGAGGAGCCCAGGCACGGGGTAGCCCTCCTTCTGCACACAGAGGCAAGAAGAGAGCTGCTCCCTCAAGCTGAGGAGAGCCAGATCTCTCCCTCTCTCCCCCCAACCCACTCCACATACTCAGAAGTCAAAGCTGAATGTAGATTTCTGACTTCCTTGGAGGCCTGAAGGCAGACCCACTTAGCCGCCCCCACACTCAAGAATTGAGCTGAGGAAGAGAAGCTGTGAGAGGGGGCAAGCTCTCCCCAAAGCAACGTTTCTGGGCCTTCAGATGAGCTGATGGAGAAGCCCCCACTGCCATCAACTTCCCACCTCTGCCCCCAGATCTGGGACAAAGAGAAAAGTGTCCAGCCCTAATACCAAGGGCTATTAAGCCTCTAGAATCTGCCCCACCCCCATCTCAGCTCCAGGAGCCATTTCAGAGACCATTCCTGGGAAGCGCTCTCCCGCACCCTGCCTGTGACTGAGGGAAGAGAGAGGCTACAGTGAGATATCTAGGTTCCTCCCAGCTCCCAAAAAGAAACAATTTAGGGAGAAAAGTCTGCAGAAAGCATCTTGCCCACCCTGCTCTCTGCGCCTGCTCAGTCCGAAGGCATGGAGCCAGGACATCTTGGAAGGAAAAAGAGAAATGGAAGCCTGCTCTGCCAGAGGTCCCCCAAGGAGCAGGCCAGGCAAGACACCAGCAAAGTCAGGCCCAGGAGAGCCTGGGGTTACCCACAGGGGACTGGGAAGCTGTTCCAGTCAGCTGGGCACAGGAGAGACAGCTTACAGAGCAATGGTTCCTGGGAAACCCTGGGGGAGGAAGAACAGCATGAGTAGTCCCTTGATGCTTGAACATGGTGGAGCTTTTTGTTTTTCTGTGCAACTGGGTCCCTAGAATAGAGATTTTTTTCAGATATGAACTGGAATTGGAGGAGAAAAGAATCAAAGAAACAGCACAGAGTGGATGATCAGGGCTTATTGATAGAAAGAAGGGAAGTAGGAAGGAAAGAAAGAAGGAAGAAAGGATGGAAGGAAGGAACTCACCTGAAACCCCTAGCTAGAAGCCAGGACTCTCTTCACTCATCGCCTCTGCAGCTCCACATGTAGCAATCCCGCCAACCCCTGGCACATTCCAAGGTCTTCTCTGGACAACCTGATCCCCACCTTTGGTGGGACATTTTCCCTGCCTTTGTGAAGTCAAAAGAAGCAAGTAAGGCCCTGGAGACTAGGATTCGGGAGATCTGACTTCTAATTCTGGTTCTGCTACTAGTTGCATCGACAAGTGTTTACTGGGGGCTTTCTAAGTACTGGGCTCTGTGCCAGACACTGCTGGGGGACAAGAGAGATAAGCCAGGATCCCTCCTCCAGGGATTCACAGTCTAGTGAGTTTTGAGGAGACGGTGGGCAGACAGAAACTGCAGTCTGCAGTCAGTGCTGTGGGATTACGAGGAGGTGTCAGTTAATTTCAACCGGAGGAGTCTTGGAGGGCCTTGCCAGGGAAGGAGATTTCAGAGCAGGTCCTTGAAGGTTGGAGATGGGGCAGGGCAGAAGCATTGCAGATAGAAGAGGCAACATAAAGATATATAAAGAAAGGAGAATGGAGATTGAGTGTAGGGACAAAATAGTTTGAAGTGGTGGCAGTGGAGCAGCAGGCTGGCACCATTTGCAGAGGGCTGAGGACTATGAATTTTATTCTGTCTGCAAAGGGGACACAGTAGTGGCAGCAAAGAGTAAGGAAATAGTAGTGGCAGCTGAATGCAGAAACCACGAATGTAGATATTGTGTCCATCTTTGTACAGACCCTGGCAAAGAGTAGGTATCCAAAAAAGATTTATTGATTGAATGACACATGTAAAATAGTTTGGAGAAAATGAGGTGGATATGAGGTATTTCCGTTACCTATTGCTATGTAACAGCCATCCCAAGATCCAGTGGCTTAACTGGATATATTTTGCTCATGGATTTGCAATTGGGGTTGTTTCCACCAGGACCACTTTTCTCTGCTTTACTCCAAACTAGAGACTGGAAGGTTCATCTACTTACATTTGGTGGTTGGTGCTGGCTGTTGGCTGGGACCTGAGCTAGGACTGGGGCCAGACAGCTACACGAAGCCCTTCTGTGTGGCCACTTGGCTCCCTCACAGCATGGTGGCTGTGTTCCAAGGGCCAGTGTCCCAAGAGAAGTCCAGTCAGCAGCTATATTACCTTGAGTAACTTAGCCTTAAAAAATCACATAAAGCAACTTCTGCTGTAATCGTGGCCCATCAGATGCAAGGAGAACCAACATAGACCCCCCACCTCTCAGTGGAGGAGTGTTGCTGTCACACTGGAAGAAAAGCATATGTATTTGGCACAACCACCTTGGGAAAATATCGTCTGCCACACAGAGCAATACAATAGTCCAAGGGAGAGATGCCCAACACTTGAACCGGGTCAGAGGTGATGGAAAAGGGCCCATTTGTTGTGTAACTTTAGGAGTACCACTAAATCTCACTTTCCTTACCTGTAAAATGAGGAGACCAAACAAGCTGATCTCTGAGATCCCTTCCAGCTCTAGCAGTGAGTGATTCCTTAATTCCACACAGCAACACACCCAGCCATGAGTGGTTCCTCCATTTCTCCTCAATACCCATCTTCACCTCCACCTCCTGCCTCTGCTCTCTCATCCTGGGTGTGCTTGGAGCCAGTGGTTACTCCACAAATAGCACCATGATCCAGCTATGGTCCACCATGATCCACCATGATCCATATTTATGTCATGCTATAAATGTGACGCAGGAGACCCCTAAGGACAAGATAGAAGCCCCTGAGACTGATCAATCTCCCATTTTATCTGCTGTGTTTGCATCACAGTAGCATCTACTGGAAACCACAAACACAAAGACCTCATTATCTAATTGGGAAAAGAACCAACAGGCATGAAAAAAACTTGGATATGAAATATCAGAAGAACAATCTGGTGACATTGAGGATACATGGAGGGGTTGTCCAGAAGAAGAGGGCTCTGGGTGGGCTGGGGCAGCTTGGAAAACTTCCTGGGGGATTTTGGTCCTTCTGCATGGTAAGGGCTTTCTTGGGTACAAAGGAAGGCGGTGAACATCTTCATAAAGCAAGATCCAAAGAGGAGTCAGGTGTGGGTTTCCCCATCAATCTATACTTATACCCCAGATGAGAAAGAGAAGGGGCCAGTTTCAGTTTCCTCTGACTGAAAACTTAATAGTCATCTGTTCCTTTGATTTAAGGACTGGGATTTTTAGACACAAGAAGGGGCTTCAAGTGAGGCTCCAAAACTTAGCAAGTACTGGAAGCTCCAGAATTAGTATATAGGATAGGCTGATAGGGAGAAAGAATCCGATTATAAGGAGGCTGTGACATTTGTCTGGAGGTTGAATTTGCATGTATTCCTTTTTAAATGTATTTACTAAGCACCTAATGTGTACCTAACACTATTCTAGAAAATAGGTTGGTTTTGTTTTAAATAATGCCCTGACAGTTTGCAGAACTAGTACACTGTTTTGACATATATTAGGGGATTTGTTTTTGAGTGGCTTTGAGGGATTAAAAAATATGAAGAACCAAGACATGCTTTGGGCTACCTTGCCAGGGAAGCTGGCCCTGGAGGAGATCCCAAGCTCTCTTAGCTACTCAATGCCTCCAGCCAGGTTGGAGCTTTGTCTCTGTCCAAGGTGCTGAAAACACTTTATGGCAGGCTCAGCAGAAAACCAGGGAGGGCAGCCCAGGTGACAAGACTGAGGCACTCTTCAGGACACAGTGCATTAGATGGTCACCCCAAATCCTGAAAATGCCTCTGGAGCTGGACAGTAGCTCCTGGAGGCAGCACAGGGTGAAACAAGAGCTCGGTTTGCCAGTCAGTGCTGAGAATACCACGTCTCACGCGCTTTCAGAGTGTGCCTTCCTCCCTCACTCCCCCAACAGCCATCAGAAAAAGATGTGAATAAACCCCTGAACTTTACACTTGCAACTCTTAGGATTTACTTTGGTAGTTTGTTGCTTTATAAAATATTAGAGCCAGGAACAAACACTTTCATATATTAGACAATAAAACAGAGATTCACAGTGGCAAGGACTCTGCCTCAAGGTTGTGCCACAGGTTAGAAATAGAGCTGGACATGAAATAGTGTCTCTGGTTCTCAGTTAAGTGATTTTTCCACCACACCAAGCCAGGTGGGGGATTACATACCACATATAACAAGAGCTAAAGAAATTTGAGATATGTGTGTGTGAGAGAAAGAGAGACCAGAGCACTCTAGATACAGAGGTGGCTCTGCCAACTCTCCAGAACTTTTCCTGTTCATTCTGCTAATATCAGGCAGAATTAAGAGCCTACCGCATCTTGGAATGAAAATGCTAACCCAACAGTAGCTTCATATCCTAGCCCATCCCATCAGCTACTGAGCCAGCCAACACCAAGGACCTGAGAAGATAACTCAGGTTCAAATAGGTCTTACATGGCCAGAAACAGTGGCTCACACCTGTAATCCCAGCACTTTGGGAGGCTGAGGTGGGAGGATGGCTTGAGCCCAGGTGTTCAAGACCAGCCTAGGCAACATAGTGAGACCTCATCTCTGCAAAAAGAAAATATTAGTTCAGTGTGATGGCACACACCTGTAGTCCCAGCTATTCAGGAAGTTGAAGCAAGAGGATCGCTTGAGCCGGGTAAGTCAAGGCTGCAGCTAGCTGTTAACTTCTCTTTTTCTGAGACAGGGTGTCACTCTGTCTCCCAGGCTGGGGTGCAGTGACACAATCATGGCCCACTGTAGCCTTGACCTCTTGGGCTCAGGTGATCCTCCCACTTCAGTCCCCCAAGCAGCTGGGACTACGGACGTGCGCCATTATGCCTGGCTAATTTTTGCAATTTTTTTTTTTTTTAGAGACAAGGTCTCACTATGTTGCCCAGTCTGGTTTTGACCTCCTGGACTCAAGTGATCCACCCTCCTCAGCCTCCTAAAGTACTGGGATTACAGGCATAAGCCACCGTGCCCAGCTGCAGTGAGCCGTGATGGCACCACTGCACTCCAGCCTGGGCAACAGAGTGAGAACCTGTCTCAAAAAACAAAAACAAAAAACAAACAGGTCTCCCACTCCATCATCTCTCTGATATACCCACAAACAATTATCCATCGCTTTCTATGTGCCCTCCACTGAGAAATGCTCCTAAGGAAATATATGATATACAATACAGTCCCTGGCCTTACAAAATTTGCAATTAGTTGGGAAGACAAGATTTTCACCTATGATTAGACAATATTACAGGAGCCAAATACAAATAATGGCAGCTGACAAGAGAAGTTACATAGTCCTAGATCCCAAGTCTAAGAAGTGGTGCGGACCATGAATGCTTTTTCTTTTTCTAAAAGTGTTACTCATTTTTGTAAAATAGAGACAGGATCTCCCTATGTTGCCCAAAATGGTCTCAAACTCCTGGGCTCACGCGATCCTCCCACCTGGGCCTCCCAAAGTGCTGGGATTGCAGGTGTGAGCCACAGCGCGCGGACAAACAATGAATGCTTTGACTTCAGGGTCTGAAGGAATCGTTTTAAAGCCAGAAGTGTAAGGGAAGGCTTCGCAAGGGAGGAAGGCTTAGGGAGAATTTGGCTGAGCTGAGAATTGTGGTCAGGACCTCATCTCTGTCCCTCTGGGGGACCAGCAGTCCAGTGCAGGGCCAGATAGAGCCAGTGAGGGTGTGAAAGTGACGGCAGAGGCCGATCGCAATGCTGGGGCGCTGAATGTCCGGAAGAGAGGATTCAATCTTTCCCCGCTGAGAAAGAATAGGCCCCGAGAGCTCCCCCTTCTGGATCCGCGCGGCAGAACACCATCTTCCTCTAGGAGGTGGGCTCAGCAGTGCCCAGCGCCTCCGGGGCTGGTGTTTGGGAAACCAGACAACAGACTGGGAACCCCATTTCCTGGGAGCCCCAGGGAAGCCTCAGGTTATCATCAACAGCAAATATGTCCACGGACGCCTCTAGGAGGTCACTGGGAGTCAGGGGCATGTAATCTATTTGGGGAGAGCAGGAAAAAAAGACAAGTCACCAATGACTGAAGGTTCACCAGGGCTTGGAGTCAGAATTTCCACATCTCACAAATCAGCAGGGGGCTCTAAAGGCTGCTCCTCCCACCCTGGTCTGGAGAGGGGGCCCACCCCCTCCTGGGGGCACCTGAGAGGGTTCTGCCCAGACGATCTCAGTGACAGTTGCTATGGAATTTCCATGCTGGGCACACTTGAGGCTCAAAGCCCCGATTCCCAAAAGACCTAGTGCCACAGCAACCATGCCAGGAAACTGGGCCAGGCTGAGGGGTGGCAGCAGAGGGAGACAGGAGGAGGCAGGAAGCGGGCAGGGCCTGTCAGATGGATCCCTGACAACCATCCATCTCAAGTCCGAGGTAACCTTATATCTTTGCCTCAGCAGATGGGATGACTTTGTATGCAGGGCTCTCAGAGCCCAAGACAGGGCACCTATTGTGAGCATTCAGGAGGCCTCAGCCTGCTTCTGAAACCCCCTCGTTCTCACTCTGGATCCCCGGAATAAAGGGCAATTTCGGCCGGGCGCGGTGGCTCACGCCTGTTATCCCAGCACTTTGGGAGGCCGAGGCGGGCGGATCACGAGGTCAGGAGACAAAGCGAGACTCCGTCTCAAAAAAAAAAAAAAAAAA
>NW_016806449.1:97090-105563 GCF_001698545.2 Rhinopithecus bieti
GGAGTGCAGTGGCGCGATCTCAGCTCACTGCAAGCTCCGCCTCCCGGGTTTACGCCATTCTCCTGCCTCAGCCTCCGAGCAACTGGGACTACAGGCGCCCGCCACCACGCCCGACTAATTTTTTGTATTTTTAGTATAGATGGGGTTTCGCCGTGTTAGCCAGGATGGTCTCGATCTCCTGACCACGTGATCCGCCTGCGTTGGCCTCCCAAAGTGCTGGGATTACAGGCGTGAGCCACCGTGCCCGGCCAAAAAAGGGAAATTTCAAGTTCCAACGGATGGGAAAGCCTTCATATCCACCCAGATGCTCTCGGCCCAAATTAGCTTTGGAGGGGCAGAGCCCAGATGAGGAGTCTGGTCAGTGAGGGAGCCCAGGATGCACAACCCATGGGCAACTACAGAACTGTGAGATGGGGAGCTCCCCAGCTGGGGAGCAGGGAGGGGGGACGGGGAGATGCCGCCCCGCCCTCACGTGGGCTCCCTGGGGCAGAGCCTGGTGAACCTCTTCCAGAGACGCTTCTGCCTCCTGGCTGCCAGACTGAGTGACCTGGAAACCCAAGACCTTACCCTGGCAGTGGCAGGGGTCTGCCAGCCTCTGGGGGTTCCTGGGGGTCTGGACCAACTTTCACCTTCCCAAGGGAAATGTGAGCACCTCCAGGCCTTGATCAACCTTCAGGTTTAGATTCTTCCTTCCACACCACTGCCCTGAGAGAGAGAGTGCATGCATGCATGGATGGATGTGTGTGTGTCTCAGTTTGTTCAGGCTGCTGTAAGAAAACACCACGGACCAGGTGACCTAAAGACAACATAAATTTATTTCTCACAGTTCTGGACGCTGCAGTCTAAGATCAAGGTGCTGACACATTCCATGTCTGGTGAGGACCCACAGTTCATAGACAGCGCCTTCTCACTGTGTCCTCACATGATGGAGAGGTGAGGGATCTCTCTGGGGTTTTTTTCTTAAGGGCATGCATCCTATTCAGGAAGGTTCCTCCCTCACGACCTCAACACCCCAAACACCTCTCCTCCTAACACCATCACCTTGGGGGCTAGGATCTCAACATATGAATTTGTGGGGAAGTCAAACGTTCCCCGAAACATTTGGGTGTGAGAGAGAGTATGCATGGATGTATGTGTGTGTATATGTGCATGTGTGTGCATGCATGCTTGGATATATGTATGTGTGAGAAAGTGTGCACGCATGCATGGATGTATGTGTGTGCGTGTATGTGTGTATGTGAAGTTACCTCCTGAACCTTCAGTCTGACACACCCCATGTGGTCTATGCAAGAAGCAGTGAGGGGCGGATTTGTCCCAATAAAGAGGCCCCTGCTCCTCTGGGGGTGGGCCCAAATGAGCCACCTTGGGACCCCAGATGGCTGGTGTAGACCCACCACCCGATGTGGGCTCAGAGGCACACGCCGTGGGCTCCTCGCCCAACCCCTGGGTCTCCCCCTGCATCCCCTGGGTCTCCCCCTCCCTTCGTGGTGTCTGATCCTAGGACTGTGCTGGAATCGCTCCTCCTCGGCTCTCTGCTGCCCTCATGTGGCTGTCTCAAGAAGGGCTGAGGCTGCCAGGGGACGCCCAGGATCAACACAGGAACCTCTTCAGACAGGCAACCCCGTCCACAGCCCGGAACCCTCAGCACCCCAGAACCCTCCCCAACGCCCTAACCAAATGCTCAGCAGCAATTCTGCAATCTGGAAGCTGAGCAAATGTCTCCGCCCCCCAGCACTCAGCATGAGTTACATCCTCGGGAGGGGGGACGCCTAGCCGCAGTTGCTCCCCGCCCCTCTCCGGCTGCTCCCGCCTCCCTTCCCTCCTTTCCCTGCTCCCCACCCCGTCCTTGCCAGCAGGCAGGAAGGAAGCTGCTCATAGTGCAAGGGTGGGGTACTTCCAGCTCACACTGAACAGCTCCGGGCTGGGCTATAAAGAGTCAGGGACTTCCGCTCAGTCACCCCTGCCCTCACCCCCCAGGCCCCCATGCACACACCCCAGGCCCAAGGCCTTCCCTTCCCAGCACAGCCCTCCAAGGTCAAGGCGTCCCCCGCCCAGCCCTGCACAGCACTCTGGTCTGAGAGGGAAGGCAGGAGCAAGCTTTGCCGCCTCTTCGCTTCTTCCGCGTTGTGGAGGGGGCAGCGGGCACAGGGCACAGCCCTCCCCCAGGGAGGGGTCCTTACCCACAGAAGGCTGTCACCTTATCCCTGGGGACTGGGCCGTCCCTCCCCAAGGCAGGAGCACAGCCACTGTCAGGGACAAGGGGGCCCAGTTCCCAACCAAATCATCTCCAAAGCCCGTTCAGCTTCAGATCTTATGATTTAAGATGGAAATTCTTTCAGCCAAATACAAAATCTCCAAACTTGAAAACTTTTTTCGGAAAGTACTCTTTAAAACATGGTTACCAACATGAGCAATCAGCCACTAAGATGCATCGGCGTCATTCCTGGCAGGGCTGCAGGCATAGAGCAGGCCAGCACTAGGCAGAGCCCTGGGGAGGGCAGGCCTCCTCCGACAGGCGGGGGAATCAGCTGTTCTCATCAGAGCACCTTGGTGGAAGGCAGGACACTCAGGACAACACTGGCCACGGCCCAAGAAAGGGGAAGCAGGGAATCCCCTGTCCAGAGAGCATTCACCTCTGACTTTTCCTGTCTGTTTGACTTTTTCTTCCTCCTTTTCTTAAGACCCTGCCATGGCATCCTCCGCCCCAATTCAAACCCAATCCAGGCCTACTCTGACCCTCAGCTTTCAGCGCTGACCGTACTGAACTGGACCCCATCCTCCCTGTGACCCTCAGCCTTCAGTGCTGGCTGTACTGAACTGTAAACCCATCCTCCCTGTGGTCACAGAGTGCTCCTTCTTGGACCCCTCCCCTTCACCTAGATTGATTTCTTTCTGCCCACCCAGACCCATCTAGCCTCAGCTAATTCCCTTCTCAGTGGCCCCTCTCCATTGCCTCCAGAACACAGCTTCCAGTCCCCAGGTGGCTGCACACATTTGCAACAAAACAAGCCAATGTATAAAGCAATCCTGCTCAGTGCAGGAGCTCAACCCAGCAGAGGATCCCCACAGAGGGGAACTGGCCTGTGTCTTCCAGAGCACACAGGTTCATTTAAGTGAGAACCCACACCCACAGACCAAGCTGCCCAGAAATCACAACCAGGAGAACCCAGAGAAAGAGCTGTCCCCAGGGCCTTGTGGACAGGGTGACAGCCACCCAGGGAGCATGGAGAAGGGGACGTAAGGAAGGCCTCACAGAGGAATCATCCTGCGGCTGTGTTGGTTGGGTCCTTCAGGAAGCAGGGTCCCAGGAGTTGGAAGCGTAAGAGGAATACTGAGGGCAATGCCTGAGAAAGATAACAGTGACTGGGAGCAGGAGCGGGACAGGCAGGGGCAGGATCTGGCCCACAATGCTGGGCTCACATCTGCAAGGGAGGGAAGAAGAAAGGCCTCACATCAGCCCAGCAGGGGATGGTAAGCCCACAGACACCCTGGGGCTCAGTTACTGTCTAAGTGTTAGAAAGAATTTTTCGGTGCCACAGAAGAAGTAGCACTCAGATATAAATTTTCTCAGCAAGGCAATTTTACTTTTAGAGAAGGATGAATCTCACAGATGGAGAAATGGCGAGAGCACACCTGAACAAGGGAAGGGAAGGGGTTTTTATCCCTAATGCAAGTAGCCCCTACTGCTGTGTCATTCCCCTGTTGGCTAGGGTTGGACCACACAATCTAAACTAATTGCAGTTGGCTATTTTAAAGAGAGCAGGGGTACGAGCCGGATTGGCAGGGTGAGTAGTTTGGCAGGAACTACGGTTACAGAACAGGTTACTCAGGATGACTCAGGTCAGAGCAGGTGACCAGGAGTGACTCAGGTTGGAGCAGGTGATAGAGGCTAGGAGGGGGTTGTTTACTGAAACTAGGGGCAAGGAGATGAAGAGAACGTGGAAGTTAAACTTTAAAATGAAGAACAAAGAACAGGGGAGCTGAACATACTGATGCATTGGTTCTTTGGAGAGGATCTCAGAACTCATTGTACTTAACAATTTACAGTCTAAAACCTTAGAAGAGGAATTTATTATATCCTACACAAGCCTCCAGGGAAGCACATGGCCTTGGACTGAAGGCTGGCATCTGGAAGCTGTCAGCCACCAGCACTTTCTGCAGCAGGTACCTGCTCTCTAGGAGGGAGGTATGGGTGGTGCACCTCCAGAGCTGCCCGGGCTGGGCCTCAAGGAAGAGAAAGATTTTCATTTGTCAAAGGGGGAAGGGAGAGGTGGAGGGAACAGCACAGTAGCGGCCCAGGGGCAGGGAAGCACAGGACCATTAGGGAAACATGAGAAAGCCCATTTGTCTAGAACAGAGGATTCAAGCAGTGCACTGAGGAAAATGAGGGCCAGGCCAATGTGTTGGAGCGGCTTTGGCCTTGGCTGAGGGTTTTGGGTAGAGCCAAAGCGTAAGGTAAGCCCTGCTTTCCAGAGGAATCTAGCAGAGCGTGGAGCACAGATGGGACTGGAAGGCCTGGGAGGGGTCAGGAGGCCACAGGGACAGGCCACAGCCAGTGGTGCAGGCAAGAAGACAATGGCAGTCCACTGTGGCTCACACCTGGAATCCCAGCCTGTTGGGAAGTCTAGGCAGGTGGATCACCTGAAGTCAGGAGTTTGAGACCAGCCTGGCCAAATGGTGAAACCCTGTCTCTACTAAATATACAAAAATTAGCTAGGTGTGGTGGCAGGTGCCTGTAATCTCAGCTACTCAGGAGCCTGGGGCAGAAGAATCGCTTGAACCCAGAAGGCAGAGGTTTTAGTAAGCCAAGATAGCACCATTGCATTCCAGCCTGGGCGACAGAAGTGAGACTCCGTCTCAAAAAAAAAAAAAAAAAAAAATTAGCCAGGCGTGGTGGCGGGTGCCTGTTGTCCTCAGGAGGCTGAGGCATGAGAATTACTCCAGGAGGCAGAGGTTGCAATGAACCAAGATCACGCCAATGCACTCCAGCCTGGGTGACAGAGCAAGACTGTCTAAAAAAAAAAAAAGACAGAAGGATGTCAGCATCTGATACTGGCTGTCACCTTGACCCCGAGGATGCCAGTCACAGCTCCATTAACCGGGACCTAGGAAAATGAGTCATCCTTGGTCATGCACATTTCAAGTGGTGGCTGAAGCCAGACTTGGGATCTCTTGTCTCCTCTAGCATGGTGGAAGATGCCTGAAAAGTAGGGGCTAGATCCCATCCCCTGCCCCACTGGGAAGGCGAGGTGGTGGGGTGGGGTGGCCCTCAGGTTTGGGGCCATGGGACAAAGCCCAAGCTGCCCTTCCATCTCCCTCCTCCTGAGACAGGGGCAGCAGGGCACACTAGTGTCCAGGAGCAGCCTTCTGCATGCTTATGAGGCCCCTTCACCCTCCACCCTCCAAAACTGGCAGACCCCACCTTCTTGGTGTGACCCCAGAGCTCTGAGCACAGCCCGTTCCTTCCGCCTGCCTGCCCCCCACCCAGACCCACCCCAATCTTATCCTCCACTGCTTTTCAGAGGAGTCTGGCCAACAAAAATTCTCGTTTGTTTGTCTGTCTGCCGCTCCCAGTCTCTGCCTCTCCCAGTCTCTCAGCTCCTATTTCTTTCTTGAACTTTCTCTCAGTCTCTGAGGTCTCAAAATCATGAGGCTTCGACCCCTGTGGACCAGATGTCCAGCTAGTGGCCTTTCTCCAGCCCCTCCAAGATGGCACAGAACTACAAACCCCAGCATGCACTCTGGCCTGAAGTGCTTTGAGAGCACTGGTACGCCCCACCTGCATTCTGGGAACTGTAGTTTCCCTAGCCCCACATGCTCTCGCCAAGGCATAAAGCTCTTCCCTGGCTGGCTGACCCTGCCTCAGCCCTAGTCTCTGCTGACCTGCAGCCCTGGGAAGCATGCGTCACTGAATGACAGGGTGGGGGTGGAGGCCCTGGATGGCAACTTCCTGCTCTTTTGTGTCCCCCACTTGAGTCATGGGGTGTGGGGTTTCCAGGAAATTGGGGCTGGGAGGGGAAGGGATACCCTAATGTCAGACTCAAGGACAAAAAGTCACTGCATCCTTGCTGGGCCTCTATCCCCAAGAACCCAAAAGAACTCAAAGGTGGGGATCCAGGAGCTCTTGTATGTATAGGGGAGGTGAAGGAGAGAACCTGCGTGACCCTAGAGGTCCCTGTGGTCACTGAGAGTGTGGGATGCCATGCCCTGCTGCAGAAAGGGTGCTCACCTTCTGCCCGACCCTTCAGGGGAAGGCTCACAGGGGTGAGGCCAAAGTCCCTTCCGTCTGATGCCACATCACAGAAGGGCCTTTATGACCCCCTGGTGGCTCTACCCTGCCACTCCCCCACGCCCCAGCCCCCACGCTGCAGCCCCAGGGCTCTGCTGGACACCTGGGTCCCACTTATCAGCCTCAGTCCTCACAGCGGAACCCAGGCGTCCGGCCCCCCACCCTCCAGGCTGGCGGGCGTGGAGCTGAGGCTTTAGAGCCTCCCAGCCGGGCTTGTTCCTGTCCCATTGTGTATGGGACAGGGGCGGGGCGAGGGCCAGCACTGGAGAGCCCCCTCCCACTGCCCCCTCCTCTCGGTCCCCTCCCTCTTCCTAAGGAAAAGGCCAGGGCTCTGCTGGAGCAGGCAGCAGAGTGGACGCACAGTGACATGGGCAACTTGAAGAGCGTGGCCCAGGAACCTGGGCCACCCTGTGGCCTGGGGCTGGGGCTGGGCCTTGGGCTGTGCGGCAAGCAGGGCCCAGCCACCTCTGCCCCTGAGCCCAGCCGGGCCCCGGCATCCCTACCCCCGCCAGCGCCAGAACACAGGTAAGGGCCAGGCAGCTAGGAGCAGGTGGGCACAAGGGTGGTGTCAAGGCCTGAAGCTTGGGGCTGGGAAGGTCTGGAACCTGTAGCCCAGCCAGGAGAGCCAGGTCACAAATGCAAAAGGGCTATCGGTGTGCACAGAACAGGATAGTCTGGGAGGCTCAGAAAGGAGACCAGGATCAGAGTCAGCAGGTGAAAGCTGGGAGTAAGGGTGCCAGCTATAGAATCCGGCCAGGGTTTGAATGCTGCTCTGCCACCAAGAGCTGCTTGAGCAAGTTACTTAACCTCTCTGAACCTCCATTTCTATAGAACGGAGATACGGCAATACTTACTCCGTGGGGTAGTAAGTTTCTAGCTCACAGCAAGCATTCAACTGCAGCGACGATTATTTAGCTGGAGAAGAAAGGAGCTGACAGCAGTGGTTACAGGAGAGTGAGAAGGTGGGGTCTCCCAGAAGAGGGAGAGAGTTGGGCAGGAGACTCAGGCCCTTGGGGTAAGGGGACTGAGAAGACAGAGCCACCAGGCTTTTTTCCCCTGCTCCAGCCCCCTCTCCTAGTGGCTGTCACCCGAAAACTGGACCATGCAGTTCCCAGAAGAGTCCTCCCTGGGGCAGAGGTCCCAGTAGAGAGGAAGGACCCAGAGGCCTGGTGGGGTGCCAGGCCGGGGGGCAGGCTGGGGCTGCAGGCAGCTCTGCGGGGAAGGCTGAGGGCTGGGGCCCTGCTGCTCAGGCGCACCCTTGGCCTGAGTCCCTCCCTTCCTCCCTGCCGCTAGTGGCTCTGGGAGGAAGTGATAAGACCTGCGAGGCTTCCCTTCACACAAGGGGCTGCTGTCAGGAGGGGGTGTGAGTGTGGAGGGAAATCAGGGCTGAGGAATCCCTGCAGGGCTTCCCTCCACTCAAGCACCAGGCTCTGTCCCCCTCAGGGTAGGGCTTATAGCAACTTTGTGGGGATTGGACACCCCATCTCCAGAAGAGGTGAGGTGGGTGCTGCAGGTGGGGTGCAAACTCAGCCTCTGGGCAGGGACTCAGGAGTTCAGCACCAGCAGCCCCTGTGGCCCAGGACCCTGGTCTATAAACAGAGGCACAGCTCACGCCTACCTCCTAAGGCATGGGGGATGTCAGAAGGCATGCAGCAGGTGGGCCTTGAGATCGCCAGTGCTGTAACCGTGGCCTCCGAGTGACACCTGGGGAGGCCAAAAGGAAACAAACCCTTTCCTGATGACTCTATCCCTGGCTCCCAACAGCCCTCCGAGCTCCCCGCTAACCCAGCCCCCAGAGGGGCCCAAGTTCCCTCGTGTGAAGAACTGGGAGGTGGGGAGCATCGCCTATGACACCCTCAGCGCCCAGGCGCAGCAGGTGAGGCCGGCCTGACGTGTCCCCATCCCCATCGTCTCCAGGGGAAAGGGTGGGTAAGGCCAGGCCTCAGATGGGGTCCGAGAGGGAAGCGCCACCCTTCTCTGAATTGGCCTCTTGTTTCCAAAAAGAGGAGAGGACTGGGAAGAACCAGCAGAGTTGAGGGACATGCACGGGACTTGGGTGACCCTCAGCCTCCAGCCTTACCCCTGCACCCTGGCTCAAACTCTCCCCTGTCCCACCCCTGCACCCCTCCTCCCTCTCCCCCATCCCAACCCTGCACCCCTCCTCCCTTACCCCCATCCCACCCC
>NW_016806449.1:106137-109490 GCF_001698545.2 Rhinopithecus bieti
CATCCCACCTCTGTACCCCTCCTCCCTCTCCCCCATCCCAACCCTGCATCCCTCCTCCCTTTCCCCTGTCCCACCCATGCACCCTTCCTCCCTCTCCCCCATTCCCGTCCCACCCCTGCTCCCTGGCCTGGCCTGACCTTTGCACTCCCTTGACCCAGGATGGGCCCTGCACCCCAAGACGCTGCCTGGGCTCCCTGGTATTTCCACGGAAACTACAGGGCCGGCCCTCCCCCGGCCCCCCGACCCCTGAGCAGCTGCTGAGTCAGGCCCGGGACTTCATCAACCAGTACTACAGCTCCATCAAGAGGTGACAGCTTCCCGGATGCCACAGCCTCCCTTGTCCCACTGAGGCCCCAGAAACCCCATGACGACCTTCCCATGACCCACTCCCTTCCCAGATCCCAACGCGGCCCACTCCCTTCCCAGATCCCAACGCGGCCCACTCCCTTCCCAGATCCCAACGCGGCCCACTCCCTTCCCAGATCCTAACACCACATGGGCCCCTCCAGCCCTTCCCCAGAGCTCACACATAGCCTGGAGGAGGGCCTCCCTGTCCCACACAACTTCCTGCTTGTCCCTTTCCCATCCCTCTCCTCCCCAGGAGCGGCTCTCAGGCCCACCAACAGCGGCTTCAAGAGGTGGAAGCCGAGGTGGCAGCCACAGGCACCTACCAGCTTAGGGAGAATGAGCTGGTGTTCGGGGCCAAGCAGGCCTGGCGCAACGCTCCCCGCTGTGTGGGCCGGATCCAGTGGGGGAAGCTGCAGGTGAGGCCAGCAAGCGAGAGACCCAGGCACTAATAAAAGGGGAGAAGGGTGGCAGGGCAGTTCCTGAGGCTTCCCAGGGACCGGGAGGTCCCAAACAGTGGGGGAGATCTTTGCCTGTTCCCTTAGAGACTGGAAAGGTAGGGGGACCGCCCCACCCTCAGCACCTAGGGGAACCTCAACCCAGTAGTGAAGACCTGGTTATTAAGCCCTATGGTAGTGCCTTGGCTAGAGGAGGGGAAAGAAGTCTAGACCTGCTGCAGGGGTGAGGACAGCTGAGCGGAGCTTCCTTGGGTGGTTCTGTCAGTAGCAGGAGCAGCCTCCTGGAAAAACCCTGGCTGCTGCTTCTCCCCTAAGGGAGAAGGCTTCTCCTGCTAGGCCAGTCCAGGGCAGCCCCTCACCCACACCCGCTGCTTCCCCAGTTCCCCTGCCTCGACGCCCTCCCTCACACCCTAGCCCACAGACTCGGGGCTGGCCTTGGTTACTGGAACAGCCTGTGACCACAGCACTGAGAGAAGCAAGCTGCCCCATGGGGGACTTGGTCCCATGGCCTTGGCCTCCTTCACCATCACTGGCCGCCAAAGAGTTTGAAATAAAGCCACGTGCCCAGTGAATCCCAAAGGAGCCTCAAATAAAATAAAAACAATCCTATCTGACACTTGCCTAACGCTCTAAGTCGTTCAAAGCTTTAACTCAACTTTGATCCATCTGAGCTGCCATAGTGGACCCTACTCAGAGTTGCATCCCTCCCTTGACCCCAGGCTGGTCCCTGCCACTCCCCTGCCCCTGTCACTGGCACATGTTTCCTCCTCCCTCAGGCAGGAGTGGGACCTCCCAGCCTCCTCCTGGGGCCTCCACTCAGCCAGCCAAAACAGCTCCTCCAAGCCCTAGAACGTCAGGATGAGCAGGGTCCTAGGAGGCCCCTGGTGCAGCCTTCCCTTCCTACCATCCATGCGCTCAAAGAAAATCAGATGGCTGGCTGGGGTTGCCCATCCTTTCTTGAGTGCCATGGATCATGGGGGATTTGCTGCCCACACTCTTAGGCTGCCTCTTAGACATCTGTTAGTGCCTAACCCAAGCATCAGTTTGACAGAGGCTGAGTCCCTCCTCTGTACTGGGTACCAAGGCAGCTTCTGTAGGGATGGGGAGACACCTGGCCCAGGGAGGAGATGAGGAGCAGCCCGGATGGTGCTACATATGTCAGAGAGCAGGGCAGGAAGGGATCAGTGTGGATGCCAATGGTCAGGAGGGCACCATGGGGTGAACCATGGCCCCTGCCTCCTCATCAGCAGCTCCTCTGGGGCTGATACTCAAGATCCCGTCTCTCTCCTCACCCTCCTCTCTCACTGCCTCGGCTGGCTCAGGTGTTCGATGCCCGGGACTGCAGGTCTGCACAGGAAATGTTCACCTACATCTGCAACCACATCAAATACGCCACCAACCGGGGCAACCTTCGGTGAGTGCTCCCCACCACACCAGGCCCCAGCCTTCTCCCCCGAGGCAGGGAAGGCAGGGCTCTGACCGGCTCTTTCCCCATGCATGCCAGCTCGGCCATCACAGTGTTCCCGCAGCGCTGCCCTGGCCGAGGAGACTTCCGAATCTGGAACAGCCAGCTGGTGCGCTATGCGGGCTACCGGCAGCAGGATGGCTCTGTGCGGGGGGACCCAGCCAACGTCGAGATCACCGAGGTGGGCACCGAGAACCACCAACAAGGGTGTCCCCAAGGTGGAGAATGAGGAAACCAGTGGGAGAAGGCTCTAGGGATCCAGGCAGGAAGAGGGGAGCTTTGGTGAGATAAAGGATGAAAAACGCCAAAGGAGGAGTGCCTGGGTGGTCACGGAGACCCAGTCGATGAGGGGTCCTGGAGTTGAAGGCAGGAGACAGTGGACGGAGGGGTCCCTGAGGAGGGCATGAGGCTCAGCCCCCAGGCCCCTCTCTGGCCTGCTCCCCATAGCTCTGCATTCAGCACGGCTGGACCCCAGGAAACGGTCGCTTTGACGTGCTGCCCCTGCTGCTCCAGGCCCCGGATGAGCCCCCAGAACTCTTCCTTCTGCCCCCTGAGCTGGTCCTTGAGGTGCCACTGGAGCACCCCACGTGAGCACCAAAGGGATTGACTGGGTGGGATGGAGGGGGCCATCCCTGAGCCTCTCAAGGAGGGCCTGCAAGGAGGTGCTGATCCCACACCCCAACACCCCCAGGCTGGAGTGGTTTGCAGCTCTGGGCCTGCGCTGGTACGCCCTCCCAGCAGTGTCCAACATGCTGCTGGAAATTGGGGGCCTGGAGTTCCCCGCAGCCCCCTTCAGTGGCTGGTACATGAGCACTGAGATCGGCACGAGGAACCTGTGTGACCCTCACCGCTACAACATCCTGGAGGTGAGGTGCGGGGTGGGGCTCAGGCACCGAATGTCCCTGCCCTAGGTGGGAATCTGGCTCTCACTCCATCCCCAAAATGCCAGCCACGGGGACAATCAGAGCAGGTCCAGGGCTGCCTCCTAAATAGGAACTGAGGACGAGCTCTGGAACCACTGAGGCAAAGGGGTGGGGGGATGGGAGGGTGTGTGTGGGGGGGGTGTGAGTGGGTGTGAGTGTGTG
>NW_016806449.1:113126-117934 GCF_001698545.2 Rhinopithecus bieti
TTTTTTGAGATGGAGTCTCGCTCTGTCGCCCAGGCTGGAGTGCAGTGGCCGGATCTCAGCTCACTGCAAGCTGCGCCTCTCGGGTTTACGCCATTCTCCTGGCTCAGCCTCCTGAGTAGCTGGGACTACAGGCGCCCGCCACCTCGCCCGGCTAGTTTTTTGTATTTTTTAGTAGAGACGGGGTTTCACCGTGTTCGCCAGGATGGTCTCCATCTCCTGACCTCGTGATCCGCCTGTCTCGGCCTCCCAAAGTGCTAGGATTACAGGCTTGAGCCACCGCGCCCGGCCAATAACTTCACTTTTTAAAAAGAAACACAAAGCTAGAGTGCCATCATTGAATGCCTTCTCTTGCAAGCGTAGGTGTCTCTGAGCTGCCCCAGGCTAGGTTCATTTCTGGGTCTTACCTGCTCCAGCTTCTAGGCATTAAAGCCCTTATTAGCACTAAGTACCTCCTCAGTACTCTTTTTTTTTTTCCCCTTTGAGACAGGGTCTCACTTTGTGGCCCAGGCTGGAGTACAGTAGTATGATCATGGCTCACTGCAGCCTCAACCTCCCAGACTCAAGCAATCCTGCCACTTCAGCCTCCCAAGTAGCTGGGACCACAGGCGCATGCCATGTATTTTTTGTAGAAATGGGGTTTCGCCATGTTGCCCAGGCTGGTCTCTAACTCCTGGGTTCAAGCAATCCACCTGCCTCGGCCTTCCAAAGTACTGGGATTACAGACGTGAGCCACTGCACCTGGCCCTCAGTATCATAAGCAAGCTTGAATCTGGTGAAAGCCTTTTTGCTGCCTTAGTGTCCATTTCAGCCTCCATTCTGACCTACCTTTTAAAGAAAAATAGCACCAGCAATTGACTTTTTTTTAGCATAAAGGTGTATAGACACCCATATAAGCTACAGCCTTCACAAGGCATAGCACATTTTCATCACCCTGGAAAGTTCCCTCATCAGTTCCTCACGTGAATCCCTTTCCAGTCTGTCTCTCTGTCAGAAGTGTCTGTCACCACAGATTAGTTTCACCTGCTCTAGAACAGCACTGGGATGGAAGCACGCAATGTTATAGCATCTCCTGCTGAGTCTGTTTTTGAGGCCCACCCGTGTTGTTGCGTGACTCAGTATTTCACTCATTCTGCTGCCGAGTGCCGTTCATTGTGTGAATATCCCCAGTTTGTTTATCCGTTCTCCTGTTGGTGACACTTGGGCTGTTTCCAGGTCGGGGCTATTATGAATAAAGCTGTTATGAACATTCTTGTACCCGGCTTTTGTGGGCTTATGTTTTTATTTCCCTTGGATAAATACCTAGGAGTAGAATTGGTAGGTCATAGGGTAGATGCATGTTGAATCTCTTTTTTAAAAAATAAAACTGCCAGGCCAGGCGCAGTGGCTCACGCCTATAATCTCAGCACTTTGGGAGGCCCAGGTGGGCAGATCACTTGAGGTCAGAAGCTCAAGACCAGCCTGGCCAACATGGCAAAACCCTATCTCTACTAAAAATACAAAAATTAGTTGGGCGTGGTGGTGCATGCCTGTAGTCCCAGCTACTCAGGAGGCTGAGGCAGGAGAATTGCTTGAAGCTGGGAGGTGGAGGTTGCAGTGAGCCGAGATCACACCACTGCACTCCAGCCTAGGTGGGTGACAAAGCAAGAATTCTACTCAAAATAAAATACAAATAAATAGGCCGGGCGCNTGGGTGTGTGTAGGGGGCGAATGTGAGTATGTGGGTTTGTTGGGGTAGGTGAGAGACTGTGGGTTTGTGGGGGTGGGTGGGTGTGGGTTTGTGGGTGTGTAGGGGGTGAGTATGAGTGTGTGGGTTTGTGGGGGTGGGTGAGTGTTGGTTTGTGGGTTTGCAGCGGTAGGTGAGTGTGGGTTTGTGGGGGTGTGTAGGGGTGAGTGTGAGAGTGTGGGTGTGTAGGTGTGGGTGTGAGTGTGGGTGTGTGTAGGCAGTGAGTGTGAAATTGTGGGTTTGTAGGGGTGGGCGGGTGTCAGTGTGTGGGTTTGTGGGTGGGTGTCAGCGTCAGTGGGTGGGTGAGGGGAGCATGGGCATAGGTGTGAACATGTAGTTGTTCTTCCAGGTATAGGACCCATAGCTCTAGAGCTTTCATCAGATTCTCAAAGGGGACCTTGACTCGGAAAAGGTTAAGACCCATTTTATAGATGAGAAATTAAAGCCCAGGGCTGAAGAGTGACTGGGCCAAGATCCCTCTCTGCTCTGAGGTGCCTTTGCAGGCAAAAACCTGAACCAGTCCACTCGACAGCCAGGCCTCCCAATGGACACCACCCACCTCACTCCTTCCAGCCATGCGTGGGAAACAGATAGTCTCCCCACCCCACCCCCATCACCTCTGTCCCTACCGATGCCACACACCCTCCTGCCCCAGGACGTGGCTGTCTGCATGGACCTGGACACCCGGACAACTTCGTCCCTATGGAAAGACAAGGCAGCGGTGGAAATCAACGTGGCCGTGCTGCACAGTTACCAGGTGCATAGGCCCAGACTGGCCAGGAAGGCAAAGGGTTTGCGTGCAGGGGCAGCAGGGGCGGGGGATGGAAGAGAGGGAGCCGTTTAGAAACTGGGGCAGGATTTGGACAGACAGAAGAAGTTCCATAGTCCCAGTACTGTGGCACACACTGGCCTGCGGTTTGGGGACAGGGCAGGTACTATTCCAGGCGCTGTCATCTGGCGGCTTACTGTGTGCCAGGGACCTTGCTGTTTACAGCATGCCCAATCATATTGATTCTCAGGGCATATTGGGTATTTTAGTTTTTAGGGACCCACTGGATCCTGGAAACGAATACTAGGATTGAGGGCACACCAGGAGTCATAGTTTGAGGAAACCGGGGCCTGCTGAGAATTTCTGTGGGCTGTTTGGTTTGGGGGCCAGGCATATAGATGCTGGAGATTAGAGCTGTTGTTTCATGTTGAACTTGGAGCATGACCATGCATGATGCAGTTTGGGGTGAGGGCGACATTGTGGTTTGAGGGGACACAGGGTGTGTTAGATATGGGGTAACCTAGGCACATGTGGTTTTGGGTGACAGGAGTGGTGGAGGGAGAATGGGCGAGGTCTGTGGGTCTGGTCTGAGCCTCTCCCCGCTCTCTCCCTTCCAGCTGGCCAAAGTCACCATTGTGGACCACCACGCCGCCACAGCCTCCTTCATGAAGCACCTGGAGAATGAGCAGAAGGCCAGGGGGGGCTGCCCTGCAGACTGGGCCTGGATCGTGCCCCCCATCTCAGGCAGCCTCACTCCTGTCTTCCATCAGGAGATGGTCAACTATTTCCTGTCCCCAGCCTTCCGCTACCAGGTGCCCACCCTAAATGGCTCTGCCAGCCTGGGCCCAGCTCTAATTCTAAGCAGCCCCTGGGGACCTCTAACCTTTCCTTTTCTTTACCTCCCCTCCCAACCCCATCACCTCTCTGCAGCCAGACCCCTGGAAGGGGAGTGCGGCCAAGGGCACTGGCATCACCAGGAAGAAGACCTTTAAAGAAGTGGCCAAGTGGGTACCCAGGAGCACTGCCCTCCCCTATGCACCCTGGGGGACCCTGCCCCAGCAGCGTTCTGGGCCCCACTCAGTACCCCAAAACCCTGTTGTGAGGGGAGTGGACCCTTGCCTGGGGAGGCCCTGCCTCTGTGCACCTGGGACACCCTCATGCCTCCCTCTCCCGCAGTGCCGTGAAGATCTCCGCCTCACTCATGGGCACCGTGATGGCGAAGCGAGTGAAGGCGACAATCCTGTACGGCTCCGAGACCGGCCGGGCCCAGAGCTACGCACAGCAGCTGGGGAGACTTTTCCGGAAGGCTTTTGATCCCCGGGTAGGGCTGAACCCAGGGGAGCAGGGAGCTAGAAAGAGGGGGCTCTATCAGTATCTTCAGGGGTGCCCTGGAGGACAGGAAGTGTTAAAAGTCAGGACTCACAGGTGTGACTTGACACCCGGAACCACAGGTCTTTAGAGATCAAATTGGGGCCTGAATCTTGCACTGCCAGGGAGGCCAGAGTGAGGAGGACAGGGCCTCTGGGGGTCACAGAACCCAGGATATCTGTCTTCCCACCCACAGGTCCTGTGTATGGATGAGTACGATGTGGTGTCCCTTGAACACGAGACGCTGGTGCTGGTGGTAACCAGCACATTCGGGAATGGGGATCCCCCGGAGAATGGAGAGGTGAGAGCTTCCAGGAAAGGGGCTGCTGGGAATGAGGACTCAGAATTGGAGTGACTAGGCAGGAACCTCTGTTCAACACACACACACACACACACACACACACACACACACACACACACACACACCAGGATGGAAAGGGAGACGATGCTAAGAGACCCCCGGAGCCTGAAACCCCACACAAGCCACACTCCTAGCCCATCCACGTGGCTGCCCGCCTACAAGCACATCTGCTGAACTGCGTCCCCAAGTCATTTCCATTATCAGTGCAAGTTTTTAATACAAGGAAGGCACATCCTGGCTGACCAAGAGGTTAGACTGTGCTCTGGCACTGACAAGAAAAACAGGGATATGTCACTGAGGGCGGCTTCTAGGATGCGGGTAATGTTTCTTAATGGGACGCCGGTTACACACGTGTATTCAGTTTGTAAAAATCCATAGAGCTGTACATTTACAACACGTACAACACTATTCCAGCATTTTCTTTTATTGGTTTTATTTTGAGAATCTATTTATGTTGCCCAGGCTGGCCTTGAACTCCTAGCCTCAAGAGATCCTCCTGCCACAGGTTCCTTTTTTAAAAGAAGAAATAGAGTGCTGTTTCAATGCCAACATAGATTAAATAACTTCACTTTTTTTTTTTTTTTTTT